>NW_027397103.1:13390522-13512122 GCF_003265705.2 Callorhinus ursinus | reverse complement strand
TGAATCACAGATCTGTACTTGTGAAACAAATAATGCAACATATGTTAAGAAAAAAGAAAAAGAAGAAGATAGCAGGAGAGGAAGAATGAAGGGGAGTAAGTCGTACGGGGAGACGAACCATGAGAGATGATGGACTCTGAAAAACAAACTGAGGGTTCTAGAGGGGAGGAGGGTAGGGGGATGGGTTAGCCTGGTGATGGGTATTAAGGAGGGCACATTCTGCGTGGAGCACTGGGTGTTATGCACAAACAATGAATCATGGAACATTGCATCAAAAACTAATGATGTAATATATGGTGATTAACATAACAATTAAAAATTAAAAAATAAAACAAATAAATCTTTTTAATAAATAAATAAATACAACAGGCAGGCTCACCACAGCCACATATCTGTTTATACCACACGTGGAACCCGCCATCCTGCCAAGCACACCTCTCTCTCCGCAAGAAGGCATGCCTCCCATGCAGGTAACCCCTTGTTTCTGGAACTGACGTGAAGTGATGGGAACTGACAGGAGTAGCCTCACGACACACTCCCCACAACTTGAGTGTTCTCCCAGGGGTGACAGGGAAAGGCCAGGTCTCCCCCAAGTTCAGACCAGGGTAGAGCCCTCTTCATCCACAAACACGGTGCCTGGGAAGATACCGCCCAGAACGGCCCTTCCATTCCCTTGTGCAGCGGTTCACGACCAACAGCCAGGTTACTCCAAGAGCACAAGCAGTGAAGCCATGATTTCCCAAGAAAATCCCAGTCCTCAACACTGTGGGGAGGTGGGAACCAGAAAGGTGAAGACCCGGGTGACTCGTCTGTGCATGTAAGGGGAAAAGCTATGCAGAAAATTCCTGAGGATCACCAGGAAAACCATTAGGTGGATAAAAGGCACTGTGGTGATGTACAAACATTGCTATTTTATAGCAAAATAGATAGTATTTTTAAAGCTCAGGATTCTAAGATGGGCTGAGAGTTGCTGGTTTATCTAGGAATAAACTTTTTGCCAATAAAAATCCCTTACCACGTACGGAGTGCTGTGTGCCAGGCACCACTCTGGCTTGCCACGGGCGCTCACACATTTGGCCTGCACACCCCCGGGGCAGCTCGATGTCCTTGAGGAGGCAGCGCCAGCTTAAGTCAGTCACCCAGCCTTCCCAACCAGCCAGTGACACAGCTGGGCCTGCAGCCTGGGGCTCTTAACCGTGGGGCCGCCTCCACTAGGGAAGACTCGCCCGTGGGCCAGGAAACCAAAGGGCAGCAGCAGAGAACAGGGCTGGATCCCGGGCAGACCGAAGCAGGAGGAGGAAGAGGGAAGCTCAGGCTGGAACAACCCAGGGAACGAGGCTGTTCGTAGGCAGAGGGCACCGGGGGCAAGGCTTGAGATCGGGGAGGGGCTGCACAGAGCAGGCCTGGGGGAGCCCTGGAAGGGAGCTGAGATGTGGTGACACCTAGCGCCTCTCCTGCTCTCCCCACGCAAGGTGGCAACAAACTTCGGATGAAAGGACCCGGCCTGCATACGGCAAAGACCACAGTGCTTCCGAATCAGAGGTCTGGGCCGGGCTGTGGACAGACTCGGAGGCCCCAGGTGGACGCCGACCTGGCTGGGGAAGCACAGGTGAAGCTCTGAGCCAGTCCAGGAGAGCCGCCCGCACCACAGCTGCCTTCATTCGGCAGTGACGCAGCATACCTGGGATGGCGCGTGCGGCCTGCTGCAGCGCTTCGCCACCAGCCAGGCGTGGCGTCCCGTGGACAGCCAGCTGGGCAGGGACAGCTGCCCCGTTCTGCGCGCATGGTGACCTGAAAACGCCATGAGGGTGCAGGCGCGGTGCTTGGATGCGTGGATGTCAGGGGCTGGACCCCCCACCCATCTGCGGAGAAGCCACTGGACTCAAAAGAAAAAAATGAAAAAAAAAAAAAAAAAAACCAAAATGCCAAAAAAATGCAGGACCTGGAGGTCTGGGGGAGGCTGGAAGGTTGGAGACCCAGGAAACAGAGCACTCTCCCCGCCTGGCGACACCCCCACGCCCAACTGTGTCGGGCTCCAAGCTGAGAATGAAGACATGCGGAAGAGGTGGAAGGAGGGGCGCACGGCAGCTTGGATCGCACACACGCCCAGCTGCGCCCACCGGAGGCAGGATGCAGATGACAGCTTCCCAGAAAGCTTCCCGGAACTCGGGGCGGAGGGAAGCACCTGAGTGGGAAGGCGGCTGGCCTGTCGTTTTCTGACCGCAGGGAGCGCTCTCCCCCGAGACTCCGGCCTTCCCCAGACCCGGGCGTGCTGCAGGCTGCGGAGAGAGCGGAGCCAGGCTGCCATCTAGCGCACACCGGCACCAGCAGAGCGGCCTGGACAGGATGATGATCCGGGAGAGAAGACCGTGGAGAGAACAGCCGGGAGGTGGCTGGACGTTTGCCTGTGTCCTCCCCCCACCCCACCCCCCCCGTGCACCCAGAGGCACAACGCGCCACTGGGACCATCAGGAGCTCTGCTCTCAGGGAGGTCTTCAGGCAGGGGCTTCGCTCCAGCCCCAGAAGGCCGCGCCTGACCCCCTGGGCCACACACAGCTTTCCCGACATCTTCCAGACGGGCTCAAAATCCCCGATGTCACTCAACAACACCCAACTCCTGGATAACAGCTAACACGTACCGACCTGGGTGGGTGCGTCCAGTGCTGCCCCCGACCCCACACTCACAATAATTCTGCAGTCCTCACCAGCTCCCCAGTGTGCACTGAGGCCATGGCCAGAAGCAGCAAAGCCAGACCCAAACCCGGGCAGGAACCACCATATGCCGCACTGCCTTCCCAGCCCTGCTTCTGAGCAACCCACCTCAAGGGCGGGATCCGAGGGAACAGTGCCCAGGGACCGGCGCCGGCCTTCTGCGACCCTCCCTCCCGTGAGGACGCCACTAGCCCCAAGCAGCTCACACAGGCTCGCGGACAGCCTGGGGCACTGGAGAGCCCACATGGAGAGTTCCAGTCTGGGGCGGCCACCCCTCCCTGAACTCAGCAGAGCTGGGTCCTCACCCCAGCCTCAGCCGCTCACTTACTTCTCCAGGCCCCTGGGCCAGAGAAGCGTGTCTGTTCCTCCTTCGCACGGCGTGGGGGAAATGCAACGTACCTGGACCACCTTCACCAGAACAGCAAGCCCCAGGGCAGACGTGAGCTTCAAGCTCATACCCAGAAACCCACCCTGCAGCCAAGACACGCGCCGACCATAGAGTACTGAGCTCCAACATTGCCAGTGGCCGAACCTGCAGCCGAGGTGTGCCAATCCCGGGCCCGAGCCTCCTGTACCTGTTTCATGACCCTCTCTCTCCCCACGGCCCCTGTTTCGCACGAGAGGATAAACAGCTGACCCAGGGGCACATCGCCGGCAAGGCCAGGCCAACCTTCAGCCACTGAGCTACATGGTCCAGTGCCCGGAGCAGGGGCTGTGACGAGAGCGGAGCAGCCCGACGCCAGAAAGAGTGGATGATGGTCATGGATGCCCTCCGGCTCCTCTAACTGGGGTCTGTCCTCATGGCTCCTGACAGCCCCTCGTCCCCAAGGCTCTGCAACCAGGAAAGGTCCCTGGGGCCCCGGGGAAGTCCTGTTCTGCTGCTGCTTCATCCTCCACGGTGGGGTTGAGCATGAGCTGCCTGCCCCTGCCTGGGTCACTCCAGCGGCTGGATGCACCCCAGGTCCTGGGTCCCTGCAGGGTTCACAGAAAGAAAGAGGCCCGCCCTCCTCCCCCACAGAGAACACAGATCCAAAGTAAGAGATCAAAAATGGCAGGGAGGCCTCGGGGGAACCTCTGTGAGCAAACCCAGACGACTGGGTTTGGTACAGGAAATCTTCCGTGGTCATGGATACACGGACAAATGACCAGACCCCTCCAGCTAGATCTCCAAGAGCCATCTGTCACACAGAACACACACTAATGCAGTCCGTACACACGGACGGGACATTAGTAACATAAGAAAGAAGGAAGACTCATTTGTTTTTAGATTGAAAAACAAGACTCCGCTCCTTCTGGCTCCTTCTCTCCCATCATTCTCATGTCACCGGCCATGAGATGGGAGGCCACGGTGACACTGTCGCCTTCCAGCCCCGCCAGTCCTGCGGCACAGCCACCCGCGCCCCTACCCAAGATGTCAGGTGGACAGAGCCCTCCCCTGCGGAAATCACACGGGAAGGTTTCTGCCGCAGTGGCCGCACCCCCAGGGCACTCAGTGGGGACCCCAACTCACGTTCACACCGAAGTCTGGGGACGTGGAGCTCCAGATGGCACCGATGCTCGCTGCAGCCAGCATGGCCTCCACGGCATGCACACTGTTGGGTAAATAACCTGTAATTGGGCACCAGGAGAAAGGCTTGGGTTCAGGGTATGTTGGACGCGGCGGACCTCCAAAAGGTACTTCTGAGAGCCAGGGCAGGAGTGGGGAGAAGGGCTGCCTCTGGCTGATCCAAGGAGCATGGCCAGCCTCACCTCACCCCAGTGCCTGGACATCTCCCACTCACAAGGCCCTACCACTTACCACCAGGCTATCCATGTCACCCCCTCCAACCCAACCTAACCAGAGTGATCCCCACAGCCCTTGCAGGATCCGGCCCAGCCTCCTCTCCCTCCACCCCGCCTCCCACTCTGGGCTCAGTCACAACCTTCTTTCAGTTCTCCAGTCGTTCTAAGCTCCTCCTGCCCCGGGGCCTTTGCACAGGCTGTCTGCTCTGCCTAACCACTCTTTTATGCACACGAGCCCTCCTGACTCTGCAAAGTCATCGCTCAGCTCTTAATGCAAATGAGACTTTCTCAGAGACACCTTCTCCGAGGTCACCCGATAAACTCGGGTTCCCTGGCTGGTCCCCACAAAGCACACTCTATTTTTCCCTCACCAAATTAACCTTAATAATCACCTACATCTAATAGTCGTAACTGGCATTTTTATATCTGATTCTCACGTGAGAGCAGGGATTTGCCTGTCTTGTTCTTTGCTTAACCAAGTGCCTTCTACCATGCCCTGCATATCAAGGCCTTCATATTAGTGAGCTGGCTGGCTGGCAGCTGGATGGATGGATGGATGGATGGATGGAAGGAAAGACGGACAGACAGGGGGATAGATGGGGAAGGAAGGAGAGGCAACAGGGGAATGAAGACGATGAGCAGGACAGTCACGAGACTGTAAGGGGAGGAGAAGAAGCGTAGACCCGCCATCTGGCAAGAGGCTGGGCTTTTATGACAACAGAGGCAGAGACTCTTTGTGGCCAGAGAGACTGTGGTCCATTAAACAGATCAACCTAAATGTTCCAGAGGAAAGGAGCAGGCACAAGTCATCAGAGAGCAGGGGGGCCATGGCCCAGTGCCCCCCCCATCACAACCCCCCAGTGACCACAGAAGCCCTGCAGTCGCAGCACCCAGGGCCCTGAGCACGGCGCCCCCCTTGCTTCCCTCCCCTCTGCTCTCAGGGGCCTACGTGACCACAGCACTCAGGACTCCCGCTCCCTTGGCTTCGCTGTATCTCCCTGCTGGGCCAGGAGCATCCCCGAGGGCAGGGCTGCGCCCAGCATCTGCCACAGGCAGGCCCACGGGGGCCTACTGAGCTTACTGTGTAAACCGTGAGGTCCCCAGGGCAGGACGGGGCCCACCCCCGGGAGGCTGCACACCCAAACTTGGTGGAGGCCGACAGAGGGCCAAGAGATGAGCATGTCACAGACAAGTAAGTGCCCCACGAGCAGCCCCAACTCAGTCTCAGGAGCCCCTCAAGCCTCTCCCAGGGAGTCACTCCCTCACGCCCTCTTAGGGAAACACAGCCCCCGGGGGCCTGGAACTATGGACAGGTCAAGTTAGTGTCCACGCTGCGACACTCACGAGGGGGCGGGTCACCGGGGACCAGCCTGACTGCAGAGTCGGGTGTCCCCAGAGGCCCCGCAGCCGTCTTCCCCGACACACCCGGTTCTCCATTTCTCCTTCTCTCAGAAAATGTTTGCTTCAAAGAGAGATTTTTTTTTTAAGTGAAAATTGGAAAAAGGATCTTCTGAAATCCTTTTCTAGACCTCGAAAGGGTAGACTAAACTGGAAGAAGAACCCCAGATATTGAGGCTTCGACCACGCAATGCCTGCTGTGACCATGGGCCCCACACCCACATTCGCTCACTCCGTGTTCATCATACACCCGCTGTGCGCCCGCCTCCCTGGGGACAGAGACGCGGCAGTGAACAGAAGACCAAGCCCGGTCCTCTGGTATGGGAGGACAGACAGACAGACGCAGGCATGCACACAAATAATCCCAAGATTTCAGGCGGTCTCTAAGGACAACAACAGAACAAAAGCAGCATGTGGGGAGAGAGTGGTGGTGGGTTTTCCGTGGGCTCGCAGGAACCTCCCGGCAGCGAGCAACCACGGGCGGGCCCCATTGAGTAAGAGAGGAGGCAACTTGGTGCGTGCCTACTATCTGGTGCTAGTCAACTAACATGCAAGCATGGACCCCGTGCCCAGCTGCCATCAGCGGAGACATGGGTACAGCCCTTTCCTCGGTTTACACATGATAAGGCCACCCTCTTTGCAAACACACGCTGAACACCCACTTGCTGTGAGCTCCCCAGGGAGAGGCCCAGCAGCGGCTTCTCCCACTGCCACCCCTGCCCCGTGGCCCCAGTCCCACCACCATGGGGGCGGGGGAGGCGGGCTAGCACCCCAACCACCCGGCCTGCACACCACCCGGCCTGCAGGGACGATAAGTCTTCTTATCTCCCGCTGCTGGCCCCCGGGGACACACCCACCCACATCTCAATTCACTACAGTGCCTTGCAGTGGAGACCAGGTCCACACACAGGCCTTTAAACCTTCTCCAAAAGTCAAAGTGAAAAGAAAACTATAAGAAAGAACCTGAATTGCTCTAGGTGGGAAATCATGACTCACCACCCGATTAGGAGAGAACAAAGGAAGGCGGGGACTCGGGGAGGGAGAAGGAGCCAGGCCTCCCTTTCAGGTCTGAGGATTCCAACCCTTCCAGAAGGACAGTCCCTGCCAACCCCACCGCCTGCCCTGCACACCCAGCCCACCACACTCCTGTCAGCCCCGCAGGTGCCCTGCGCCCATGCGCCTCAGGGCCTTTCCATAGGCTGTCCCTCCTGCCAGGACTCCCCTGCCCTCTCCCTGCGCCATGACCTTCCTCGTGCATCTAGCCTCCACCAAGCAAGGATCGCTTAAGTCCTATGAGGCTGCATGTAATCTGCCATCTTGTCCAAAAGTGCCCTCAACCTTCCAAGCCAGTCACTCTGCCCCAGTCTCCTCCCCCGCAGGCCACAACAAGAACCAAAAACACTTACCGACCACCCGGTCTCCTTGTTTCACGCCCATTTTCCTCATCGCTGCTGCAAACAAAGCTACTTGTTGCCGCAACTCTTCAAACGTCACCTTCACAATTTCCTCTTTGCCTTCCCCTGGGAAGAGAAAAGGGACAGGCGGTAGAGACAACCCTAAAAGAAAGGCTCTCAGTCACAGACAAGGAGGAAAACTCACATGGCTTAAACGCAGGTTGGAAACGGGTGCCCAGAACATCACCCAGATGTGGGTTTCCTCAACTTCCTAGGGAAGGGCGTGTATGTGGAAGTCAGCCTAAGACATTAGAATGATCAGCCTCGCTATCGAAGAAACATAAGTGACAACAGCGAGACACGAATTTCCACCTACCAGACGGCAATAACGGAACAGGACGGTGTGCTAGCTGGCCACCACAATGACCCCATTGAACCCCGTCCTTGGTGCTCATGTTCTCAGGTGAGTCTGCACACGTTGATGGGGCCCGAGCCAGGTAACCAACATGACACTGGAGACAAGTGACTTCTGATGCTTGGTCCTAGAAGACACGGCAGCTTCCACCTAGCTCACTCTGGGGGATCTAGCTGCCACGTGGTGAGAAACTGAGGACTCCATGGGAGTGTACCATCTTGGATGTGGAACTGCCCGCCTCGGTCAATCCTTCAGATGATGCAGCCCCTGCCGACATCCTCATTGCAACTTCATGAAGGGCTCCCAAGCCAGAACCACCCTGCTAAGCCATTTCTGAACATGCAACCCACAGAAACTGTGAGACACTAAGAGTTTACTATTTTAAGCCTCTCCTTCTCCCTTTCCCCCTCCCCCTGCTTGCATGCTCTCTCTCTCTCTAAAATAAATAAAATCTTAAAAAAAAAAAAAAGAAAGAAAGAAAATGAATACAACCAAGACTCAATGTTGCATGGGTGTGGGAAAATTATTTGAATGTACTTTCTACTGGAAAGACATTACTCCTCTGACTGTTGTCTTTGATGCAAATATTTTATTCCTGACTAACTGCTGTTTGATTCTATAACATGAAGCATCACTTCTCCAAACATCCTGATTTCTCTTTGGTATAAATCTGGCTTTTCCCATTTCCTTAAAGTTAGGTATGCCTACCCCTGGTTCTTTTCTCTCCTTACTGAGTAGCCTCGTAATTACTTCTCCCATATTTCCACTCCCCCACGTGATTTCCTATCCTGTAAAAATACCCAGTAACCTGAAACCCCTGGTCAAAGACAGAATGTGCTGTGCAGGCAGCTGTTCTTGGAACTTCCACACTGATGGGCTAATGCATACTGCTTCTGCTCTGCTCGCTGGAGCATGAAGGCACCAGTGAACGCCTTCCTTTGGCGGCACCTTGTGGCCTCCCCAGAGATCATATGGACGAGGGATGGGGTCGGCCAAGAATGCCTAAGCGAGCACAAAGCAGAACTCCACAAGTACCTGCACTCAGCTGGGAGAGTGGGAACGAATCAGGAAAACATGCAGAAAGCAAAACACAGTGAGTGACTTTCAAGTCCCCAAGCCAATAACCAGCCGATCTAGGACCCTGCTAAGAAGGTACCCTATTTGTGGGATGCCTGGGTGGCTCAGTCGGTTAAGCGTCTGCCTTCCGCTCAGGTCATGATCCCAGGGTCCTGGGATCGAGCCCCACATCAGGTCCCTGCTTCTCCCTCCACCTGCCGCTCCCCCTGCTTGTGTGCTCTCTCTCGCTCCCACTCTGTCAAATAAATTAATTAAATTAAAAAAGAAGAAGAAGAAGGTACCTTATTTGTAAACTAAATTTGATCCCTGGCTTGAGGGCACTTATTTCCACTGCAAATAAAAGGGGAGCTCATTAGAAGAAGGGGTTCTCCTACTTAAAGGGAAGGAACGGCGGGGCTGGGCAGGGAGAGGGGGCAGGGACAAGTGTGAAACAGCCACCACACACCCGGAATGACCACCTTACCTCCCTCACCCACGCTCAGGGCACAGCTGGACTTAGGAAAAGAGGGTCTGGGTGCAGCCAATATACACGTGAGGGGGAGGGGGAGAGCGTGAGCGCGCGGCCACCCACAAGACTGGTCTGTTTTCCCACTAGCATCACCGATTTTCAGGTTTGTTTCGTTTTGTTTGTCAGAAGATTCACATCTGACCTTCCCCACTTTCCCGAGGGAGAAACTGGGACCCGGTGCGGTGCCTGAGGTAAAAGTGCAGAGACCTCTGACGGGAGCAGGAAAAACGATCAAAGACAGGCCCAGCGTTCCCGCCCCTCCGCTCACCAAGGGACCCCAGCGCCTGGGGCAGGGCAGCCCCTGAAGGGCCTCTCGCGGGCAGAGAGAACGTGCTGGATCCACACACCCGAACGTGGCTGGGACATAAAAGGAAGGAAGCACTGACAGTTGCCACAGCGCGGAGGGGCCTTGAAAGCATGAGGCCAAGCAAGAGGCCAGACACCAAGAGCCACACGGGATTCCATCTCTAGGAAACGTCCAGCACGGGCAAACGCGAGGAGACAACAGACACCGGTGGGTGCCGGGTCTGAGGAGGGGTGTCCCTTTGAGGTGGCAGAGACAGCAGGAACTAGACAGAGGTGGTCCTTGACAACCCTGTGAAGATGCAAAGAACCACTGACATGCGCCGCGCAAGGGCATGGATGACTCTCGTGGCTGAAATCCCCCTTGAAGGAGGCCCACTCTCCCAGCTTCCGCCGCTCTCTGCCTCCCGGAGGCTGTGGCCGCCAAGCACCTCCAGCCGGTTCCCTGCCGGGGGCTATTGTGACCAGGGTCACGTAGCAGGCATGCCCGTGTCACACACGCGGCTCACTACTGAAACCCTGTAAACCAACTCCTATTAGACTTCAAGGGTGTAAGGAACCCCAGGCAAATGTGCTCCTCCATTCATTTTACAAAGCTAAAGCTTAGCCCACTGGCTCCAGCTCAGAGTGTGCCTGCATTTCACACACCTCACCTAGCGGCCACCACAGCGTAGCCCAGCCCACCTTCAGCGCGCTCAGAGCACCGACGTGAGCCTCCCGCTGGACAAAATCACCTGACTACGGCACTGACAGTGACAGACGATGCAGGTGGCATCTGTGACCCTCGTGATCGCGTGGCTGACGGGGAGCGGCGGCCGCCGCCCAGCATCACAAGACAGGATGGGCCCACAGGTCGTGAGCCCGGGCGACAAGATCCAGATACAAAATTCCAAGTACGCTTTCTACTGAATGCGCTAAACCATTGTGAAGTCAAACAGTCCTAAGCTGGGGACCACCCGCATGGTTTTCTTATCGTGCGCCTCACTCCAATGTCAGCCGTCCTGGTCAACACCATGTTCCCAACGCTTTGCACTGAAGAGACATTTGAGACAGATCTGAGAACGAGTGAATGGACGGATGGACGTGCAAATACCTCCTTGAAAAGCAAGGGAGAGATGCAGGACTCGTGTAGTGTCCCCATTCCCAAGGCTACTTATTTACGTGCTCAGCCCAAACTGCATCCGGGCTAAGAACCAAGGAAGGGAGAATAATACCGAACAGCCCAAACACTACATAAAGGCAAGACTCTGTGGTTCTTAACCAACAATATGCATCAGAAGCAACCGTGGGCTTTAAAAATATACATGAGCCTGGGCCCCATCCCTGGAAGGTGTGCTCTAGGAAGCCACGGTAGGAACTGGACAGCCAGGATTTAAAAGCCACACGGGGATTTCAGAGGTATAATCTCAACTGAGAGCTATGCACGTTTCCCCTGTGGCGGAAACTGCCGTATACACATGTATACACATTCACTCATTTAAGCTCTACAATATTCCTGAATAGGTACTCTCCTCCTCTCCATTAGACAGAGGTAGAAACAGACCCAGAGAGGCTAAGGGGCTCACCCAAGGTCAGCTACCCCTACTTCAGGCACTACCTGGACAAGCATAATTATCTGACTTGTAACACCACTTCTGACAACAAATAGTAACTTGTAACGTAGACAGGGGTTGCAAGGACTGAGAGCAGGTGGCAAGAGACAAGAATTGGGCAGGTGACGGCAGGGGGCACAGCTACCTGAGCTCCCTTTGCAAAGGAGGGAGCAGACCATCCCACACACGTGGACAGCTCGACAGCATTAGATTCTGTCACCATCCCAAAACTGGAAGCCGTGAGTCATGAACACCAAAGGTCCAGTGAAGTTCAGTCTCCTCTGCGGATGCCCTATTTCCTCACAACCCAAGTAGCACATGCTGTGTCTAAAATGAGTAAGTAAAGCTTTATCACTCAAAGGAGAAAAACATAGTCATCTGGAAAATCCACCGTGAAACACCTCAAACCTTAACCAATACAATATAAATCCAATGTTACTTTTTTACAAAACTTCAGGCTTACCAAAAACCTAATTAATTAGGAGGCCAACCACAGTGTCTCCTTACTAAGGAAACTCCCCGTTTATTTCAAATATTTTATGGCAACTCTTCTGGAACCTGCTTAGTACATAAATTAGAAAATTCTTTAAACTTTTTTTTTTTTAAAGAGAAGTCAACAGGCAGAGATTCTAGCTGTAGTTCCCTCACTAACTGTCCCGGTGACTCTGAGCTGGTTACTTCATATTTGGTGTCTCAATTTCTCCCATAAAACATGATCACATGAATGTCCCCTCCCTTTCTCAGCAAGAAGAAAAAGTCAACAGAGGTCTTAATGATGTCGGAAAGGTGCCAAGGGCAGCCGTTACAGAAAAACAGTATGGAGGAGGTTCCTCGGGAAATTAAACTTAGAGTCGCCATACGATCCACCTCTGGGTATCTACCCAAAAGGATCCAAAGCTGGACCTCAAGGAGCTTTGTGCACACCCATGTTTGTCATAGCCTATTCACAACAGCCAGGAGGTGAACGTGACCCAGGTGCCCCGTGACAGATCAACAGACACACAAGATGTGGGGTATCCAAACAAGGGAATACATACAGCCTCAGAAAGGTAGGAAATCCTATCACACACGACTACACGGATGGACTCTGAGGACACCATGCCGAAACAGGGGGAGGGTGGAACCGTTCTGCAGAGCTGCTGCACAGCAACGGGAAGGCACCCAACACTACGGAACTGGATGCTTAAAAATGGTCCAGACGGTACATTTAATGTTACCCACTTTTTACCACAATAAAAAAAGTGCCAGAACATCGTTTGAAAACACACCCGGCAATCTGGATGTTTGCAGCCCCTCCAGCCACGTGGCCCTTCGTGTGCGTGGCACAGGATGCGGACAGAGGGAAATGCACTGGGGCCATGAGGACTCACTTGCAGCGTATAGGGCGACTCGGTCATTGTCTTTGTGCCGCAGGAGGTTTTCCGCGTAGTTTAGACGACTGCCTTTGAACCACTCGGGGACATCTGTGATTCCTTTCGATGTGTCCACAACCTACCGAGAACGACAGCAAACCAAGACACGCACCCAGATGAGATCTACACCAGGAATAAATACAAGTGACTCTGCTTCCCGGGAAGCCCACTAACTCACTGGCCCAAGGCCTCATTAGATCGTTTCATAGACTGAGCACTGGACTGGCCTCCAGGCTTGGAACTGACAGTTCCAAGACAGGATTTCACATGTGCAAGTTGCTGGGAAGAGATCTTCAGCGTTCTCACCACAGGGAAAGTGAGGCAATGGGTGTGTTAATCCCACAGTGTGTCTGTATATCAGATCGTCACCTTGGGCGCTTTAAATAGGTACGGTTTCATGGCTAATTATTCCCCCATGAGGTGTTTTTTTTTTTTTAAAAAAAAAGGAAATGAATGCCAAGGGAAAACAGCATCCCCACAAATGAACTCTTTCAGCAGACCTGTATGAAGCACCTACTCTATGAGAGGTGCAGGTGCCAGAAAGTAAGTAAGACAGGTGGGCACCTGCCCAATGCCGCAGGCTCTGACCACACACACTGAAATCTGGGAGACGGAGCTCCAGGACCCACCCGCCCCTCCCACCGCAACCCCCCAGAGCCGGAGCCGGGCCCCTAGCCTCCTTCCTCCATGGGCTGGAACCTCGATATCCTTCCCCAAGTGCATATACAGGTGAGCCTCTCAGAACAGTTCACCCCACAGTCACACAAAAACACAATTAAGTTATACTTTGAGTAACAGGACCCACTTTCCCCAGATTGACGGACAGCATGAGGCGTCAGAACGTTCCCTGAACTCCAGGTTTAAAAAATAATAAAACTACTGACAATTTAAAAAAGAACAATAATGTGAATGTATTTAATAACACCATGGAACTGGACGCTTCAAAATGGTTAAGATGGTAAATTGTGGGAAAAAAAAAGATGGTAAATTGTGTTATGTGTCTTTTACCACAATTAAAATTTTTTTAAGATAAAATAAAAATAAAACGGTGATGCCCTGCATGTAGAATCGCCCAAGTTCCCAGGACAGGGCCTGAGGTCCACACATCACAGAGTCCAGAGGTTGCCTGGTCTCCATGGAGTCTGTGACCTCAACACAATTTTCTGCCAACTCTCTAGAACAATGACTTTTTCCCACTGATGCGAGGCGTCAAAAGAAAATATGATTCAGTATTCCCAAAAACAAACACTTTATTTTGGAACATAACCATAAAAAGGTAATGCATAAGTAAAATCCCTACTTACCTCATCATACATGCGTGAGAAGACAATTCCACTGAATTTCCAGAACTCCGCCCAGAAGTCTGGATAGGATTCAACTGACCAGTGGTATAAGTCATCATAATTTTCTAAAAACAAAATAAAATGGCACATGGCTCAAACCAATCTTAGAAAGTCTTGGCAGTCCAATAAGAAGACGGGGACACACGTAAGGAATTAACAGTTATGTCTGAGCGGTTTGAAGGTGTCTGACAAGAAATGGTCTGGGGGAGGTGGGGTATCCCAATTCTTACCCCCCAGAGCAAACCCACCACTGCCGGGCAGTGGTTCCATATCATAGCCAGCGTGCCTAAGAACATGGACTCTGGAGCCAGAAGTCCTGGCTGCAAATCCTGGCCTGGCCGGTTATTAGCTGTGCGACCTTGTGGAGGTTACTTGAGCAAACTGTGTCTCGGTTTCCCCATCTGTGAAATGGAGATGGTTAATAGCACCCCCTCTTGGCAGGGCTATTGGGAGCATTTAAATGAGCATAAGCACATGCATGAGACAGATGCTAGAACAGGACCTTGGACCAAATCAGAACTCCATTAAGCTTGCTATTATTACACCATACAAACAGGAAAGTCATATCCAATAGATTTGAAAACACAGAAGTGCAAAACTAGGAGCTTATTGATGACTTCTTGTGCCAGTAACAATGTTTGGGGGAGAGAGGAACAGGTATTTATTTTGATTTTTGAATAAGCCATATGATTCAAGGTAACAGAAGTGCAGAAGGTCATTCAGGAAAAGTCTCTCCATCTTGCCCCACAATCATCTAACTTTTCTTACCTAGAAGTAACCAGTTAAAGAGATTTGTGTGTCCTTCCAGATTTTATGTATGAGTAAATACATCCCTCTCTCCGGCTTTCACACAAATGAAAACTCGCTCTTCTTCCCACCTGGTTCCAATCCTGGGGAAAGTCGCTGCCCCTCACTGGGCCTTTTTAATCGCCACATATTTTCGGTAGGCTCTCCATTCATATGCTGGTGCTCCAAGGATGTGGTAACAGGAGGAAGATGACCAGCAGGTGTCAGGAACAGAAAAAAATGGCCTAATATGATGGCTGGGCTGAATTCTCTCGCTGCCATCCGTCAGCTAAAGACTTAATGGTCCTCCCTGTTCCCAGCCCTGGGGGCCAGGGAGGGAGCACACAGAGGAAGGGAGAGATCTCTGAGAGCAGGAGCATGCTGCAGGAGGAGGGGCTGGCCCTGGCAGCAAGGGCAGGGTCAGGACACTGGGAGGAAGCCAAGAGCCCAGTTAAAGAGTGCTGGAGTGAGTGGGTCTGCAGCAGGGATGGAGATGGGTCACCTGGATGAAATGCGGAGAGGCAGGACAGAGGTCGTACAGTGATCAGGGAACGGGGGCTTCAGGCCACCTCCTCCAAGCCCCAGGAGAACGGCCCTCCGGCCCCACCCACCTACTCACGCCAGGGGCCAGAGAGCAGGTCCACCAAGCATGCAGGGAAAAACGCCAGGGACCGGGCATCTGGAAGGCTGGGGCCAACCCTGACTCTAGAGACCACGCTTGGGGACCTCAGGTAGGCCAGTCTTGGGGACTCAGTTTCCCTGTGTGTCACCTGGAAATTGACTGGAGGAGGGCATGGATGCCCCCATGACCGTGGAGAGGTAACACTGCGCTCCAGGGTTGGGCTGGACGACCTGCATTAGAATCTCGGCTCTGCCACTTACGACACAATGACGGTGGGCAAGCTGCTCCACCCTCTGAGCCTCGGCATTGTCAACTGCAAGATGGGAATAACAACAGTGACCCCGAGGAGCAGTAGAGCATGTTGCTTAAAGACAAAGGCTCCAGAGTGCAACAATCCGGGTTCAGATCCCGCCACTTTCCATGTGAGCTCAGATGAGTAATCAATCATCTCTGGACCTCAGCTTCTCCTCCATGAAAGGAAGAGAATGGTACTTGTCACAGGGTCACTGTCAGGACTGAAACAGTCAGAACACATGAAGCACTAAGAACAGTGCTTGGCAGAGAGAAAGTACCCGGCGTGACAGCCACTGCAGCCACTGCTGGTCACATCCTGCAGAAGCACGACCCACAGCGGGCTAGCAGACAGGACGGGCTGTGCAAGTACATGGAAGTGTTAATGAGCAGGACTCCGGGTCCAGAAGGGGGGGCGGGAGAGGGAGCCTCCACCCTGCCCGCACTAGGCAAACAGGCCCACAGCTCCATTCTCTCCCAGTCTTTTGTTTGTTTTTGGTCACCTTGATCCTCGCAAAGGGCAAATAGTTCCGGCACCAAAAATTCCTTCAGGCTCACACAAGAGATGGACCAGAGGCTTCACACCCACACCTCCACTGAAGACTACAAAAGCCCATCAAGAGTGAGTCACCAGCAGCATCCGCGAGGGAGGAAGATGCCACCCGCCTGCCAATCTGGGGACTGAGTGGTCTCGACAGCAACCCAACATCACAAGGACCGTAGAGGACAGCAGAGAAACGGAAGGACTCGGTGCAGAGACTTCTCCACCGCTGACGACCCAGCCAAGTCATCGGGGACCCCTCTTCAGACACGCCCTTCCGGCTCCTGCTCACACACTCCTGGCCCCCACTCACAGGCAGCATCCCAAAGCCCGGATGATCCGCCACAGGCCTGTGTGGTTCAGGCTGCACGCTGCTCGTGAAGAACTGGAACTAGCTGTCAACGTACTAAAGTCAGGTTTCAAATGAAATTCAGTGTCGCTGCCTTCTCCTGAGACAAGAGAACAGCTGTGACTGGCTCCCGTTTCTCACCTCTGCCCTCACCTCCCTGTGCTGTTCCCTCCCCACACTGAGCAGGACTCATCCGTGTCACCAACAGGATAGTATGGAAATGACCAAGGGCGACTTCTGAGGCCAGCTCCCAACAGCGCAGCCCCCGCCTTGCTCTCCCAGATCACTAAGGCACCATCCCACCACGTAGTGACAAGCAACTACAGAGCTGGGTGACAGCCGCGCCCCACCCTCACCCACATGCCCAAGGCCACATACCGCGGCACAGACTAATGATTCCAGAAACAGACTACAGACGGGCTACTCACAGCTGCGACAACCCAACCAGGACTGAACTTCCGTTTTCCCAGCTGGGGAAAGGGGGTGAAAGCAGCACCTACCTGGCCAGGTTACTGAGGATGGAGTCGGCGGATGCGTGTGTAAAGCACCCACTAAGGGGGCGCCTGGGTGGCTCAGTTGGTTGGGCGACTGCCTTCGGCTCAGGTCATGATCCTGGAGTCCCGGGATCGAGTCCCGCATCGGGCTCCCTGCTCGGCGGGGAGTCTGCTTCTCCCTCTGACCCTCTTCCCTCTCGTGCTCTCTATCTCTCATTCTCTCTCTCTCAAATAAATAAATAAAATCTTTAAAAACAAAAAAAGCACCCACTAAGTTGACTGGTACTATGCCCATCACCCTCTGGGTCCCCGTAGGCATCTGAATGTGCAAGTCTTGCTTTCCCTTCACCCTCTTCTTCCTCTCCACCTACGAGACTTTTGACCAGCCTACACCTCCAAGTCTCAGCTCAGGATCCTGTCTGCCAGAGCCAACACGCCCTGGGGCGCCCGGGAGGCGACAGCAGGCTGCCGTGCGCTGGCGCTCGGCCCTGATTCACTCGCCGCACTGCTAGCCCGCACGAGCTTTCTCCTCCAGCTACACTTGAGCTATTTGAGAACAGGGAGCAAGCCTTCAATCTGTGGGCAAACGATGTCCCAGCTGCTCCAACACTGAACTGAGCTGTAGCTTGTGGTACACCGGAAGACACGTGGCACAGGCCACCAAACCAGCAGGTGCTTTGAAGGGGGTGTCCCTCCCCTAATCAAGGCGGGGGGGGCTGGTGCGTGTAGCATGCGCCCTGGGGTCTTGCAAAAGAGGCCTCACACCACAGGCACAAATGCTGGGCTGCAGCTGTGGGCTGCTCCATAAGGGGTTCGCATCCTGAGGGCCCCCAGGTCTACGTGGGCTTGGCAGGGAGCCCTCAGGTGAGCTCCGCTAGAAGCAGTGACAATAAACCAAGCAATGGCCCTGGGTGCGGGAAAGAGAATAAGTAAGCTCACCCAGATCGGGCAGCTCCTGAACGGCGGGGATAGAGACCTCACGCCAACCTCGGTCTGGGGGTTTGGGCTCATGGCCAGGTGGCCAGGCGGGAGGATGGCCCCCAGCCGTCCAACCTCGGAACCAGAGCACAACTGAAGCGACCCGTGAAGATGCGTACTTTGCTCTCTCTCTGTACATGCGAGCGACAGCATTGCTCAAGACTGCATACCAACTACACACAAGACCCCGGGGGGTGGGGGGGAGTACAAGTTCAAGTGTGCAGTCTTGAAGCGACTAGAATACTCACAAATTAATGGAAAGACGAGGCAGAATGAAAGTCCAAATTACATGCATTTGGAGAGCAGATGAAAGGAGAAAACATTCAAAGACAATGATCAAAAACAAGGCAGCATGTGAGTTGGCTCTTAAAGCCCAAAACCGCCAGGGCTGGGCCTCTGGAAGCAGCAGGCTGGCTCAACCATCAGGAGTGGAAGAGTAAAAGACAAACACCAAGGAGCGCCTGAGGGCTCAGTCATTAAGCGTCTACCTTCGGCTCAGGTCATAATCCCAGGGTCCTGGGATCGAGCCCCGCATCGGGCTCCCTGCTCAGCGGGGAGCTTGCTTCTCCCTCTCCCACTCCCCCTGCTTGTGTTCCGTCTCTCGCTGTGTCTCTGTCAAATAAATAGATAAAATCTTTAAAAAAAAAGAGAGAGAGACAAACATCAAGCTCTAAAGCTCCCCCAGACCAAGAGGAGAACCCCGCTCAGTCTAGCTTATTGCCACCACATGGTGACACAGACGCAGCATCACAGACCTTTGGGTTTTCAAAACAAGTTGGAAATCTTGCTTTCCCTATGCAGTCTCCCAGTGTGTGAGCCACCTGAGCCAAGTCTTCAGGTCCAGTCTGGGCCTGGACCCCCAGCCCACCGCCCCGAGCAGGCCGACTGGGAGTGCTCAGGAGTGTTTACACAGCGACCCACGGACCAGCCAGGTGCAGGTGACCGCTGGGCCTGAGGGCCTCCTGTCACCCTCATACCACCCACTGACACAGGTCCTCTCATCATGCCCATTTTACAGCCAGGGAAAGTGAGACTCAGGGAAGATCTGGTGACTTCCTCCTGATCACAAAGAAGTGGTGGAGCCAGTTCGAAATCCAGGTAGTCAGGTCGGATGTGTCTCACCCACCTCACAACTCATGTGCCATCACTTCCTAAAGTGCCACGGCTAGTTAAGCACAGGAGAAGAATATTATACTACTGCCAGCAGGGGAAAGAGACAGAATCGAGGGGAGGTAACACAGGCGAATGTTCCACTCCTGGCTCTTCTTGGGGGAGAAGGAATCAGGTCTGTTCTCCCCCAACCAGACACACATTATTTACCCACTACTACCTGGAAGGCCCCCAAGTAATAAGCCACATCTGTCTCCAAGGTGCTCCCTGTCTAGTGAGCAGGAGGGAGGGAGAGCGAGAGAGCTGGGTTTGCCAAGGGAAGGGGCTCAGTGGAAGCTATGACACCCATCCTACGGTGGAGGGCTTGGAAGCTGCCAGGTGGCACTGTGCGATTTCACGGTCAACAAGGGGCCATTGTGAGCCTCTGAGCCAAGGAGTGACAAAGTCAGACCTGTGCTCCGGCGAAGCAAGCAGGGTGTACAGAAGGGAGGAGGAAGGAAAAGCAGGAAGCAGGAAACCAGCCAGTGTTCGGGGTAGAGGGAACAAGGGCCCCCCACAAAAAGGGGGGATTAAGAAGGAAGGCAGTGTTGCTGAGGACTCCCCTATGCAGGGCAGACGACCCAGTCTCCACTTCTGTGAGGATTACTGAGAACGGTGATGCCACCGACAGGAACACAGGAGTCCCAGAAGCCAGCCGAGGGCCACGAAGGGGAGGAAAGTGGCTGTGAGGAGCTAAAAACCCCTGAAGGTGGGAAATGTCCTGCAGGAAGTCGGACAAGCCAGCCAGAGCCAGAGGGAAGCACGTGCAGGTGCTTCTCACCCAGAAAAAGGGCCTCGTCTGCCCAGCCCACATGCAGCCAGGCCAGGCTGTTTCTGAGAGCCAGGGTGGTGGCTGGAGGGAGGGCCCGTGGCTAGGTTCTGCAGCAGGCTGCGAGCGTAAACAGGAGGGGAAGGAGTCTCGCCCCAATCCCAAAGGCTCTACCTGACCGTCTTTCTCCTAGGTGCCTGAATTCCATGGCAGCCCTTTAGTAAGCTCAAGATGAGGGGCCTAGGAGGGGACACAACACAAGGGGCTACTGGCTGGCAAGGGACCCCCCCACAAACATAGGAGAAGAGCTACAAGTCAGAAAGACCCTATGTCTGGGAGGAAGCCCCCCCCCAGGCCACAGTGCAAGACCCCAGGAGCCCCTCACCTCACAAGTAGGAAGACTAGCAAGGGATCTCAGTCCCCAGAGGTTCCAAGGCCCGGGAGGGGTGGGGGCGAGCGGGGGCGGGTGAAGACCCCTGCCGGGGACATAGATGCTACAGTCAGGAGGAGTCCTGCACAGACAAGGGGGCAAAACCCCACCGTCAGAAGGTGCCCCACCCCCTGGAGAGAGGGCCTCCACTGCCAGGGGCTCCTCCAAGCCCCGGAACAGGGAAACTGAGAATCAGGGGATTATTCCAACAACCAGGAGGGGCCCTGACAGCAACGCCCCGGAGAAGGGGGCGCCCCGGTCCCCAGGAGGGGGTCCCTCTGCCAGGGGGCCCTTCGGACCCCGAGGGGGAGCCAGACTTCTGGAGGCCACGGCCCGGTGGGCGGGGGGAGCGGTGGTGGCCGCGGAGCCCCCGGGCCGCGTGCCCGCACTCACCCAGCGCCAGGCCGCAGGCGGCGCCCACAGCCGCCCGGAAACGGTCCATCTGCGTGTTCTTCTTGCTGTCAGGCTCCCACATCACCTGGCACTCCAGGATCTCCTCCCGGCCGGACCGCGGCTGCTTGGACATGGCTGCGGCGGGGGGCGGCGTGGACTGTGCTGGGACCGGGACCGGGGGTGGGACCGGGCGGGGGGCGGCAGGCGGAGCGGCAGGGTCCCGGGGCGGCGGGTGAGCGGCACCGACGGGTGGCAGGCAGCACGACTGAGCGCGGCGCGGGCGCGTCTGCGGGATCCCCGGCCGGCCCCGCCCCTGCCGGGCCCCGCCCCTGCCAGGCCCCGCCCCTCCGCGTGTAACCCTCCGCCGCTGCCGAACCTCGCAAAGGAGTGCTCCCCGCCGCGCCCTACCGCGGCCGGGACTCGAACCCGCGCGCGGTGGGTGGAGTTGCGCAGGCGCGTTGCGCCCGGGCTCCCCATCCTCACCTGGGACGGCAAGGGGTTAAAGCAGCACGGGAAGCCGAGAGGCGCTGGCCGGTTCCTGTGCTCATTCGTTCGCTATTGATTTGTTCTTCCTGCGGATTATTGACGGAGCGCCTGCTGGGTGCCGGGCACGGTGCAGGGCTTTGCGGATACAGCAGTGAACGAAGCAAAGTTCCTGCCTTGTGTCAACAGGGGATAAGGGACGAAGAAGATGTCGTATATACGTCATACATAGTATAATGCATGCAGTGAAATATGTAGTATACCAATGAGTGTCGTATAAATAATACGTGTACAGTTATTCATGTAATAAAAGGTATTAAGTACTATGGAAAGAAAGCAGGGAAGGATAGAAAAGACGGAAGGAGTGTTTCTATTTAAATAGAGTCGTCAGGGAAGATTCCATTGAAAAGGTGACGTCTGCCACCAACTTGAAGCAGGTGACAGGAGTAATGAGCTCTTCAGTATCTGGGGGAAAGTTTCCAGGCAGAGATGACAGCAGGTGCTAAGGCCCTGAGCAGGAGTGTTGGGTGTGGTTAGAGAACTAGTAAAGGGTCCAGCCTTTTTCTTTGACTTGAGAGACCTGGAGTAGAAGATAAAGTCAATGAAGGAAGAGTGGCCGCACAAGTGGCTCCTAAGGACAATGAAGACCAGCTTTTACGATGGGCAAGATGGGACCGCTGAAGGTTTTGAGCAGAAGAGGGTCATGTTCTGACTGTAGCTGTAATAGGAATTCCTCTGGCTGCTGAGTTGAGAATAGATTTCAGGGAGCAGGTATAGAAGCAGGGAGACCAGTTAGGATGATGTTGAAAGAGATGATGGTGGGGCGCCTGGGTGGCTCAGCTGGTTGGGCGTCTGCCTTCGGCTGGGGTCATGGTTCCAAGGTCCTGGAATCAAGCCCCACATGGGGCTCCCGGCTTGGCGGGGAGTCTGCTTCTCCCTCTCCCACTCCCCCTGCTCATGCTCTCTTTCTTTCTCTCTGTCAAATAAATAAAATCTTTTAAAAAGAGAGAGAGAGAGAGATGATGGTGGCTGGACCAGGTGGCAGATGTGGAAATAGAAAAATGAGACTTGGGGTATATTTTGAAGGTTAATTTATTACACTCCTACTGTGCGTGGGTTGGCACTGTGCTACGGACCTTCCCACATTCCTTGTAACTTATTCTCCCAATAACCCAGTCAGCTTCTCCCAGGCACATTTTTTTTTTTTTTGCAGTGTTGGAGTTTTATGAAGCAACCCCATCACTAAATCAGAAACAGCTTCCATCTCTCAATCACCACGAAAAAAACATAGGTTCTAATCTAAAACAGGATGCTTGCTATATAAACATGACTTCCAGGATACCTGGCTTCCTGACCTCCAAGTCCTAGGGCCAGCATCTCATCTGGCTCTGTGTTTGAGTTACCACCCTTGTGAAGGCATGAGTTCATCTTGACCCAGAAGGAGATTCATCTTTGAAGGATTCATGGTTTTTTTCAACAGGAGCAAAATCCTTGTTTCACCGGTTCACCAGGGTTCCCAAAGCCTGATCCATAGGAGGAGCTCAAGAAAGAGTCATTCATTCAGAAATGCCTAGTGTGTGCCTCCGTGGGCTAGGCAAGGGGGTTCTGCTATGTAAAGCATAGACCTCGCCTTCCAGGGCCATG
This sequence comes from Callorhinus ursinus, assembly GCF_003265705.2. Taxonomy (NCBI): domain Eukaryota; kingdom Metazoa; phylum Chordata; class Mammalia; order Carnivora; family Otariidae; genus Callorhinus; species Callorhinus ursinus. The sequence continues at coordinate 13,489,257 of NW_027397103.1, read as the reverse complement.
CAAATCAGAGTTTGATGAGGGGATTGGCCAACTCTCATGGAGCGGGCAGAGGACTGGATTTATACACCTGATGGCCACTTGATTCATTCTTAATCCCTTCAGCCTGGCCCACCCAACCAGGCACAGCATCTGTAGGGGAACCCAAAGGAGAGGTAAGCTATAGCCAAAATATCAACACTTCCACACACACACCTTTGGCAATACCTTTTCAGGCCTCACCTTGCTGCCCCATATCCTTCTTTACAAGATCAGAGAGGGGGAAGAGAAAGAAATTCAAGAAAGTTCTTCCCATTTAAAATGGGAACACTGGTGCACCTGGGTGGCTCAGTTGGTGAAGTGTCTGCCTTCGGCTCAGGTCACGATCCCGAGGTCCTGGGATCGAGCCCCACATCGGGCTCCCTGCTCAATGGGAAGTCGGCTTCTCCTCCCTCTGCCTGCCGCCTCCCCCTGCTTGTGCTCTCTCTGTCCCTCTCTCTCTGTGTGTCAAACAAATAAATAAAATCTTAAAAATAAATAAGTAAATAAATAAATAAAATGGGAACATTGCTGGAAGAGCCCTTCCTGACCAAGAACCTTAAACTGTCTGTCTATGTGCAACCTTCCTTGCGTCTCTGCAATTCCCCTTTTCCCTCTGTACCTGTTGCTTATTTTTGATTTAAGGATCTAGATTGGTACTTTTTTTGAGAGAGAGAGAGAGACAGAGAGAAAGAGTGTGTGCATGGGGGCAGGGCACAGAGGAAGAGGGAGAGAATCTTTTTTTTTTTTACGATTTTATTTATTTACTTGAGAGAGAGCATGAGAGCCAGAGAGAGAGAGAGCACAGAGGGAGAGGGAGAAGCAGACTGTCCACCGAGCAGAGAGCCCAACTCGGGACTTGATCCCAGGACCCTGAGATCATGACCTGAGCGGTAGGTAGACACTCAACTGACTGAGCCACCCAGGAGCCCCAGAGGGAGAGAATCTTAAGCAGGCTCCATGACCCAGAGATCATGATCTGAGCTGAAATCAAGAGTTGGAGATTTGACTGACTGAGGCACTGAGAGCCCCTAGATTGATACTATTAATACACCACACTCCTGATCTGTGCCTCCCCCTCCTAGTCAAAACTTTTAACAGAATACCGAAATTTGCCAGGCCAGATGCACTCACACTTCATCAGAGGGCCGACCTCCCGGTCATTTCTTTGGAATCCACCCTGTTGCTCCCTCACGTATGAGCTCGCCTACATTCCTTTTTATTTCTCCCACCCTGGTGTGCATCAAGTTAGGCTTTCCATCTTTCAGAGCTCTCGCTATTATAAAGTGACCATTAACCAATATAGGAAATGATGAAAACATATTGAGTCCCCTGGAATATGTTGAAAGCAGCTTCAAGAGAAAAGCATGAGTATTTGGAAGTAGCAAAGAGTTTTCCAAAAACGCCCAAACTGATGATCTGGAAAAGGAATGGCCCCATAGTTGGGGTACGAGTCCGGGTTATCTGAAAGTCCCACATGCTTTTGACATTATGAATCTCATTTTTCTCCTCTCTTGCCAAAGCATGATATTTCTTTGTACACATAGAAACAAATGCCAGGATGCTAAGATGCAGCAGGGAAGTCACACTGACTCAGAGCTACCCACCTACTAGGAATGCCACAAAATCCAACTTTGGAGACTCTCCTGAGAGGATTGTGCCCAAGCCAAAGGATTGTATCCTGACTTAGGTTGACATTGGAAAGTTTCATCATAGGCTTAAATGGACATCTTTTTTAAACTGAGGGTTTTAGGGACACCTGGGTGGCTCAGTCAGTTAGTTAAGTGACTGCCTTTGGCTCACATCGTGACCCCAGCCTCCTGGGATCGAGCCCCGAGTCTGGCTCCCTGCTCAGCGGGGAGTCTGCTTCTCCCTCTGATCCTCTTCCCTCCCATGCTTTCTATCTCTCATTCTCTCTCTCTCAAATAAAGAAATAAAATCTTTTAAAAAATAATTAAATAAATAAATAAACTGAGGGTTTTAAAATGAAATGAGGATTTGCTCTCATTGGAATGAATACACTCCGACATAACTGAATACCATACATGTGTATCTGTCTTATTGATTAAGGAGACCAAATCTGAAAGAAATTGCATTTAAAAACGTATTCGTGGATGTTCTTCAAAGTATCTTGAGACATTTAGAAGAACTGGGGAAAATACCTAAAAGTAAAAAGTGAATCGGTGTTGGTAAATTTCACTTCTTTGGTTATTCTAAAATCAGCGCATTTCCACCCAGGCCAAACTTCAGCCTTAGGAGACACGTCTAAGCCAGACACGAAAGAATGGCATTTACTCATCCACGGAGGTTTTGGAGCAGAGTTACCGGTTCTACCCCAGGGCAAGACGCAACGGCGAGAATTGCGATGAGTTCAGAGTAAGCCTCTGTCCCTGGTAAGGGGGTGCAGGAGGATTGAGAGCACAGATGCTTTCTCCGGCAATCGGAAGGCCCGTGTAAGTACGAGGCTGCCTATCAATTAATGGTGTAAAAGCAGCTGTGCATCCACGCGGCCCTCAGAACTTGTCCCCCAGGGATCAATGTGCCCACTGGTCTAAGCCAATCACAGCACTCCTTCTTCTCCTTTGCCCAATTGGCTCGTGTGTCAGCACGTGACCAAATCCCGGCCAATGAGCTCGAAGGGGCGTGTACGGGGGGGGCCCTGGCGCTGAGTTTCCCCCGGGAGGGCCGAGGTGCTTTTGCAGGGGGCTGCGGTGGGTGTTTGGCGACTCGGAGGAGCACGGCGCAAGAAAGCCTTTAAACAGAGGCTGGCGAAGCAGACAAGGAGGAAGAGCCGAATCCCCTCGCAGAGCTGCAGAGCAAGCCTGTGACGAGCCATGGGCTTCTGGCTGAATAAATAGTAACTGTCGTCGTGGTTTAAGCCGCAGGGAGTCCCATTGGCATAACTTGCTGCCCGATGCATCCTAACCGAAACAATCACCAAAGGTCATCCCACTTGCACTCTCCCCTGGAGGGGCTTGTGTTCACTTTAGCACCTTCATCACTGACGTGGGATGGCCTAGAACACCTGATCCGAAGATAGGCAGGCATCAGTAACAACGAGGGTGTGTCGAATCCCCAAACTAGGGATCTCTCTATCCCTAGTCTGAAGGTTCTCCACCTAAAAAAAAAAGTGAAGAATCCACCCCAGTGCTGATCTTTGGGAGGAACCTTCCCAGAGAGAGGACATAAGTGCAAAGGCCCTGAGTTATGGTTGGCACAAATGGAAGTGGCTATCCAGGACCCTGGGAGGCCACAGGGTAAGGACTGTGGATTTTATTTGAAGTGTGATTAGAAGCCATTTGGAAAGCTTTGAGTAGGGGAGTGGTGTGACATATATTTTGAAAGCATTATTCTAGCAGTAATAGAGTGAGTGGGGTTGAATTTGGAGTAGGAGGGAGGGAGATATTGCAGAGGTTCACATGGGGTATCATGGTGCTTGACTGGGTTGGAAAGGAGGGAGATATTGAGAAGGGGAGAGAGAAAGAGAGAAATCCATGTACTTGTATATGAATATAAGCTTAGATAGAGATACATCTTTAAATATCTATGTATACATAGAGGTATTTTGGAAAGTAGGCCAAGAGCATATAGTGCAGGGTTAGAGAGTAGATAGCAATGCTCGGGGTCCAGATGAGATGAGAGCAACTTCTAGCATAGAACTGACTTTCCCCAAGTCATAACCAAAGAAGTAATGCCTAGGACTTGGTGGAGAAAAGGCCAGAAGGGGCAAGACACTGACATATTTCCATTTCCTGTGGTTGCTGACACAGGGGGCTCTCTAAGGCTGGTCCGGGAGAAGGGTGAGTCCAAAGCCTCAGCCACGTTCCCTGGGTTCATCAGGCAAAAGGGTTGTTGGAGGATTTCTTTTTCTGGCCTCTGTGGTGTGGTTGCCTCAACCCTCCCTGTCCACGCACAGGGCTGTGGAAATCCAGGGGATGCCAGCTACCAAGGGCCAGATGTGCCTAAAGGGATGGCCCAAAGTTCAACCTCTCCACCTCCTCTCCAACCGCAGAAGAAAGCAGAGGGGGAAACGTGGTCACAACCCAAAAACAGGGATACATAGGTGGCGGGACAGTCATCCAATGAATACTATGCAGCAACCAAAAGGGACACTCTATAGATGGGCCGGCACAATGAACCTCAAAAACATAATGTTGAGCAAAAAAGCCTCAGAAGCATACAGACTTGTATAGAAAGGGAAAAAGCAGGCAAAACCCAAAAACATCTGGTTTAGGAATACATACATGTTAGAGAAACATAAAGAAATGCAAAGGAATGTGTATCAACATTCAGGGCACAGGGTTCTAGGACAAGGGAATGAATTTAAGGAGGGGCTTCCAAGATACTGGTCACGCCCTATTAAACTGGATCATATGAACACAGTGCACATTTATTAGTCTTTAAAATGTACACACATACTTTTTGTAGGCTTCATACTTTTCACAATTAAAAGTAAATAAATAAGGGACCCCTGGGTGCTTCCGTCGGTTGAACATCTGACTCTTGAGCTCAGCTCAGGTCTTGATCTCATGGTCATAAGTTCAAGCCCCATGGTTAGCTCCACACTGGGCATGGAGCCTACTTAAAAAAAAAAAAGAGGCGCCTGGGTGGCTCAGTCGGTTGAGCAGCTGCCTTCGGCTCAGGTCGTGATCCTGGGGTCCTGGGATCAAGCCCCGCGCCCGGCTCCCTGCTCGGCGGAGAGCCTGCTTCTCCCTCTCCCTCTGCCTGCCACTCTGCCTACTTATGCTCTCTCTCTATCTCTCTGTCAAATACATAAATAAAATCTTTAAAAAAAGGGAGGAAGGAAGGAAGAAAGAAGAGAAAAGTAAATAATTAAAAATCTGGTAACATCCATGACTGTCTTACTTCACCAAGCCTGGACTGAAAAATTGTACACAAATTTCACATTTGTCAATAAGGAGAAAGGCTAGTAAAGTGCAGTACATTCCAGACCTTGCAATACTGTGTGCATCAGTTAAAAACAGTCAGATTGCCCTACAAAAAGCATAGTTCTCAAAGAGATTGTTCAGGAGGAAGAGCAAGTTGCAGAACAAGATCTACAGCTGTAGAAAAATACATGTAAAATACCATTTGTGTTTTAAAATATATTGTCAGGGCGCCTGGGTGGCTCAGTCGTTAAGCATCTGCCTTCGGCTCAGGTCATGTCCCAGGGTCCTGGGATCGAGCCCCGCATCAGGCTCCCTGCTCTGCAGGAAGCCTGCTTCTCCCTCGGCCTCTCCCCCTGCTTGTATTCCCTCTCTCATGGTCTCTCTCTCTCTCTCTCTCTCTCTCTCTGTCAAATAAATAAATAAAATATTTTAAAAATACACAATAAAATAAAAAAATATATTTTCTTCTTTGGCATATATAATATATATTCTCCACATACTAATATATGTGTAGGAAAGATACTGTAGGGGGGTTGAGTGATGGCCCCTCCAAAAGATATGTCCACTTGGAACCTGGAAATATGATCTTATTTGGAAAAAGCATCTTTGCAGATGTAATTAAGGCAAAGATCTTAAGATAAGATTACTCTAGATTCCCCACATCGCCCCTAAATCTAATGGCAAGTGTCCTTATAAGAGACATACAGAGGAGACACAAGTGAAGAGGTCTTGTGACCACGGAGACAGAGAGTGGAGAGACGCAGCCATGAGCCAAGGAGTGCCATCAGCCACCAGAAACTGGACAAGGCAAGGAGGGAATCTGCCCTAGAGTCTTCAGAGGGGGCCCTGTCCACACCTTCCAGAGCTGCGACAGAATGAACTTCTGTTGTTGTCAGCTACCATGTTTGTAGTAATTTGTTACAGCAACCCCAAGGACACTAATACAAATATTCACCAAGCTGCAAACAGTGGTTACCTCTGGGAAGGGAGGACCATAGTCTCATGTGTCATGTCCCCATTTTTTTATAAGAGAAATGACTTCATTATTATTTGCAGTGTTAAAACTTATGATCTTCGGGGGTGGGGGGCAACCTGGCTGGCTCAGTCAGTACAGCATGTGACTCTTGATCTCAGGGTCATGAGTATGAGCCCCACGTTGGGGGTAGAGTTTACTTTAAGCCTCTGTCTTTGTTTACCTGTGCATGATCTGGCTCCCCCTTAGAATCCATGAGCCTAGCACCCTGGGTCTGTCACCCAGGGGATGCTCTGTAAAGATCTGTAGAATCAATAAATGAAGGATCATGGTTTATGCAGGTACTTCCAAATGTTGGTCCATGCTCAGAGCCTCCCACTTCAACCCTTCTCTGTCCTTAAGACTGGAAAGGAAGATTTCAATGGGCTCAGTCTGGACAAGGATCTCGATCATTCACCAGTTGTTTTTGACCTAGAATGGGTCAGGGGCTACAAGAATGTACAAGGCAAGCACAGTGTGCCCCCTCCCCACACACACCTGAGCTCACCAGCCAGATGGAGCATAATGAGATGAGAATACTCAAAATGAACACTCAAGGTCCTCCAGCAGGATGTTCCTGAAGAGACTGAATAAAAATATATTCATGAGGCACATTTTCTATTCAATATTTAAGAAAAAAAATCAGAAGATTAAATTCTTATTCTCTGAATCTAACTCAAGACTCTTATGTCATAAAACATCGTTTTCTGGTAAATTGGTAAATCTGGTCAATTCTGCAAATGCACTGAATTGATTATTTGGCATATTGGCTTTTGGCAAATTGGTTTTTGAAGCCCTGGACCACTTCTGCTGGGATCACCTGGGACAGACATCTGTCACAAGTTCAAATGCCACCCCCTCAAACAGGCCTTCCCCAGCCAGCCAATGACTATGGAAGCAATCCTCCACCCTCTGCAGGAACTCTGCACATGATTTCATTTTGCTCCCTTCACAGTACAAGTCTAAATCATCCTGATTATTAATTTGTTTACTTTTTTACATATTTTTATTTATTTTTTTAAAGATTTTATTTATTTATTTGAGAGAGAGAGAATGAGAGATAGAGAGCACGAGAGGGAAGAGGGTCAGAGGGAGAAGCAGACTCCCCGCCGAGCAGGGAGCCCGATGTGGGACTCGATCCCGGGACTCCAGGATCATGACCTGAGCCGAAGGCAGTCGCTTAACCAACTGAGCCACCCAGGCGCCCCTACTTTTTTACATATTTTTAAAGATTTTATTCATTTATTTGTCAGAGAGAGATAGCACAAGCAGGGGGAGCGACAGGCAGAGGGAAAAGCAGGCTCCCCCTGAGCAAGGAGCCCAACGTGGGACTTGATCCCAGGACCTGAGCCACCCAGGCATCCCTAATCTTTTTTTTTTTAAGATTTTATTTAATTATTTGAGAGAGAGCAAGTGAGAGAGCATGAGCGGGGGGGGAGGGAGAAGCAGACTCCCCACTGAGTTTCTTACTGTCTTCTGTGTGACACTCAGTTACTGAACATCACCCACAACCCGGTGATATACTACGAACAGGGTTCTAGACAGTGCTAAACCTTATTAGCCTAGTGCTAATGGTGAAACAGACATTCCCACCAGCAGAGGCCTCATTTAATGCTAAACAAATTTAGATAGCCACACAAGCCATCCTACCCTACCATGGTTTCTCCTCAGGCTTGTTTTTAACAGGGAAGGAAAGGTGACCAGATGAGGTAACTGCCCACCCTCTGGCTTGATTTGGCTTCTTTCTCCTCTTATGTAAGTGTAAAGTTCTCAGTAGAGAAGCCAGGCTACCAGAGAAAAGAATCATGAAAAATACCAAGTCTCTAGTGGATTCAGCTGGCACGTATGGTGAAGGAAGGGGCTGGGTGGTGTAATAAGATGCAAAGAAGTCTACAGGGCCCTTGGGTGGCTCCGTGGGTTAAGTGTGAGACTCTTCATTTTGTCTCAGGTCATGATCTCAGGGTCTTGGGATCAAGTCCCACGTGGGGCTCTTTGCTCAGCAGGGAGTCCGCTTGAGGATTCTCTCTCCTGCTGCCCCTTCCCCTGCTTATGTGCTCTCTCTCCCTCGCAAATCATTAAATCTTAAAAAAAAAAAAAAAATGCAAAGAAGTCTTGGTACACCTGGCTCTGTAGGTAGCCTGTGACTCTTAATCTCAGGGTCCTGCATTGGAACTCCATGTTGGATGTAGATACTACGTAAATAAATAAACCTTTAAGATGCAAATAAGTCTTATTTTCTCACACACACACAGTTCGCTTTCCCTTTTTATACCATCTCGTGTGCACGTAGTACAAGACCTGCCGAAGGCTGCTCCTTGTTTGGAAACCTCCCCCCCCCCCCCGCCCCCCGCCAGCCTGTCTCATTGCATGGGGTACAATTCAAAGTAGCGCCCAGGCTCTGCCTGCTCTGAGCCTGTTTTCACCGGGAGCACTCATCCCCATTCGAATGACGTCCTCTGGGCTCCTGCAAGCTCCCAGACAGCCCTGGTTCCTGCCACCTGCCTCCCGGAGGCACCAGCAGCTCCGTGCATACTCGTGAAAACACCAAAGAACCCGAGGATTCAGAGTCTCTCTCATCTGTGTCATCAAGCCTATATTGCGCACTTCTTTCGTACATTTTGGGCAATGTAAGCCTTTTATTTACTTGTATTCTTGATTCCTCTTGGTGGTTTTTTTTGTTTGTTTGTTAATTCATTCTTTAGGATGCCACGCCAGAGTGTGTATCTGCGGGAGGGGTCCTGGGAAGCGGGGAAAGCCCCCTGCGGACAAGGCTGCCCGGAGCTGCTCGTTTCTCCCCCACTTGGCGCGCCCCCAGGTCCTACGGGTCACCCCTCCCGGGACCTCCTGGAGCCTCCCGGCACCTCCCCGGTCTCACGCCTGCCAGCCCGGCGGAAGGATCCGAGCCACCCGGCCGCACCACACTCGGCGCGCACTCTGATTGGCTGGCTGAGAGCTGGCCTCACATCAGCCCAGGCGGCCGCGCGGCGGCGAGGCGGCCTGAGCACCAACCAATCGCAAGATGCTCCGGTGCGTGAGCCGCGCCTCTCAGCCAATCCAAAAGGGGAGCCGGAAAAAGGCGTGCCCAATCGGAGCTGGGCAGGAGGGCGGGGTCACCCCTCGACCGTGAAGGCCGACCGCTGTCACCTTGACAACCCAGCCAGTCCCGGGGCGGGGCGGGCGGGTCCCCCCAGCTTGTCTTCCGCCCGTCCTCAGGGAGTTACCCTTGGCCTCACTGCCTCACCGCCTCGAGCTCTGCGAGCCCGCGAAGCGTCTGGGACCTGTCTCTTCTTTCCTGTCTATGTTCTGATGCGTATGCTGGGGTGCCCGACCGCGAGGCTGAGTGCACGTGGGGCATCGGCGGGAACCCCATCGAGTCCAGGCGGGAGGAAGCGATACAAAGTCCTCCGATAACTCAAGTTCTGAAGCCTGGCTTGCCCTCTCGAGGCTTATTTTAAACGTTTGCATTCAATAAGGCCGTGCTTTTGGTGGACGCCATAATCTCTAAATTATGAAAGTCGAGCTTGAAACCTTTGCGAAGGTGGGAGCCAGAGCCAAGTGAAATAAATATAAAAAATACCTAACTATGACTGAAAGCGCTAAGGCAGGGTGTGAGATGAAGGGGACGCTCCAATCAGATGACTATAGACATGAAAAGGTAATTTAACCTCGGCTTGCAGCTTCGGGCTCTGGTAGGGGCTCTACACAACAAGGGTAGCCCCCTTTGTGGCCGTTGTGAGCATTCTGTTCTTTTAGGTGTTTTCTAAACGTAGAGCTCTAGATAGAAGAATAGGCACAGTTCATATATGAACTTTCAGCTGTCAAAAACAGCTTTTTTTTTTTTTAGTTTTTGTAAGATTTTATTTGTAAATAATCTCTACACGGGGCTTGAATTTACAACTGTGAGATCAAGAGTCCCAGGCTCCAACGACTGAGCCAGCCAGGCACCCCCAAAACCAACTCTTTTTAACGATAGTATTTTCTCACCAAGCCTATCCACGGGAAGCTGCAGTCGTTGAACTAAAACACTCGGAGAAAAACTTTGACACAGAAAAATAAATGTAAAGAGAGGCCAGAATTTATTGTCATAATGCAGGGTAAATTGCATGCATTATCTTAGCACTGGCGATGAAAATACCATGTCCGCATGGATGGGAGGAGCTTTCCTGACTCTTATCTAGGCTTGACATAGGTGTGATTCTCTCATCCTTATCCTTAAGCTATACCTCTCACGCCAGCTGACATGTGGATGTGGGTCACACATTCTTGTATGAGATAACCTCTTTGTAGATGTTTCTTTTGCTAGTTTTGTTAGTATTCAATTTCATGCCCTGTCATGTACATTTTCCCAATGAGTATGTTTTGTGATTCAATCAATTTCCAGTTCACAGCAGCCTTCTAATATTGAAGTCAAGTGTGGACTTAAGAATGAAAAAACATAATTCAGCAGTGATTGGAAGTAGTTGGCCTTGTTTTTAGCGACTATAAGCATGGATATCATAGCTGGCTTAGGGTGAATGGGCTCACACACCTTTGCTGCAGAGCGCACAAAATCTTACTGAAGGATAGCCCAAATCCCAGGGCCCGAAGGAAATTGGCCCTCCATAGAGAGCCATGGGATTAAATACTACCAGTCATCCTTATTTCACTCTGATTTATAATGCTTACCCTCACTGTGTCACAACTAAAGTAGACAGGACAAAGGAGGTGTTTAGAAAAAAAACAAAACAAGCTTATCCATTAGACTAATGATGCAAATGCACATTTTTCATTCAATCACCAATAGGTTGGTTTCAAATTTTCTACACTAATGGAAAGATGGAATGAAATTAACAGCCTAGTTCCTAGAAAACTAAGAGGCAAAACTGAACTCTTAATGTCATATTATGTTTATTCTGTTACATTGGATAATAATGTTATATTGTTATAAGTTATACTGCATCATAGGTATAATAATGTCATATTGTGTTACATAATAATGTGATGTCTTATATAATAATATATAATAATGTTATGTTGTGTTATTATATAATGTTATATTGTGTTATACTTATAATACTGTTATATTGTATGTTATATTATATAATAAAGTTATATAGCATCAGATTTGCACCAAATACAACAACTTGCATGGAAGTCATAGAAACACATGGGAGCTAAGCATAAATAAATCACCTTAGGAAGTACAGCTGTTGATCAATAAGGAAATGGCTAAATAAATTATGGCATAGCCACAAAATGGGATACTAGACAAAGAATGTGGCCACTGGCTGAGATGTATGTACAAAACTACCAGGTTCCAGAAAAGTGTAGATAATATGCTATAATTAGTGTTAAAGCCTGGTATATACATATATGCTTGTGTAGTCACTGGCTATCCCTAGCAGGAGTCATAAGAAACTGGTGACAGGGGTCGCCTTAGAGGCAGAAAGGTGGTGGGCTGGGCAGGCCAGGCAGGAAGGAGATTCAGGGTTCACTGAACACACGTTTGTACCTCTGAAGTCTGTACTATGTGATTGCTTGCCTTTGCCAGTGAGCCTCAAACTTTGTGGTTCAGGACTGCTGTAGACTGTTTGTGTCACCCCACCCCATTCATATGTAGAACCCTAGCCCCTAACCCTTAACCCCCAGTGTGATAGTGTAAGGAGGTGGGGTCTTTGGGAGGTGATGAGGTCATGAGGGTGGAGGCTCGTGAGTAGGATTAGTGCCCTCATAAAGGAAACCCCAGAGAGCCCCCTCACCCCTTCCACCACATGAGGACACAGGGAGCGAGGACTGTCATCTGTGAGCCAGGAAACAGACCTCACCAGGCACAATTATCTGACCCCTTGACCTTGGACTTCCCAGACTCCAGAACTGTGAGAAATAATGAATGTTTGTTGTTTAAGTCACCCAGTCTGTGGTACTTTTGTTACAGAAACCCAAAGAGAGTAAGGCAAGGAGCTTTTTACATTCTTTAACTTCCTGAGGATCCCGAAAGCTTTTGTTTCCATGGGTTATGTCTATCAATTAGGATTAACAGTAAAATTAGAAATAATTTTACAATATTAAAAATAAAAAGTGAGAAACCAAAAAATACATAACTTCATTTAAAAATAACAATGATGGGGTGCCTGGCTGGCTCAGTCAGTTGAGTGTCTGATTCTTGGTGTCGGCTCAGGTCATGATGTCAGGGTGGTGAGAGCGAGCCCATGGGATTGGCTTGAGATTCTTTCTCTCCCTCTCCCTCTGCCCCTCCCCTACTCTAAAAAATTAAAATAAAAATGATAAACCCATAGCACGCTACCATAAACAGCCTATTTGTATGAAAAATATCTATACTTCGGGAAAAAAAATCAGTGAGAAGAGTAGCATTGTTCTACATGTCTGCTAATCTCGAATGTCTAACTTAATCAAAGACTGCTGGCTCCTCAGCCCTGTGTTGCCATTCATCAGTTGCGATACCCTATCTGGTAGCCTCTGGAAAACCCCATTTCACGTTTGAGACCGAATGAGAATGGAAAATGCAAATGACTAATTATTAATAGTATTTTATGTAACTAGAGGAACTCAGACCACACTTTGAGAACTGCAGGCTTATCCAAATGAATGAATGAACTATTTCCAAGCCTCCGAGGGCTCCTCCATGCAAAAATAAATTATATATATATATATATATATGCACGCATGTGGGGGTAACATTCAAATGATTTTACACAATTCACGCAGGGTGTTCTAAGCAATACAAGAAAAGGATCTGAAAACAAAGGGAAGCGATGTTGCAGTCTTTTGAAATCTAAGTTAATATAGAGCACAGTTGGTGCTCGGTTTTGTCTGATTCCTGAGGCCAGAACGATTTCACTCTCCCTACGACAAGATCTTAAATCCTGGTAAAACAATGGCCTCTTTGAATAGAATAGGGCATCCTGAGACCCCCGAAAAACAAACGTATCCAGAAGATATCAGTGAAGCTGGGGGTTCTCCTGAGCATCTAATAAGCTGTAAATGTACATGAAGCTCCAACTTGCCCAGCATAGCTGGGGACAGGTGAACCTCCAAAGGCACGCATCTATACATTCTCATACTGTCAGGAGGAAAGATCGCTCCGTGTAAACGCTGACCATACGGAAGCTGCTCTCTATGCCCCAGCGTGCGGTGGCACACCGGATGTGGATCAGAGCCACCGGGTTTCAGTCCTGGCTCCGCACACTCCCTTTCTAGTTGTGCCACTTTATACAAGTCACTTAACATCTCTGGGCCCCCGAACGAAACAGGAATTCGTTGTAAGGCTTAAATTTTCAAAAAATCAATAAGCCGTAAAACAAACACAATTGATCCTTGCTTCCAGCTCTGACACTTTGGAGTAGAGAAGACGGTGGTTATTTGGTTTGGGGGGGGGTTAAGTTTTGTTTTTTTTTTTTTTTAAGGAATTTCTACTCTCATGTGGTGATCAAGAGTCACATGCTCCACCAACGGAGTGAGCCAGACACCCCTTGAGTTTTTTGATTGTTAGTATCTATAGTCATTGTTTCCTTAGGGTCACCAATGAACATCTCCATTGATGCAAGTCCCAAAAAACAAAAACCAAACAAACAAACAAAAAAACACATGAAAGCTACAGCTTCTACAGAAAGGAGATCCTGGAATGACTTCTGCCTTTAGGGAGGTAGCCTGCAAGACTGGGCTCTCACCCAGGTTCCCCGAGGACTGGCCATTGACCTTGGGCAATGTTCCTCAGCCTCTCTGAGTCTGGGTGATCCCCTTTGCATTACCAAGATAATCCTTTCTTAGCAGAGTGGTTGTGTAATTCTAACAAGCTGGGGCAGGTAGAGCGGAGCAGAGACACACACAGAAGGCTCTTAGTTTATATGACTGCTGTCATCCAGTCACCACCCCTGTCTCATCACCTCCTACAGCAACCTGTGGTGCTCTGGGTCCTGAAAACTCATCTCAAGGAAAACTGTCCCTTTGCTCACAACACTCTGGCACCAAACGTATGGAGTTTTCCCTCACATTAAGCAACTCTGACACTAGCTTCCCAGAATTAGTGCAGACCCCACGGGTTAAGAGCAGAGCCCCACAAAACCATCCCTTGCCTTCAGACGTCAATCCCAAGTTCAGGGACCCCGGGGTTGCCCTCACTTCTGTTCCACTTGGTGACATCAGAAGTTCCGTGACCGCCTCCTTGGGTTCAACAATTTGCTAGAATGGCTCACAGAACTCAGGGAAACACGTTATGTACTATTACTGGTTTATTATGGCTTAATTAAAGATGGCCAGCTTTCAATTGAGACGATACCTTTCAGTAAATGAAAAAAAAATTTTTTTGAGAAAAAAACTGACCATACCAAGTATTGGTGGGGATGTAGAGGAACTGAATTCTTATACACAGCTAGTGAAAATGTGGGTGCAAACCCCTCGGAAAATGGTGTTTTTTCCAATTAAACATATGCCTATTAGAGGATTCAGCCATTCCGCCCCTAAGTATTTGCCTAAGACAAACGAAAGAAAATGTTCATACAAAGATCTGCACGTACACGTCCACGGCAGCTTTATTTGTAATAGCCCCAAAACGAAACCGGCCCAAGCCCATCAGCAGGTGAACGGAGACGCGGAAGTATATTCACACCGTGGACTACTACCCAGCAATAAAAGGGAGGGAGCTGCCCACACCCCCAACCTGGATGAATTTCAGAATAATTATTCTGAGTCAAACAAGACAGGATAGACTAGCAAGCACCTGCTGTTTGATTCCATTTATGTAAAATGCTAGAAAATGCAAGCGAATGTGTGGGCCAGAGAAGCGATGAGGCGTTGCCTGGGAACGGGAGACGGGTTCAGAGGCGGGGGCAGGAGGGACTCTGGAGGTGGGGGACGTGCTTCCTTTCTTGATGGTGGCCATGTTTTCACAGGGACAGAAATAGATCCAAAGTGATCAAAATTGACACCTTAAACATGCCTGATTCATCGTATGTCAATCACACTTCAGTAAAGCTGGGGGGTTTTTTGTTTGTTTGCTTTTGTTGTTTAAATGAAACAGACAGCACAAGAGCCCAGGCTGGGGACAGGGGCCGAGGTACCGCCGACCAGCTCGCCGCCCTGGGTATCAAGTAAACCACCTGCTGGCTGGAAGAAGCTGGTGGCTTTTGACAGAAGGGATAGCGGAAGTGGAGTCGGTCAATCTGTAAATCGAGGCCGGGTTGGGGGCAGGGCCGTGCGTGCGTGCTCTCGGCGGCTCTCTCGAACCGCGCTGCTCAGCCCAGCACAGCGCCCAGCAGTGCCTCGTTTCAGTTAATGTTCTTCCTGCTCCTGGGGCCTGCTCCCACCCCTCCTTTCCCATCTACTGTTTCACTGGATCTTTTTTTTTTTATGTGCTCTTGCACAACGATTAATCACATGTATTTAATTCACTCAAATGGACGTTTTCGTATCTCGCTCTGGTTCCTACTTTGTCACCCAGCACTGCGGCTGAGGCTACTCACTGCAGTGCTGTGCTCCAGTGTGCGGTCCCTTCCCCTAAGCTGCTCTCTCTCCCAGGCGGGGGCCACCGAGGGGGCCTCCAGAGAGCACACCCACCCCACCCCCCACGTGTATTTAGCTCGACTATTCTGTTATGTTTGCTCCTGAATATTTGCTAAGGAAATAATGTTTACCACCCATGAAAGCATCTCGGTCGGTGGGCTGGAGTCGTATACGTCTATTGCAAAACCCTGTTAGGGTTGCTCAAATTCGCAAATAAAAATACAGGATTCCTGGTTAAATCTGAGTTTCAGATAAACAACCAGTACTTTTTTTAAGTATAAGTATATCTCATGCAATGTTTGGGACATACTTAAAGTATTGGTTGCGACGTGGATGGAACTGGAGGGTGTTATGCTGAGTAAAATAAGTCAATCAGAGAAAGACATGTATCCTATGACCTCACTGATATGAGGAATTCTTAATCTCAGGAAACAAACTGAGGGTCGCTGGAGTGGGGGTGGGGTGGGAGGGATGGGGTGGCTGGGTGATAGACATTGGGGAGGGTATGTGCTTTGGTGAGCACTGTGAATTGTGCAAGACTGTTGAATCACAGATCTGTACCTCTGAAACTAATAATGCAATATATGTTAAGAAAAAAAAAAGAAGATAGCAGGAGGGGAAGAATGAAGGGGGGTAAATCGGAGGGGGAGACCAACCATGAGAGACAATGGACTCTGAAAAACAAACTGAGGGTTCTAGAGGGGAGGGGTGTGGGGGGATGGGTTAGCCTGGTGATGGGTATTAAAGAGGGCACGTTCTGTGTGGGGCACTGGGTGTTATGCACAAACAATGAATCATGGAACACTACATCAAAAACTAATGATGAAGGGCGCCGGGGTGGCTCAGTTGGTTAAGCGACTGCCTTCAGCTCAGGTCATGATCCTGGAGTCCAGGGATCGAGTCCCGCATCGGGCTCCCTGTTCGGCAGGGAGTCCGCTTCTCCCTCTGACCCTCCCCCCTCTCATGTGCTCTCTCTCTCTCATTCTTGCTCTTTCAAATAAATAAATAAGTAAAATCTTTAAAAAAAAAACTAATGATGTAATGTATGGTGATTAACATAACAATAAAACATTTAAAGTAAAAAAAAGTATTGGTTGCTTATCTGAAATTCAAATTTAACTGGGTGTGTCTGTATTTTATCTGGTAACCCTCCTTCCAATTGAACACATCAAGATTATTTGACTCTTCCTGGAGTTTGGCAAATAGTGATGCTCCCTGTTGGGTTCTGGGTTTTGACCAAAGTACCATGATAATATAAGGTTTTAACAATACAAAAAACAAAAAACAAAAACAAAAAAACAAAAAAAAAAGATTATTTGACTCTTCTCAGACTGGGGAATAGAACCATAAAATCATCATTACATGTCAAGATTGGGGAAGACTCCACAAATGCTTGGTCAGAAATAATGAAACATATTTAAGAAATGTGTACAACAAAATTACAATAAACATTTATTAAGCTGTAATTTTCACAATATTTTCATTCTGTTCTGAAATCGGTCTACAAATATCTCTACAGAACACTAAAGCCAGTGATTTAATAAATAGGAGGAATGTAGGTACCATTTTGCAAATAAAATAAGCCTTACACATTTATGTCTATATTTGATATTCATAGAATCAGTTTTCCAAGGCTTATGGAACTAAAGTGTGCACACATCACATACACACACACACCACCATATTCAAATCAAATGGGTTTATATTAAGGGTGAAATCAAATGCTCTAGAAAATTTATAATCAGATACACAAAATATGAACTGAATCATGAATACACTGTTGATAATGGACACCATACCTCACAAATATGATTTCCAGTTAAGAGGGGAAGGAGTTGCTTCGCTGGATTTTAAGTGAGCGCTAATCACCGTCACCACCACAAGAAATCAATTTAATTACACGGTATCCAGAGATTTAACACACATGCGAATATTAAAGCTGACACTATAACAAAACCTTTAAATCCACAAAAAGACATTAGAACATAGGGTCAATGACACCATTAGCTGCCACAGGTTTTTCAGTAGATGATGCAAATGACAATCAGCTTTTTTATGCCACCACAATGGCAAAACCAGTCCTGGTGTATCTCCTGCAAATCGGGGAAACACTGAGGAGGAAAGCACAGAATTCAGTATGCTGAACTAAGTTTGTTTATCCCAGATACTGTACATCATATTGACGGCTGTCTAATACTAATTTTAAGGGAACTCTGTTAGATCCTGCAAAAAAATATATAATTCTATTATTCACTATTCACAAGTGAGGAGCAAAAGTCCAATCAGATGACCGTAAACAAAACTTTGCAGAATGGAGATTTATCTATCTATCTATCTATCTATCTATCTATCTATCTACCTACCTACCTATAGATAGATAGATAGATAGATATTATTTTTTTAAGTTGGGGAAGGGGGATGACATCTTAGGGCCTTAGGAATTCCTTCTAACATGAGCCAGTTAGACGGCCAGAGCTGGCTTTTGGGTTAAGTCAGACAATCAAACCTCGTCAGGGAGGGGGCGATCAGGTGCCAAACATCTAGAGCAGCTTAAGAAGCAGGAGGCGTAGAAATGAAGCAGTTCGGGATTGCCACCAGGCACAGGGTGTATTCACCATGTTTTCGATGCTGCATTGGCTATGTGACATTATTCCTCACCTCTCCATAAGGCTGCTGAGTCAGAGACGGACTAGCAGCCAACGGGGTTTACATCTTCCCCACTAGCCTGCCCTCAGCAAAGTCCTGGTATAATCCTCCCAACCACTGACCCCGATCCGCACGTTTGCCCTTGGCACCCAGGAGGGGATGTTCGAACCTGGTCACCTCCCACGACCACAGTCATCAAGCATGGACCCCCTTCTCTGCTTCCTGACCCTGCACATGACGGGCTTCGGGGGGCCCTGCGTGGCATGTGGTGCCCATTGGCTTTAGGGAACCGTGTGACAAACCTTCTTTCAATGGTATTGGCCTCCCGTGCCAGTCACCCAGTTACCTTTCTCAATAAAGACCCTGGCACAATGCACAAGACTGGCTTTCGAGAAATTCTATCGCTGCACTTTGTTACCAGAAGGGATAGGGGGTATCACTGAAATAGAAAGCCCCAAGCCCCCAGAAGGCAGATGATGCCGATCCTGATCGCTACAGGGAATGTACTGATGGAAGGCTGGCGCACTGCAGAAACACCTTTGCTAGCTGTCAGGGCAGAGGTCATTGTCAATCCAGACTCCGGAGCAGCCGCACAAATCCAGCCAGTCAGAGAGAGAGAGTTGGTCCTTTCTCTTTTCTGTTCCTGGCATGTGTCAGGACACTGAGGCACTGGGAAATAAACACTGATGAACTTTAAGAGATCTAGAAAACAGAGTCGTAGTGATAACCCATTCACAGTAGTTCTCATCGGGATTTTTTACATCACATTGAAGGAAGTGTTGCACTAACATGTTCTACAGCCCGGGAGACATAAAAAAAGGGTTTCTCTTCCAGGTATGAGATATGGTACAAAAATACATTTTTTTCCCATGTACAAAAGAGAGGAAAAAGAAAGGGATGGGGAGCTCTGGGAGAGGCCAAGTACCCTAACAAGCTTCCATGGAAGGGAGAAAGAAAGAAAAAAAAAAATCCCAAACTATTTGGAGGTAGGAAGATGCCCAAAACAAAAAGCAAACGTGTGCATCAAAGAGCAAGATTTATCCAGATCTAACATCCACGATTCCTACCCAAATTTCAAATAACGTTCTGCCCTGAAGTGATACGTCTATTTAACTGTAGGTTCTTTCATTGAAAATAAAGCCATCTTTCATCTGAGTGTATCAGATTCTAAGACTAGCCTCAGAGCCCACACTTGGCTCATTGGGTAAAAGTGGTGCATCTTCCCAACAGCGATTTCTAGTTTTTGCTCCCGGTCTCGTCTCAGCGCACCGGGGCCCAGAGGCATGAGCCTCCCTTGATTTACTGGAGATTAAAACGGTGTTCCTGTCTACACCTTCAGGCTTCATGTGGGAAGATGGCAGGGGACATGAAGACCCATGATAGTTGAGGACTTTAAAGCTTTGTGCACCGAATGCCAATTCTCCCCCAGCCAACGTGGGCAAAGCAATGTTTTATTTAGTACCAAACACTCCCAATACACAAAAGCCAAACTGCACAACAGGAAGGAGGGCAAGAATGGCCTCCCCAGGAGGCCATTCTGTATACCCTGTGCTAAAAGAGATTTGTCTGGAAGTATCTAAATGGCAAAACTGGAACGGCTTCGATCCAGAAACCACAGGTTCCAGATGCCCACGGATAAGGATTTGCCCGAGCACACCCTGGAGAACAGGTATGCATTTCAGGAAATGAACCGAATGCAGCCGAGTTTGGGTCCCCATTATGTGCACCTTAAAAGCAGAAGTTTCATCAACATCCTCAAAAACAGCTGTTCCTGTTTTCCCGATACTTGCGACCCAAAATAAAACTTCCCGGGAATACCGCACAAGAGTTGGCAGACAGCTGGGTTTTCTCTAGAATGCTAGGTGGACCATGGGCTCTTGGTTCTGCCCAATCTGACAGGGGTCTCTGCAAATCTGTGTACAGGGGCTCCGTGAGGGGACCCCCGGGGCACAGAGCGGGGCCGGGAAGGATCATGGAGGGAGTCACCACCCTTGGCCACCTTCGAAACTGCCTTCCACCAAAGCCCAAGCCTCCTCTCCTTGCTGTGTGTTCCCCGGTGCTTACTGACAGCCCCGGGGGGGGGGGGCCCGAGGCTGGGGCGTTTCCCTGCACCCCTGACCCAGCCTCGCAAGGCGCCCCTGCCAAGGCCCCCCACCGCTGTCTGCCTGGTACGTCCCTCTCTGCCCCTGGGCACTACCTAAGATGAGGGCACCACAGACTTCAGACAGAAAGCACCTAACACATGGATCGTAAAAATTTCAGGAAAAATAATTCGGATCTTCTCCAAGGCGTGTTTCTCGCTGCTTGTTGTTCCTGAGAATGCCTTAGGAGCAGCGACAGACTTGGAAATGTTATTAGCTGCTACGGTTTGTCTTCCTTCCATGGTCCTGGGTCCACCAAAACCACAAGGAAACAAACAACAACCCTGCAGGGCAGAACTTTCGTCTAGAGATCTGGCTGGCAGACGGCGACGTGAGGGCATCAGATAGACTCCTGCCCGAGGGAGCTTCGGTGCTCCCCCCCATGGCTCTCGGCATCAAACCCCAGAGACATTTCTTTGCCTGGTCCTTGAATTTTCCTTTACAAAACGTGCTGGTTAAAATACATCAAAGTTCAGAAGGGAAACCAACCAACCAACCAAGTAATCTCAGGTTTGCCACAAATAATAATCTTTCCCTCTGAAATATAGTTGACAGGCACCTGGCTGGGGGTCATTAGGACCCAAAAGATGTTTAGTCTCGTCCTGGACCCGCCCACACCCAGAACCGGCCACCTCCGTCAGCCCAGTCACCATCAACTGAAAGTAACATAAAATGAAGCCCACGGTCTTGGAACACGAGAATCACGCACCCAGACCTCCCCCACCAAGCCCTGTGCTGTGAAAACAAACGCTAGCTTTGGAGCTTTTAGTCCAAAGTGTCCCATTAGCACATCCTTCCCCTCAATGTGAAGTTTTATTAAACTTGACTCGATCTGCCTTTATTAAAAAACCTTACAAAAGATGTATTTAAGTGCTTGAAAAAATTAACTTTATGCTCTATGCACAGATAAACTCTTACTGTACAGCTAATATGGTTATATCCTTTGTTTAAAAAATATTTTCCCCCCCACTAATGACACTTGGTGGGGGGTTCTACACAAGTGATCCCGTCATTCCTCCGGGAACGTGTCCTCAGGGTCGACACGTGGCCGGAAAGACCCTCACGGAGCGCGCCCCGCCGTGCTCAGGAACGTTTATTGAGATTGCTTGGGGGTTGGTGCTCTTTTCTTCCTCCTCCGTTTTTGTTTTCTGAGAGAGGGCGCTGGCGTGAGGGGACCCGGCCGGCTGGCTGATTGTCACTTGCCGTTGGCGCGGTCGAGACTCTCCAGCACCTTGTTGAGGCGGATGTTGAGCAGTCTGACCTGGTTCTCCAGGTGCTCCAGCTTCTCCTCCACGCTAGGGCCGCTGGGCCCGCTGCGCCAGTAGAAGCCCATGGGCCCGGTCATGAAGTAGATGGCCACCACGAAGCAGAGGGGCAGGACGGCGTTCTCCGGCTCCCCCTCGTACTTGTGCAGGACATACACGCACGACATGGAGAACAGGATGACCCGCGCGACCCAGAAGAAGCGGCCAAACACCACGTGCAGGAGGCTGAAGGTGAAGCCCAGGGTCAGAGACAAGAACCAGTAAGCCAGGAGAACGACACCGACCAGCAGGAGCGCGCGGGCCGGGCTGTTGGCCACCGAGGCCGGGCTGAAGTACTGGGACAGGTTCGACACTGCGGGGCACAGAAAAGAGGGACAGTGGCCGGTCACCAAGAGCCAGGGCTTTCTCTCCAAGTGGGGCTCGGGCAGCTCGGCTCCCTTGCTGGGTCTCTGCAATAAGATGTCCCTAAAGTCGGCTGCCTTGCAATCCTTCGTGCTAAGCCCTGGGAGACTACCTGCCATATCCTGAGTTTAAGATGCCTTTTTGTGGCAGGGCACAGCTTACAAACTGACCGTGGATTTCCTCCCTTCCTGCCTTCCGGAGTCACAAATGCCCAATTTTAGGCCGGGTATGCGGCTGCCTAGGATGGAGGCATGTCCGGCCTCCCTTGTAGCTACAAAACTAAGCTTTGGTCAAGGAGATGTTTTGCGGTGGCCCCCAGGGGTTTTTCCTGAAAGTAGCAGGAATGTGCCCTTTACCTCCTTTTCTTCTGTCTGCTGGAATGTGGATGTGATGGCGGGAGTGGGAGCAGCTGTCTCGGGCCATGAAGTAAGGGAAGTCACCTATTGGGGAGCAATAAAATGGAAGGTGCCTCGGTTCTGAGGACAACGTGCTGCAAAGCCACCTACCTGCCTAACCACCTACCTGTGAACTTTCACATAGAGAAATAAGCTTCCATCTTGTTTAAGCTGCTGATATTTTGGATCTCTTACTCACAGTCAAACCTAATCATACATGAAGTTCCATCTTAAACATGGAGTGAAATGGAGGAGTTGCATCTTCTGTGTGCCCAACTTAAGAAAATTTTCAAACAGAAAAGTTAAAAGGATAGTAAAATAAATACTCCTATTGAAACCACTAGGTTTAATAGTGGTTAACATTTTACCATATCTTGTTTTGTCACATACTTTTTTTTTTTTTTTTACTGAGCCATTTGAAAGATGCAAAAGATCATACTTTGGCATATTTTTTTCCAGTTTTATTGAGCTATAACTGACATAAAGCACTGTATAAGCTCAAGCTGCAAAGCATGACGTATTACATATATTGTGAAATTACTACAATAAACTTAATTAACATCCATCACCTCATATAGATACAAAAAAAAAAAGAATTTTCTTGTCCTGAGAACTCTTAGAATCTACTATTCTCCTAATAACTTTCAAATATGCCATACAACAGAGTTAACTATAATCGTTACATTGTCTGTTACATCCCTGGGTCCTTATTTATCTTGTAATTAGAAATTTGTACCTTTTGACCATCTTATTTCAATTCCCTCACCCACCACCTCCTACCTCTGACCACAAATCTGATCTCTTTTTCTATGAGGCTTTTTTTTTTTAAAGATTCTACATATATGTGAGATCATACGGTATTTGTCTTTCCCTGTCTGACTTATTTCACTTAGCATAATGCCCTCAAGTTCCATCCACGTTGTTGCAAATGGCAGGATTTCCTTCTCTTTTTATGGCTGAGGAATATTCCATTGTGTATATGTATCCTTTTTTTTTTAAGATTTTATTTATTTATTTGACAGAGAGAATGAGACACAGAGAGCATGAGATGGGGGAGGGTCAGAGGGAGAAGCAGACTCCCCGCCGAGCAGGGAGCCCGATGTGGGACTCGATCCCGGGACTCCAGGATCATGACCTGAGCCGAAGGCAGTCGCCCAACCAACTGAGCCACCCAGGCGCCCATATGTATCACTTCTTTACCCATTCATCCGTCGATGGACACCTATGTTGTTTCCCTGTCTTGGCCATTGTAGATGATGCTGCAATGAACACAGCGGTGCACATGTCTCTGTGACACAGTGTTTTCATTTCCTTTGGGTATATTCCCAGAAGTGGGATTGCTGGATCATATGGTCACTCTAATTTTTAATTTTTTCAGGAACCCCCATACTGTTTTCCATAGTGACCGCACCAACTGACAATCCCACCAACAGTGGACAAGGAAGGGACCCCTTCTGCACACATCCTCGCCAGCATTTGTAATCTCGTCTTTGCGACAACAGTCATTTCAGTAGGTGTAAGATGATATCTCATGTGCTTTTGATTTGCACTTCCCTGATTAGTGATGTTGAGCATCTTTTTATATAACTGTTGGCCGTTTGTATATCTTCTTTGGAAAAATGTCTGTTTGGGTCCTTTGCTCGTATTTTAATCAGACTGTTGGTTTCTTGCTATTGAGTTGTAGGAGTTCGTTACATATTTTGGACATTAACCCCTTAACAGATATATGGTTTGCAAATATTTTTTTCCCATTCCATAGGTACTTTTCATTTTGTAGGTTGTTCCTTCTGCTCTGCAGAAGTTTCTCGGTCTGATGTGCTCCCACTTGTTTATTTTTGCTTTTGGCGTCAAATCCCAAAAAAATCATTGCCAAGACTGATGTCAAGGAGCTTACCACCTGTTTTCTTCTAGGAGTTTTATGGTTTCTGGTCTTACATTTAAGTCTTTAATATATTTTGAGTTCATTTTTGCGAGGGGTGTATTATAGGGGTCTAGTTTCATTCTTTTCCACGTGAATATCCAGTTTTCCCAGCACCGTCTATTGAAGACACTGTCCTTTCTCCACTGAGTATCCTTGGCCCCCTTGTCAAATACTAGTTGACCAGAGGTCCATGGTTTATTTCGGTACACTCTCAACCCTCTTCCGTTGGTCTGCGTGTCTGTTTTTTTTTTTTTAAAGATTTATTTATTATTTATTTTGAGAGAGTGAGAATGAGAGACAGAGAGAGAGTACATGAGAGGGGGGAGGGTCAGAGGGAGAAGCAGACTCCCCGCTGAGCAGGGAGCAATGCGGGACTCGATCCCGGGACTCCAGGATCATGACCTGAGCCGAAGGCAGTCGCTTAACCAACTGAGCCACCCAGGCGCCCTGCGTGTCTGTTTTTATGCCAGCACTATACTATTTTGATTACTACAGCTTTATAATACAACTTGAAATCAGCAAGTACCACTTTGTTCTTCCTTCTCAGGATTCCCGGGTCTTCTGTGGTTCCACATAAATTTTAGGACTTTTTTTCTACATCTGTAAAAAAAAAAGCCTTTGGAATCCTGATAGGGACTACACTGAATCTGTAGCTGGCTTTGGGTAAATAACAGACATTTTAACAACATTAATTCTTCCAATCCATGAACATGGGATAACTTTCCATTTATTTGTGTTGTCATCAGTGTCTTGCAATTTTCAGAGTGGAGGTCTTTCACCTCCTTGGTTAAGTTATTCCTAAGTATTTTATTGTTTTTGATGCTACTATAAATGGGATCATTTTATTTCTTTTTCAGATCATTCATCGTTAGTATATAAAAATACTGCTGATTTTTGTATGTTAATTTTGCACCCTGCAACTTTACTGAATTCATTGATCAGATCTAACAGTTTTTTGGTGGAGTCTTTAGGATTTTCTATAGATAAAATCATGCCATCTGCAAAGAGAGACGATTTTACTTCTTCCTTTCCAATTCCGATTGCTTTTGTGTTTTAAGAATAAACATTCTCCTCAAAACCACGACACCATGATTGTAACTAAGAGTATTAAATTCCCTATTGTTCATCCCCCTGACCCCCACCACTCCCACTGGGATCCAGTCACAGTTCATGCACTGCCATTGGCCATGCCGTGTTTGCCATCTTTAATCTAGAAGAGTCCTGTGACAATGACTTTCTGAAGACCAGTTTTCAAGGCTAGTTTTCTTGCAAGAAGGTCCTATATCCTGGAGCGGTCTGTCTCCTCATGGTGTCATTTACCCCGTTCAAGGGGAGTTCTATCCTAAGTACCTTCAATGTTCAACCAAAGTTCTCAACTCGAGTGTGTGCCTCAGACTTCCCTGGAGGGCCCTCCAACACACACAGCTGAGGCCCACCCCCAGGACATGGGATTTTGTAGGTCTGAGGTGGGCCTCGCTTTGAGACCTGCTGGCTGATGCACAACCCAGTCCATGCACGAGGGGGAGGGCATGAGGAGAGAGGTGGGGCATGAGGATTGGAAGTGAGCATGAGATGGAAGACTTGAGCCTTTCTGATGCTCTAAATGCATCCACAGCGCAACTGTCTCCCATCCTCCCTTCACTCCCCGCCTGCCTGCTACCTCCAAAGTGATCAGATTACTGTGCCTCAGCTGGCCACTTCACGGGGCCCAACTTCGGAAACAAAAACCTTGTCCAAGCCGAAGGCACGGGGTCACCCAGCACTCACTCCCCAAATGCCAGTGCGCTGCACTCCTTCATCGTGCCTTCCGGAGGGATCAGGAGCATCTGACTGAGTGTGGCTTTGACTCTGGAGTTTTCACACTTAACCCCAGCAAAAGATGAGACAAAACCAACTGTTTTGGTCTCAGGATTCCCAAGAGATTTTGTTTATATGGGTTCTATCTATTTATATTTATTACAGTAGAAACTAAAACTAATTTCTAACCAATTGTTTTTTAAACACTGATCCATTTTATTTTAACTTTTATTTATTAAGTAATCTCTACCCTGGATGTGGGGCTCGAACTCACAACCCCGACCTCAAGAGTCACATGCTCTTACGACTGAGCCAACCAGGCGCCCTTAATAAATTCTTAATTTATTTTAATTATTATTTTTTTAAATAAATTCTTAACTTCGGGCGCCTGGGTGGCTCAGTCGGTTAAAGGACTGCCTTCAGCTCAGGTCATGATCCTGGAGTCCCGGGATCGAGTCCCACATCGGGCTCCCTGCTCAGCGGGGAGTCTGCTTCTCCCTCTGCTCCTCACCCCTCTCATGTGCTCTCTTTCTCTCTCTCTCTCTCTCTCTCTCTCAAATAAATAAATAAAATCTTTCTAAAAATATATAGATAAGTAAATAAATAAATAAATAAGTTCTTAATTTAAAAAAGAATTTCATTGTGGGTGTCTAGGTGGCTCAGTCAGTTAAGCCTCTGACTCTTGATCTCAGCTCAGGTCTTGATCTCAGGGTCTTGGGTTCAAGCCTCATGTTGGGCTCTACACTGGGCATGGGGCCTACTTAAAAAAATAAAATAGGGGCGCCTGGGTGGCTCAGTCTGTTAAGCGACTGCCTTCGGCTCAGGTCATGCCCCCGGGGTCCTGGGATCCAGCCCTGTTTCGGACTCCCTGCTCACTGGGGGAGTCGCTCCCCCACTGCTTTGCCCTCTCCCTCTGTCGCTCCCCTCGCCTGTGTTCTCCTGCTCTCTCTGTCAAATAAATAAATAAAATCTTCTTAAAAAATAATAAAATAAAGTAAAATAAAATAGAACTTCATTACGATTTTGTACTTAGATATACCTCATATTTTAAGGCTAATTTTTTCTTTAAAAAATTTTTTTATTAAATGGCCTTAATTTTTCAGAGTTTTAGGTTTACAGAAAAATTAAGCAAAAGGAATAAATTCATTTTTAAATATTATTATCAATTTGTTTAAAAATAACAGTGAACCCATTATAGGTTAACACAAATAATATATTTTTCATGAAAAATAACTGCTTTCCAAAACAAAACCCCAAAACCCCCCACAATGAAAACAGTGGAGTTGTTTTGCGATTTTACAAATCTCTGTAATATCTGCTTTGAGAGAGGAGGGCTGGATCCTCAGATCTGGTTTTGAATCCACAGAAACAGGATGCCAGCCACAAAGGTAGGCCACAGATGTAATCTAAGTATTTCTAGCGGCCAAATATTTTTGCCCATTAAAAAGGGCAAAAAAGAGGGCGCCTGGGTGGCTCAGTTGGTTAAGCAACTGCCTTCGGCTCAGGTCATGATCCTGGGGTCCCGGGATCGAGTCCCTTCTCCCTCTGACCTTCCTCCCTCTCATGCTCTCTCTCTACCATTCTCTCTCTCTCAATAAATAAATAAAAATCTTAAACAAACAAACAAAAAAAGGGCAAAAAAGAAACAGGTAAAAATTAATGTGTAGAAAGCCCAACGTATTCAATATATTATCGACGTGGAATCGATGCAAAACACTATGGAAGCACTCCTTGAATGCCTAACCTCACAATTTTCCCTGAGGGGCCTCAGGGAATCCCCCCCAGGGTTCCTTAGAGCATACTTTGAGAGCCGCTGGACTAGCCTCTTACATCCAAAACCGTATAACATGTACTATCAGGTTATCAAGGGGCCAAGTTCGGTGACCAGGGGGCCCAAGGACCCCCAGGGGAAATACCGGACCGGGGCAGAGAGTGGTTAACACAGGTAAAGAGACCCTTATAAAAACTGCGCTTCTCTCCAGCGAGGCTCCTAAGGAGCACCCTGCCTCCCGCGGAGACCCTAAAAGTCCTAAATAGGACATGAGCAGCTCTGGATGTCCCGCCTGTATCTGCTTCCCAGGCCTGCCCCAGTGAAGAAGCACTGGCTGAGGGGCTTAGACAAGAGGATCATATTCTTACACAGCACGGAGGGCCCTGAGTGTGAGGCCAAGGTGCCGACAGGCGGTACCTTCTAAGGCCGTGAGGAAGAACCCATCCCAGGCCTCTCCCTGGCTTCTGGGGTGTGCAGGCCATCCCCAGCCTTCTTGACTCAGGGAAGCATCCCCCGATCCCTACCTTCATCTTTGCGTGGCCTCTGTGAGGTCACCGGTCATACTGGATTAGGGGCCCACCCGGTCCAGAGCCCAGGGAGAGCTGGCTCTGAGCACAGCCGGGCGCAGGTGGCCCTCAGCCTCGAGAATCGGGATTACGTGCGTCCCAGAAGTGCATGGTGACGTATTTTTTGGAGCAGAGCCCCTTCGTAAGCCATGCAGTGTTCACGAGGCATTTACCGTGGGCCAGGCACTGTTCTAACGGCTCTGCACAAATTGTCACCTGGTCCTCACAACGTGCTGAGGATACGTAGCATTTCCCACGTGGGGACTCGGGCGCAGAGCGTGACTTGCCCTAAGTCCCACAGCTAGAGCGGGGAGGGGCTGGGATTGCGATGCAGGGAGTCTGGCGCTTGGAGCCACCCACTACCTGCGCTATCCTGATGCGTGGTCACAGCATGTGTGGGAAGTGGCTTCCAAGCCTTCAGAGAAAGTAAACAACTTGATGAAGGCACAAGACTTAAATCCATCCTTCCGACTCCTGGACAAGGGCTCCACTTCCCAGAACAGTGGCTTGAGCCACCAGATCTAGAGAAGGGCTAATGCCATGGTGTCCACTATGGTAGCCACTGGCCACGTGTGGCCACGGAGCGCTTGAGACGTGGCGAGTCTGAACGGCGATGTGCTGTGTCAAATACAGGCTGGATTTCAACGGCTTAATACCCCCCAAAATGTAAGATACCTTAATAATTTTTTGTATTGATCAAAAGTTGAGATGACAATATTTTGAACCTATTGGGGCAACTAAAACACCTTATTAAGTTAATGTCTTTTTACTTTTCTAATGTGGCAACTGGAACGTGTAATATCATCTGGCATTCTATTTCCATTGGACTGCTCTGGCTCAGGAGGCTCCAGGGCACTGAAAACTTCTGGAGTTGGAAGTTAGAGGATTGTACTCATGGAAACATTTTAGAAAAGTTCTGGAGTCGGAAGTTAGAGGATTGTACTCATGGAAACATTTTAGAAAACTTCTGGAGTCGGAAGTTAGAGGATTGTACTCATGGAAACATTTTACACCAGAATATCCAACTTTGGGATACAGGTTCCTGCCTTTTGCACACTCAAACTTCTAAGCCTAAGATGCAAATTCCAAAGGCCTTTGGATGCTTTGAAGCTGATGCACCAACTACGAGGGGAAAACACGACGTGGAAGGGAGTTCTTTCACCTCTGGGATGTCCAGCGACCCTGGCCGTGAACACAAGCATGTGGGGCCTCCGTGGAATGATGCTGTTCTGATCTGTCCCACGTAATCAGGAGGCTGTCGCTACTCTAGCTTTCCACTCCAAGCTGCGTGAAACTTTTGGCAATCAGGCTGGCTTCTCCAGGGCGCGTCGGTCGGGGATGGAATCTGGGCAGGTGGTGAATATGGAGCCTGAGCAGGATCGCACACAGTTGTATCTGTGCTATGTGTTGACTCAGCCTGACTCCCAGGAGGGGTCCCCAGCAGCCCCAGGAGGCTGCAGGTGGCACAGCATCCTCTCAAAGGGTCGTCCCGCTGCCGCGGAATCTTTGCCCAAGCCGTGAGGTACCCTGAGCTGGTCTAAGGTCTCTCACAGGTTGAACTCGGTGATTCAAGGCTGGAGTCAGATTCCCAGGGGCTGAGGGGGACGACAGCGGGTGTGAACCAGGGAGCCCCACCTATGGGGCCAGTCTCCAGTCCGTCAGGTGGGAGTGTCAAAGGCAGGCAGGAGGACTCCCAGAGACCCTGCACGTGGCCAGGGTTTCCCACAGCTGCTGTAACAAATGACTAGATGAGGTGGCTTAAAGCAGTAGGAATGCATTGTCTTGCCGGCTGGGGGCCAGAATTCCGAAATCAAGGTGTGGGCAGGGCTGCTCTCCCTGAGCACTCCACAGGGGTCCCTCCTGCCTCTTCCAGCAACTGGGGGCTCCAGGCGTCCTGGGCTTGTGGCCGCATCTCTCTAGTCTCTGCCAGGGCCGTCTCTTCTCTGGGTATTTCTGTCTTCTGTGTCCAAATTTCCCTCCTCATACAAGGACATTGGACGTAGGACCCACCCTGATCCAGGATGACCTCATCTTAACTTGATCATATCTGCAAAGACTATTCCCAAATAAGCTCATGTTCACAGATATGGGGCTTCTGGCGTGCTTCTGGGGGGACACAAGTGAACTCACACCAGCAGCGAAGTAGTGGAGCCGACAGTCCTCCAACTTTTATGAGTCATGAGCCCCTGTGCACCAGAGGCAGAGCAAGGCAGAGGGGGCAGTCTGGAGGAGATGGGCAAAACCCCACTCACAGGAGCAGAGATTCCAGAAGGGAGATGAGCAATAAACACACATGCGCACGCGTGTGTGCACACAGAACATCACAGCTGGTGAGGGGTGGTGGGTGTGAGAACAGATGGGGTCCCTCCTGTACACGGGTTAGTCAGGATGGGCCCCTTGGAGGAGGTGTCATGTACCAGAGAGCAGAGGATGGGAAAGACTCAGCAGGCAAAGGGCTGAGGGACTGCTCCTGGCAGAGGACGCCTAACGGAACCAAAGCTGCATCCAAGAGCAGGATGGAGGCCGGGGACTGGGCAGGGAGGCTGGGCAGATCCTCGGCGCTGACTGTCCTCGGTGGGAGCCCCGTGTCAATTCCAAGTGCAACAGGAGTCACTGGGCAGTCTGAAGGTGAATGACGACCCGACTAATTTTTTTTTTTTTTTTAAATCACTCTACGCAGCAAAAGTTGTAATAAAAACAAAAAAAACACCCTGGCTATCGGTTGAGAAGGAACCACAGGGGCCAAGAGAGGAAGCCAAGTTAGGAGGTGTGCAGGAAGGGTTAACACAGTGGGCCTGAGGCTGCTCTCTAGAAAGGTGTGCAGGTAAGAAGGGCCCTTGGCTGGCATTTGGGAACTTGGATTTCTGGAGTGTGATATGGTGATTTATAATAAGAAGTATATATATTCGGTCTTTGTCCCCATGCCTGGCACAGAGCAGCTAAATCCTTTGGAGTTTTCTAAGGGACGAGAGCAATAACAGTATCTTGATAATTCAGAACAAGCCCCTTTCAGCCTCACCTGAGCACAATCCGAGGCAGTGACTTTTGGAAAGGTCCTAAGGATGGGGGCTGGGTGCTAGGAGAACCAACCGTGAGGAGGGGGCTGGGATTTCTTTTCCATCCCCTGACCTCCAGGGAGGGGAGAGCGGCTGAAGGTTGAGTCAGTCACCGATAGCCAAGGACTTGGTCAATCATGCCTGTGTCACGGAGTCTCCATAAAAACCTGGACAGGTTTTGGGTAGGTTCCAGGTTGGGGAGCTCAGAGAACATTAAAGCTCCCTGGCCCTTCCCACGGACCTCGCGCTGCATATCTCTTCCATCTGGCTGTTCCTGGGTTACATCCATCTATAACAAACTGGTAACCTAGTTAAGGAAATGGGTTTCTGGAGTTCTGTGAGCCACTCTAGCAAATCAGTCAAACCCAGGCAGGGGCACGTGGGAACCTTCGATCTAGAGCCGGTCAGTCAGAAGCACAGGTGGGCTTGCAACTGGCATCTAGAGAGGAAGGGGCAGTCTTGTGGGGGGAGCCCTTGCCCTGTGGGTCAGAATTCAGTTAAATTTGTGGGACGCCTGATCAGTGTCCATGGAGGATGGAGTTTATTGGTTGGTGGTGTGGAAAAAACACATGTATGGAGGGGACTTCCCTCCATTCCCTCATAAGGGACTGTGCCCGGACTGTTTGTACGAATCAGGTGGTTTATGCTGACCACCTGCTTTCCTGCGGGCAGTCGGGAGTTTTGGTCGGTGCCAGGCAGAAAGTGCCTAGGTGACCAGCCCTAAGAAACACCCCGGGCACTGGGTCTCTAACGGGCTTCCCTGGTAGACGACACTTTACACCTGTTGTCACAAATTGTTGCTGGAGGAATTAGAGCGTCCTGTGCCCCTTGCTCATGGTGCTTTGTGTCCTTGCACTCTAATAAGTCACAGCCATAAGCATGACTATAATGCTGAGTCCTGGGTTTTCCTAGTGGCTCACCGAACCTGGGGCTGGTCTTGGGGACCTCAACACAGGCTAATGGAGACTTCCTGGCAAAAGAGGTGGCAGCCTGGCCCAGGGCCCGTGACCTTGAATTCAACCATCCCAGAGGCAGCCTCCTGATTCCTGGGGCTGAGGAGCAACTCCCCTTTCAGGCCAGTTCGGCAGTGTTCTGGGGGCCACACACCACTTCTTCTGTCCTTCTGATAACTCTGTGAGTGCCCCAAGCTCTGTATGAAATCCCTTTCTGCCTAAATAACTGTCTAGTCTGTGATGGATCCCAACAACCCAGAGGTTCCTCCTCTGGTCCGTGCGGCTTTGCAGGGGGCAGACAAGTCAGCACCACCCACTTGTACCTTGCCCTAAACAGCATCTGTGAATCTCAGTTTGGAGGGGCCATTTCTTTATGCAACTATTACAAGAAAAAAATGTTCATTTGTGTCCCCCTGCCCCCCTCCAAAGGGTCCCCTGTGCCACCCGCTGCAGATACTGCGTCCACACCTTGAGAACCACTAGAATAAAACAGCGCCTTAAATGAATGGCCCCCCTCCACACACGTACCGTCAAGTCCAAGAACATCCAAGAGCTCCATCCAAACTTTCCACAACGTTTCGACAAACATATCCACCCCCAGCACGAACCTCTCGGTCAGCCTGGTCAGGAACTGCAGAAAGAAGAGAATGGTCACTAAGCTGACTTGGACAACTCCCCCTTCTCCTCGTCCAGCCAGGCCCAGTGGTATACATGTCAACGGGAAACAGAGCCGGGTAGCCTGGGCGCCGTCATGAGCCCGGTCGGCCAGGAGCTGGGAGAAGTCTGGTCAAGCCTCCTCCACCACAGGCCGAGTGGCACACCTATGGGAGACGGGAGGTCCCCGCAAAGTGGCTTCGCTCCACTTCCGATTTCTCCTAGAGCCCTGTTGCTCACGACAAGGTGAAGGTCTCTGCTTTTCTCTGATTTCTCATTTTTTTTAAAGATTTTATTTATTTGAGAGAGAGAGAATGAGAGATAGAGAGCACGAGAGGGAAGAGGGTCAGAGGGAGAAGCAGACTCCCCGCTGAGCAGGGAGCCCGATGTGGGACTCGCTCCCGGGACTCCAGGATCATGACCTGAGCTGAAGGCAGTTGCTTAACCAACTGAGCCACCCAGGCGCCCTGATTTCTCATTTTTAAAGAGTGGGAGTTTCTGCCCCCAACCCATTTCGCCTGGAGTGTGGGTGCTGCCTCGAGGGACGAGGACCAGGATGATGGTGGCTCTCACATGTGAGCTGTATCCCGTGTCCTGGGCACGTGGAAACGCTAGAGCCCCACACCCCACCTGGCTGTAAGGACCTGGGCCGTCGGAGGGCTTTGTGAGCTCTCCGGGTGATTCCGGAGGAATATGAATAGGAGGTGCAGCCTCATTCCCCTATTTTTCTGGAGTAATACTCTGCACACATGGTATAAAACTCAAAGCTGCAAATGGGAACTCAGTGAAAAGTAAGCCTCCCACTTCACTCCCCATGATGCAAACCTCCGTCCGGAGGCACCTGCTGTTATCAGTCGCTTCTGTGGCCTCCCTTAGTGGCGCCCAGTGAGCCACGGCGGACAAACGTTCTTCCCACCAGCAGCAGTGAATGTTCACGGTTTTGCAGTTTTTCTCCTGTGCCACTCTGTCTTGGTGATTACTCAACCTCAGCCTGTACAGAGCTGCCTCATTCTCCATAAAGAGGTTTAAGCAATCCCTCCCCATGGGCACCTCGGTTGTACCCATCTGCACTGTTACAGCAAACAGAAGTGACGAGCAGAGCCCTGGACTTGTGCCCTTTGACTCACATGTGGGCAAGAAGTGCCTCGGAGTGAACTGGCTACGGCATTTGGAATCAGACTTCATGGGTGGATCGCTGCCCCAGGACAAGGGTAAAAGAAGCAGGGTTGAATCAGCAACCAGGAGAGAGGACTCAAATAACCTCTACATCCGTTCTGTGGCTTGGCTGAGAGTGCGTGCGGCTGGGAGTCTGAGTGCCTGGGTTCAAATCTCAGATCTGCCTCTTACTGCTATAGCTACGCAGCCATGTGTGTGGTACATGGATATACAATACGATACACAGCAGGGCTCCAGCTAAGAGATACGTGCCCTTGTCCCACCCCACCTGGTTTTCTGAGCAGTAAGTGCTCTATTCACGTGAAGTGCCTTGAGCACCCGGTAAGTGATCACAATTCCTACTGACATCCCATATTCTCACAGAGCACTGACCCCAACATGTCCTGCAAGGAATCATCCTTTTATCCTGAGGTCATTGCCCTAACGGGGTTTGTGCATGTAAAGACCATGTGGCCATCAGCTGATGGATGGACGAACAAAGCCCAGTCTATCCAGACAACGGGATATTATTTGGCCATAAAATGGAAGTACTGATGCATGCTTCCACGTCAACGAACCTTGAAAACGTGACGCTCGGGGAACGAAGCCAGACACAAGAGGCCACATAGCAAATGATTCTGTTTGCATGAAATGTCCAAGAGAGGCAAAGCCATAGGGATGGAAAGTAGTGGGTGGTTGCCAGGGGCTGTGATAGCTAAAAGGTACACGATTTTTCTAGAAGTGACGAAACGTCCTACCACGGACTGTGGTGATGAGTGCACAGCTCGTGAACAGACTAACAAGGGTTGAATGGCACATTTTAGGGGGATGAATTGTACGGTACTTGACTTATACCTCCATAAAGCTATTTTAAAGTGGAAGGGTAAAAAAAAAAAAAAAATAGAAGACCTGTGATTAAAAAAAACCGAAAACCAAAAAACAGGGCACCTGGCTGGCTCAGTCAGTGGAACATGTGACTCTTGATCTCAGGGTCCTTAGTTCAAGCCCCACGTTGGGTGTGGAGTCTCCTTAAAAAAAAAAATAAAAACAAAAAACAAAAAAACACATACACACACAAATGAAAAGACTGTGTGGAGAACACCAGAAAGAAGCATCCGTGTCACAAAAAAGAGAGGGCGGCTGTCCCTCTTGTCAGTGGAGGGAGGTGGGACGATGCACCTTCCCCCAGGTAGAAGGCCCATTGGTAATGGTCTAGTTAAAACTCGGTTTTTAGGGGCGCCTGGGTGGCGCAGTTGGTTAAGCATTCAACTCTTGGTTTCGACTCGCACCGCGATCTCAGGGTCATGTGACTTAGCCCAGTGCTGGGCTCTGTGCTCAGAGGGGACTCAGCTTGGGATTCTCTCTCTGTCCACTCCCCTCTCTTTCTAAAAAACAAAAACAAAAACAAAAGGCTCCTTTTTTAAAAAGAGCTTTACTGGCATATGATTTACATACCATTAGGTTCATGTCTTCAAAGTGTCCAGGTGGCTGGTCTTTGGAATAAGTCACGAGGTTACAAAGTTATACAACCATCACCATAATCTAATTTTAGAACATGGTCATCGCCTCCAAAGAAACCCCCCCATCCCTCCACCCCAACCTAGGCAACGACTAATCTGGCTGTCTCTACGGATTTGCCTTTCCTAGACTTTCCATGCAAATGGAATTGTACAACACGTGACCTTTCATGTCCGGCTTCGTTCTCTCGTAATGACATTTCCGATGTCGTACCAGGAATCAGGAGTTCATTCCTTTTCATGGCCACATAGCATTCCACTTTGCAGATACGCCCTGTTTTGCTCATCCTGTTGCATAATGGGTGTACGACCCATACATGTTGGTCTGGAATTGGGTAGCAGTTTTTATACTTTGTTCAAATGGAGGAAAAAGGAAGGGCGCTAGGCTTTTCTAGAAGAGGGTATTGGGCCTTTGAGATGGCACCAGCTCCCCCAGAAAGGGTGTGAAGAAGCAACTATTTTGGAAGGAAGAGGCACCAGTGCTCACACCGCTGAAACTCTCTGTGCCTCAGTTTTGTCAGCTGTCAAATGGGGCCAAGACAGGATTGGACACTGCAACCTGGAAAGGCCTCTGCACAGGGTGGGCACGCACCGGGGGCCCGGCATCGGAGCTGCTAAGGATGCTTCTGTCACAGCGCCTAGACACGCAGGTCTCCAGGTAGGTGCCTGCAGACCCGCCATCCTGGGAAATCCTCATGCCCACGCAGGACGGGCATTGCTCAGAAGGAAGAACAGGCCCCTTCCTGAAAACTGGCCAGGGCAGGAGAGGCTGAAAGCAGAGAAGGGCCCACCCTTGGCCTTTTAACCACGCACTGGGCAAGCTCGCTCTCTGACCTGTGGGCACGCTGTTGCTTTAGCAAGAGATGTAGTTCCCGAGATGTAGGACACCTTGGCCCACTTCACCTGGCAAAGACACGCGAGCCCTGAGGGCGATGAACTGTGTTCTCCCTAAACCCCTACCTTGAAGCCCGAATCCTCAGGACCTCAGAATGTGACTGGAGTTAATGATAGGGTCTTCAGAGAGGTAAGTAAGGTAAAACCAGGTCACTAGGGTGGGCCCTAACCCAATGGGACCCGTGTCCTTGTAAGAAGAGGAGATCAGGACACAGACATACAGAGAGGGAGGGCCACGTGAAGACACGTGTGCACCTCAAGGAGAGAGGCCTCAGAAGAAATGACCCTGCCAACACCGTGGCCTCGGATTTCTAGTAAATCCCTATTGTTGGAGCTGCACAGTGTGGCCCTGTTCGGGCAGCCCCGAGCCACTACTACAGGGGTTATACTGCAGCCCGGGCCCGGAGCGCTGCACCTGCCCAGTGCGGACGGGGACTCGCCCCAGGACGGGGGCCCGGCTTATCCACCACAGAAGCCACAGGGGACACAAGAAGCAGTGAGAGGGAAAGAGCCCTTCACACTAAGGCCACTTGAATCAGGCTGAGAGTCTGTGCCCTTCATGTGTCTTCCACTCAAACCGACACGAGAAAAACCTCAGACCCATCACAGCTGACGGGTGTCTTGCAGAATCCTTGACCGGGGCTCCTGCAAACAGCCCAGGTGGCCGCCACCAAGGAGAGGCCGAGAGATGTCCCAGCTCAAGGACAGCTAGATCCAGTGCACTGTTCTGGATGTGATCCTCGGACACAAAAGGATGTGGGGTAAAAACCAAGGACATCGAAAGAAAGCATGGACTCTGAACTACTAATAATCTATCAATACTGGTTCATTCACACAACAAATGTGCTATAGGAATGTAGGACGTTCCCAACAGGGGAATCTGGCTGCAAGGAATGAGGGGATTCTGTACCATCCTCTCAATTTTTCTATAAATCTAAAACTGTTCTTAAAAAAATAAAGAGGGGCGCCTGGGTGGCTCAGTCAGTTAAGCGACTGCCTTCGGCTCAGGTCATGATCCTGGAGTCCTGGGATCGAGTCCCGCATCGGGCTCCCTGCTCAACGGGGAGTCTGCTTCTCCCTCTGACCCTCTTCCCTCTCGTGCTCTCTATCTCTCATTCTCTCTCTCTCTCAAATAAATAAATAAAATCTTTAAAATAAATAAATAAATAAATAAATAAATAAAGATATATCTATTTTTAAAGATTTTTTTAAAGTCATCCCTAAGCCCAACGTGGGACTCGAACTCACAACCCGAGATCAAGAATCGCGTGGTCCACCGACTCAGCCAGTCTGGCGCCCCTTAAGGGAAAGATATTTTTTTAAAAGGGTGACTTAACAGACACAGTGGTTAAATGCAGGGTAAACTTTGCTTGGATCCCAATGCAAAGGAAGTAATTTTGTCGGGAGACCTTTCAAGTCCGTCGAAAAACTGGAAAATGGACTGGGGTTAGTCACTACAGAATATTGCCATGAGCCGTGTGTTTTGTGGTCATGTTTTTGTTGTTTGTTAAAGATAGACTACGGGGCGCCTGGGTGGCTCAGTCGGTTAAGCGTCTGCCTTCGGCTCAGGTCATGATCTCAGGGTCCCGGGATCGAGCCCTGCATCGGGCTCCCTGCTCGGCGGGAAGCCTGCTTCTCCCTCTCCCGCTCCCCCTGCTTGTGTTCCCTCTCTCGCTGTCTCTCTCCCTGTGTCAAATAAATAAATAAAAAATCTTAAAAATAAATAAATAAATAAATAAGATACAGACTAAAGTATTCTCAGGTTAACTAATATGTCTTGGATTGGCTTTAAGATATTATTGCAGGTCAAACGTCGTTTTTGGCGAGGGGATAAATGTAACAGGAATGGCAGAAGGTTGATAAACAGAAGCCATGGGTGTTGGGTGTGGGGTTCATTACAAGATTCTTTCTCCCTTTGTGCAGGTTGTACAATGTTCAGGGTGAAAAGTTAGAACAAGGGGGACTCAGGTGAACGGACTCAGGAGGCCCACAGCTGTCCCCGAGGGAGGAACAAAATTACTCAAGCCAGGATTTCATTATCCCTCTTCTTGCAGCAGAAAAGCCTGGACACCCACCTCCGGGCAGCGTCCTGCATCCCAGTCTCACCCCTGTCACCCTCTGGCTTATGAAAACTGACTCCAAGGAAAATCTGCAAACGTGTCTTGATGAGCAAGTCAGAGAAGGAGTGACGTTTCTGCGGTTTCGAGTTTGCCCGAGCCTGTGAAGGACACGCCAACTGCAAAGACCGCATGAACGAAAAACACTAGGACATACACAGAGATCACAAATGAATCACCAAGGGGAAGGGCAACCACACTGGCCCCTTCAGTAGAATTCTTGCCAGATAGGTGTGTGTGCCCTTATGTAAACTGTGAGGGAACAATCAGACAACACACACTGCAGGACATTTCAAGAAACGACTGGTCTGGGGGCACCTGGCTGGCTCAGTCAGTGGAACTGCGACTCTTGATCTCGGGGTTGTGAGTTCAAGCCCCAGGTTGGGGGTAGAGATAACTTAAAAATAAAATCTCAGAAAAAAAAAAAAGAAAAGAAAAGAAAAGAGTGGTCTGTCAAGACCACAGTGAGATACCATTTCGGCCTCACTCCGATGGCTATAATCAAAAAGACAATGACAAGTGTTTGCAAGAATGTAGAGAAATGGGGATCCTCATATGCTGCCGGTGGGAATCCAAAATGGTGCATCTGTACAGTGATTGCTTGAAATGTCAGTTACCACGTGACCCAGCAATTCCACTCCGACTTATACACCCCAAATGTTGAAAACGTATGTTCACATAAAAACTTGTACATGGGGCCACCTGGGTGGCTCAGTCGGTTCAGCGTCTGCCTTTGGCTCGGATCGTGCCCCCAGGGTCCTGGGATCGAGTGCCGCATCAGGCTCCCTGCTTCTCCCTGTCCCTCTACCTGTTGCTCCCCCTGCCTGTGCGTTCTCGCTCTCTCTCAAAAAAAAAAAAAAAAAAAAACCCAAAAAACTCGTACATGAATGTTCACAGTAGCATTATTCATAGTAGCCAAAAAGTGGAAACAACCCAATATCCATCAACTGATGAATAAATAAAAACTCGTAAGAAGGGATGAGGTTCTGATGCAGGTCACACCGTGGATGAATCTTGAAGCAGCCAGATATACTGTGTGATTCCCTTTGTATGAAACGTCCAGAATAGGCAAGTCTACGGAGCCAGAATGCAGATTTGGGGTGTCTAGGGATGGGGGAAGAGAAATGATGGCTAATGGGTACAGGGTCTCTTTCTGGGGTGAAGAGGATGTTCTGAAATCGACTGTGGTGACGGCCATACAGTTCTCTGAATGTACTCAAAACCGCTGAGCTCTCCATGACCGAAGTGTATGGTACCTGAATTAGCGCTCCCTAGAGCTGTTACCAAAACAAGGGGGAAGAAAAGGCAATTGGTCTGCGCTGTTCAAAAATGTCAATGTCAGAGAAGCTCTCCACACCCCCCCTCCCAAGAAAGTGAGGGAATTTTGACAAACTCAAGGACACTAAGGAGACGTGAAACCTAAATGCAGTGAGCAATGCCTGATTACGCATTAGATTTTTTTGGAAAGCTGTAAAGGAAATGTAAATATAGACTATATGATGAGTTCTTATTGTACTAAATGCAAGGTTTTTTCTGGCGGCGTGGACAACGGTATCGTGGTTCTGTAGGGAGAAAGTGTCATGACACCTGCAACTCACTTTCAAATGTTTCTGTGAAGAAAAAAACATGCCTGTGCATGTGCACACGTGAGCGCGTATGCACGTGTGTGCTTGTGCGTGTGTGTGCGGTGTGTGCAAAGAAAAAGAGAAAAACAAGTTTGGGGGAAATGTGACCCATCCGGGGCCAGGGGAGGAGTTTCTAGCTGTTCTTTCAACTGCTCTGTACTTCAAAATTTTTCAAAATAACAAGTTAGAGGAAACATTTTGATTGTGGTGATGTTTTCACAGATACGTCAAAATGTATCAACTTGTCCACTTTTGGACACTTTCACCCTACTTTAAATAGGTAGTCTCTTGAAGTGTAATGTCAGTTACACTACTCTGTAAGGGTTTTGGATGGGGTGGGGTGGGAAAAAAAGACTGGGAAGTGTCAGAGTTATTTTGCTCAGAATACTTTCTTGCAAACAGCTAACAATGCAAGCCTCTCAAAAAACAAAAACAAAAGACGGACAGCTCAATAGAAAAATGGCAAAGAAAACAAAGGCAGTTTCCAGAAAAGAAAACGCCAACGGATGCTGAATAAGTGAAAAGACCATCTATCTCAAAGATAGTAAAACCAAAAATTTAATGACACACTTCGTTGGAGAAGGTTGGAAGCCAGCCTTCACGTGTCTGGGAGGAGTGAAAACGCGTCATTCTTTGGAAAACAATCCAGCAGTCTCTCTTGGTATTAAAAGCATATATGGGGCGCCTGGTGGCTCAGTCGGTTAAGAGTCTGCCTTCAGCTCAGGTCACGATCTTGGAGTTCTGGGATCGAGTCCCGTGTCGGGTTCCCTGCTCAGTTGGGAGTCTGCTTCTCCCTTTCCCCCTGCTCGTGCTCTCTTTCTCTCTCTCTGAAATAAATACATAAAATCTTTTTTTTCTTAAGTGTATATGGAATTAGAACTGGGCGTAAAGACAAAACTAATTTATGTTGTCAAAGTCAGGAGAATGGTTGCCTTGGGTTGGGGGGGTAGAGGGCCTGGGACAATCCATTTCTAGATCCACGTGCCGGTGACACGGGTGCATTCAGGGTATA
The DNA here is from genome assembly GCF_003265705.2 of Callorhinus ursinus. Taxonomy (NCBI): domain Eukaryota; kingdom Metazoa; phylum Chordata; class Mammalia; order Carnivora; family Otariidae; genus Callorhinus; species Callorhinus ursinus. Next base: position 13,447,956 of record NW_027397103.1, on the reverse strand, counting down.
ATGATTCACTATGCTTTATACTTCTCATGCAGAAAAGTACACCAACTAGAATTCAATTTAAAAATTTCTAAATGCACAGACCCTTTGACTCAGCAATCCCATTTCTAACAGTCTGCAGATGAACTTGTCTATGTGCACACACAACACTCTGCATATGGAGACCTTTATTGCCGCCAGGTTTGGAGGGGCAAAAGATGTGAAGCTAACAAATTATCGACTATTAGGGGGTGGGTTAAATTACGGTACATCCTGAATGATAGTTTGCTTTTTGCAGCCCTCCAAAAAGAAGGAATCAAAGCTTTATGTACCAACAGGACCTGGTCTCCAAAACTCATTAATTAAAAAAGAAGAGGAAGAAGGAGGGGGAGGGGGGAGGAGGGGGAGGGGGAGGAAGGGGAGGAGGGGGAGGAAGAAGAAGAGTGGAAGAGCATGCATAATGAAAAACAAACAGAAAACCCATGAAGAGGCAGGATCTGTCTGTATGCTCAGAATATCTGGCTGCTCTGGGAAGGAGAATGGAGATGGGGTCAGAGGTAGCAAGCAGATCTCTTTTTCTTTCTTTTTTTTTTTTTTTAAGATTTATTTATCCATCTGAGAGAACAAGAACGAGAGAGAGAGAGAGCACACGAGAGGGAAGAGGGTCAGAGGGAGAAGCAGACTCCCCACTGAGCAGGGAGCCCGACGTGGGACTCGATCCCAGGACCCCAGGATCATGACCTGAGCCGAAGGCAGTCGCCCAACCAACTGAGCCACCCAGGCGCCCCAGATTTCTTTTTCTTAACTTTTGAACTATTTGAAATAGTATTCCATGCAACTGTGGCCTTATTAAAAAAAAAAACAAAAACAGAAACAGAAAACAAAACTTTAAACTTAAAAAAAAAAAAACTAACTAAAAAGCAAAGGGGTAAGAAAAAAACACCAGCTCTCAGCTTAGCATTCAGACGTTCCCACCATGTGAGTCCAGCTATAATTTTTCTCTGTGCTCCCCAAGATCTACACCCCAATGCAGCCAACCTGTGAACCGTGCCCCAACCTTGCCCCAGCCCCTTCCTTCCCTGCCAACCCATCTTCCCAGACCCAACTCATGGCCCCTTCCTCCACCCCCTGCCCAATGCCTCCAGGCAGGGCACTCCACCCCTTTCTCCTGGCTCCCCACAAGGCCTTTCTTGCATCACTGTTGAGCCTGTTTTGTTAAACCCTAGGTCCTGCCTGACATGTTTGTCTCCCTCTGTTCCTTGCTCTGTCACAGCCCTACAACTGGCCCTCCCTGGCCCTCATACACCAAACCCATTCCCGTCGCAGGACCTTTGCTCATGCTGCTCCCTTTGCCTGGCGTGCTGTGTCCCTCCACCTCCTTCTCATTCAGCTCACTCTATTCCACGTATTTCCAATTCTGCAGAGGTTACAAGTGTAGGCACGCCCAGCCCTCTCCCTCTGATTAGCTAGACCGGGGGCAAGAGATTCAACCTTTCCATGCCTTGCTGTCCTCATCTGTAAAACAGGGAAGGTCATCACAGAGCCTCTCTCTTAGAACAGTACAGACACACACTAAACTTAAACAAAGATTCTTCTTCATTATGATTACATCATCTTCTCTTATTTCTGTAACGGCACTTATTACTCGGAAATAATCTTGTTTTATGTATCTGACTTATCTATCGCCCGTCCTGTGAAAGGTCCACAGGAGGGGCCATTTTGTCTGGCTTGTGCTCATATAATAGGCGCTTAAGAAATTTTTTTAAGTTGTTGTAAAATACACACACCATAAAATTAACCATTTTAAAGTGTACAGTTCAGTGGCATTTAGTACATTCACACTGTTGTGCGATCTCTACCTAGTTCCAAAACATTTTCATTGCCCCCAAAAGAAACCCCTTACCAATTAAGCAGTCACTCCCTATTCCCCCCTCCCCTTAGCAACCATTTTACCTAATTTCAGGCTCTACGGATTTGCTTGTTCTGGATATTTCATACAAATGGAACCATACAACATGTGGCCTTTGGTGTCTGGCTTCTTTCATTTGTTTTTCACATTTCATCCAAGTGCTTTCTTTATTCCTTTTTATGGCTGGATAATATTCCCTGCTTGCACAGGCCACAGCTTATCCGTTATCAACTGATAAATATTTGGGTTGTTTCCACTTTTTGGCTAATATGCAAAGCACTATGAACACTCATGTACAAGTTGCTTAATAGTTTTTAAAAAATAAATGAGTTGATCACTCTCCTACCAGATGAACCTGTTTCTTATATAATAAATATCTTCTACCATGTACTAAATGCTTATTCAGTACCTGGTATTGTACAATGTGGCTCACTGCATTCAACCTCTAGTTCATCTCCCCTGTGCAAATGAGACAGAGAGGTCAAACAACTGGCCCGCGGTCACAGACCTAGGGATTCCGACCCATGTCTGCTGGACAGCAAGGCCCATGCTCCAAACCAGAACATCACGGGTTTATTCTAGTCGTGGCCCAGATTAGAATACGGGGTGTGTCTTTAAACACCCTCAAACTTCACAACCCACCAAGCCGGTCTGGCTCCAATTAGTAACCCCAGGCAAGCTGAAAACTACAGTTGCCAGCAAACCCAGTTTTTGTTTAATTAAGAGTAACAAAACAGCCTCCCCCAAGCCTGGCCAGTCTAGGCTACACGCAGCAGGAAATGTCAGGTCAGCCTCATTCTAGATGCTGGATTGATGGGGGGAACCAGAAAGGATCATGAGGCAAAGAAGACCTGGGAAGGTACCAGTGTGGACTCCAGGCCCACTCTGCCTGGGTTCAATTCCTGGCTCTGGCACTCAGTTTGACTTAAAGCCACGCACATCACCACTCTGTGCCTCAGTTTCCCTACCTATAACATGAACGCATTAACAGTACCTACTCATAGGGTTGTTCTAAGAACTGAGTTACCTTATCTATAAAAGCACGCAGCACATTTCAAGCAAATAACAGTTTATCATCCCTATTGAAGGCACAAACCCTGGTTTACCCCAGGAAGAATTCTGAACTTGAGATTCCCAGGTTCTTTGCCAGAATAGAGCTGCCTTATTGTATCAATAACCCAGAGCTTAGGCCCTTAAGTATCATTCTGTATTTCATGCCCATAGAACTTAGATTCTGACCTAGGACCATCTGCTGAAACATGAGTTGCCTGCCCTTACACCTGCACAAGTCAGACTTTCAAAATTTTTGCTCCAAAACAAAAGATTTTTGCCTTCAAATCATTCAAGAACAATGGCACCTTGCTCACACCCTTTATGCCCAGGCAGACAGGATGAGAATCTTTTTGCACCCAGGTGTTGGGTCATGCCCACCTACAAAGTGATCTTCTCCCCACAGAGCCCACAACCTCCACAAGTGTCTGCACACCCATAGGAGAGGGCAGTCAGAAGTCAGTTTTCCTACTAAATTAATCTTTTTATTTCACCCAATAAGAATATCCAGCTAATCTGATTTGGGTTTTAATTTTTTTTCCCACCTCCATCTCAAGCACCAGAAAACTTTTTTTTCACCCTGGAAGTCCTTCCAACAGGGCTAAAAGCAATGTGGATTTGCACCTTGGCCAGGGTGTAGCTGATACTGATTCAGCCATTATTCTGGGCCAGGAAGGCACCAACGATTCATAATTACCACCTCATAATGAAGGGGATATTATGATTAACCCCTTTTAAAGGATAAAGAAACTGAGGCTCAAAGAAACGAAGCCACTTGTGCAAAGCCAGCCGGCTTGTAAGCTGTAGAGCGAGAACCTGAGTTCCCAAACCCCAGGGCTAGCTTAGAGCAATGATTTTAACAGGAGGAACAGCAAGGGCTGCGCTCAGGGAACCACATTACCACATGCAACTGTCCCTCATTCACTTCCCCTTTCTCAGGGGACTTGGCCCCAAACGAAGCCCGTCCCACCAGGCTCCAGAGGGCAGACAGGGTGTGGGGAGAAGTTCCCGCGCTCCTCCTGGACGCTCAACATACAGGGGTCTGCAGGTTGATAAAAGCTCCAAAATAAAAACGCTCCAAATCAAGGGGCGGCACACAGTAGGAACTCAGGAGACTTACTGGGCCAGGTTGCCAAAGCAACAGAGCAGACTGCACTACTCCCCTTTCTTTTCTTGTAAAGTTAAAAAAAGGGGGGGGGCTAAATATCCTCAAAGCAGAAGGAGGAGGGCCTAAGGTGCTCAGGGTAAGTGGGTCGGTGCGAGGCTAGCAGAGATGTGGGGTTGCTGGGGAGCGCGCAGGGCGCCCCCTGGGCAGCCCGCGCGGCGCCTGGCTCATAGTAGGTGCTCCTTCAAACGCGCTGAATGAATGAATGAGAGGCGCGGCCGGCGTCAGCGCAGCCCAGGGGCCGCCCTGCCCACGCCGCGCTAGCGGGCAAGGTCCAAGGAGAAGTGCCGGGCGCTGAGCCCAGGGCGCCCGAGGCCCTGCGCCCCCGCCGTGCGCGGGCACCCGCCGCCGGTCCCGACCACGGCCTGGCGCGGGCGCGGGGGCGGGGGCCCGCAGGCGGCAGGCCGCGGGGCGCAGGCCGGCCTCCCCTCTCCCCTCTCCCCGCCGCCCGGCAGCCCCGGAGGCCGCGCACGGCCCAGGCCGGACCCGGGCGCCAGGTGCGCGGCGGCCGGGGCAAGGTGACCGCAGGCTCGAGCCCGGCGCCCACCTTCTGAGCGGCGCGCACGTTGTCCTCGCCGAACAGGCTGCTGACGCTCTGCGAGAAGGTGTTGACCGTGCGGCGGTAGCTGTTCTTCTCGGTGCCGCCGCGGCCCCGCGCCCCCTGCGCGCCGGGGGCCAGCAGCCCGAGGAGCAGCAGGAGCAGCAGGAGCCCAGCCCGGGCCCGGGGCCCGCCCGAGGCGCGCGCGCCCATCCTGGGGCCGGCGGGATGCGGGGTCGGGAGCGGGGCTGAGGGCCGCACCGGGGACGCCGCGGTTCCGGCGGGGACCGCGTTGGCGCGCTCGGGGGGCCGCGCGCCGCGCCTCTGTCAGCCGCCACCGCCGCTGTCGCAGCGCCACCTGCCCCGCCCCGCGCGCAAAGCCGCGACGGCCCTGCCCACGCCTCGCCCCGCCCCCGGACGCGGGGTCCCGGCCAACGACCCCGCCAACGTCCCCGCCAACGTCCCTACGAGGGGCCGCGGAGGCCGGAGGCTGCTTTTTCTCCCCGCCCCCACTGAATGTGTGTGTGGGAGGTTAACCTTTAGCAAGTATATACTAATTTTTATTTTTAACTTTTCGGTAAAAAGCAGCCCGCGCCCGTAAAACTTGAAACGGCCTCAGCAAGGATAATGACCTTAATTGATTGGAGACCCAGATACAAACATGCCACGGAGTTTATAACGATTCCCCAAACCTTGGCCACCGTTGGCGATGGCAAGGGCCCCAGCTCATCCACTCCTCCGTTCTGAAATTTTGAAATAAAGGGGAAGCAGCGAGCATCCCTCCTGCCCTTCCTGAACGAACTGTAATTCAGCATCACGGAATAGGTGAGGAGGGAAAGTTTTCTGAAGATGAAGTCCAGCTGGTTAAAAAAGGAGGGCGCGAGAGAGTTAGAGAATCACGTTGCACCCCGTTCGTGAAATGATGGATGCAGGAGCCAGGCAGCAAGAGACTGAAACCAAAAAGGTGACTTGAAAATGGAGAGGCCTCGCTGTCCTGACCGGGACGCGCCCTACCCTAGTAGCAGGAAGTACCTGCGCCACCTACGATGGATTCTTACCAAAACACTTTGAACCCTCAGCCGATCTAGCCTCTATATCTAACCCAACAGTTTACAGGAAATAGGGGGGCATGGAGGAGAAAATGAGGAGAAGCCTCCGGTCAAATCCAGCATGTGGAGCCTTCTACAGGGCAGAAGACCCAGTTTCTTCAATAAGTAAATGGTATAAAAAGTGAAGGAGGATGATTGATTTTGAAGGACTGAAGAGCCATCATTAACCAAATGCAACACAAGGGCCTAAAGCAAACCGTGACCAACCAGACATTTTTTTTTTGAGACGGCCAGGGAAATAAAACTTAACCTTTGCCAATCCAAAGAGTGAAAAACTGTATCTTATTTCGGAGCTTACACTTCCTCTGGATTCCTGGTGAAGTTTTCATATATTTATTGACCACATATTCTAAGGTTTGTTTTTTTTTTAAAGATTTTATTTATTTGACAGAGAGGGAGCACTAGAGGGAGTGTGAGAGGGGGAAGCAGGCTCCCCGCTGAGCAGGGAGCCCAATGTGGGACTTGATCCCAGGACTCAGGGACCATGACCTGAGCTGAAGGCAGATGCCTAACCAACTGAGCCACCCATAAGTTCTTATTTTTTAAGAAAACTTTTTTACTGAAGTATAGCATACAAACAGAAAAATACCCAAATCATAAGGTGCTTTTGTATGAGTTTAAACAAACAACACATGAGGTAACCAGCACCCAGACCAGTTTACCAGCCTCTGGGGAAAGCTCCCTTTGTCCTCTCCCACTCACTATTTCCCCTCCAAAATGTGGGGAATTTATTTTGCCTGTTTTTGAACATGATGTACATGAGATCACACAGTACGCTCTTTTGTGATTGGTTTCTTTTTTCAACATATTTACGAGAGGTCTTTTTCATTATATTTTCTGGAGATAATCCTTTGGTATATAATATTTTAGGAGAAAATATAGGAGAATGTACTATTACCTACTTAAGTTTAAAATGGGCACACTTTTTATTTATTTAAATAAAGATATTTAAGGGGAAGACTGCAGACCACAATCATTCTAAGCTATAAAACCCAAGGAACCAGAGGTTTGATATGCTAATTATGTTTTCCCCCACAAAATCCATTTAATATATATCTTTATAAACATGTTCATACCTTCACTACCGAAATCCTCTCATGCCCCACCTGTGTGTGTGTGGAGATTTGTTTTTGCTTTTGTTTTTTGGGGGCAGGAGGGAAGCTAATGCAGTCACATTCTTCATTCCTTCCTATATTCAATAACTACTTATTATCTGCTCTGCAGCCAGGTCTCGTTTTAGGTTCTAAAACTCTAAAATCCTAATGCCTTCACCTTTTTTTTTTGTAATATATTTTAAATGTCTGCCCTTTACAGATTAATGCTTTTAACAGAAAAAAATGCTGCCGATATAACTTCCGTATGCAAGATAATTACAGGATCCAGAAAATACATTATTTCCGTGTGCGCTACAGACAATGTGATAGGGTAATGAGAGTTTAAAGCCGCCTAATAGATGCTTTCTTCTCTTAGTGCTTCTGTCCCTGTAATGGAAACATTTGTGCCTTTTTACTACACAACTAATTACGTCTCTTATAGGAATATCAAAAAGTGCAAATGAACAAAAGACAAGAGGGAAGAAGTTCGCAATGGGGGCGGGGTTACATTTCAAAAGGTGACAAAACAGTCCCACTCCCAAGTAACTAAATTAGTATTAGCAGATGAATCAGATTTTGAGACTCAGCCACACCACGTGCGAACCGCTCAGAGCTGAAACTCAGGCCTCCCCGGCGACCTCCGGCTTCGCTCCCGCCTCTAAATTGGCCCCGCCCCCAAGCCCGCTCTCCAGGCCCCGGTTATTCGCAGCTCTCGCGAGAACGCATCCCGGAAGTTTCGAGGCCTGAGCCCGGGGTCTGAGAGCCCACGTGGGCTGGGCTTCGGGGTGCGCTGCCGACTCGGCCCCGCCGGAACCGGGGCAGTACTGGGCGTCATGGGGAAGCTGCGCCGGCGCTACAACGTCAAGGGGCGCCTGCAGGCGACCCCCGGCGCCTCGAAGGGCCCCCCGGAGCCGCCCCCCGTGCGGCTGGAACTAGAGGGTAAGGCGTCCGGGCCGGACACTGGGCCCGGGCTGGCCTGCGCCCTGCCTCCGCGACTCTGGGGCGGGGGGACCAGGAGGCACCTCCTCTCCTCAGATGATCCAAAGAGCAGGACACCGTGACGGTCTAGTTTTAGCGGTGATTTTGGGGCAATCCCAAGGCTTTCTCGCCTGTGGAGTCCGGCACTAGTTTTTTTAAGTTTTATTTAAGTTCTCTCCACGCCCAACGTGGGGCTCGAACTCTGAGATCAAGAGTCCCCCGCTCTTCCGACTGAGCCAGCCGGCCGCCCCCAGCCCTAGTTTAGTAGCACGGGGATTGTGGGCAAGACAGTAAAGTAACCCCATCTACATCTCTGGCTTCTATTATAATCTTCTTGCCAGCGACCCCTGAATATGTTTTTTAGCCCAGACATTTCTGCTCAGCTCCAGGCTGCTTGACACTTCTGCTCGGACTCCCCCTCGTTAGTAGGAGCGCCCACTGTGTGCCAGGGTTTGTTGTAGGAGACGGAACAGGGGTTTGCTTTGTTTTGTTTTTAATCTCTGCCCTGCTGAGCTTAGATGCTTGTGGGAGGAGACAGCCAGCCTCTCCTAACTTCGTGACACGAGGACGGACAAAGCCAGAGGCTAGTGGAGTCAGATGCTGCCCACAGGAAGCACTGTTTTGACCTCAGGCGTCCGCCGAAAGCGGGACCACATTCTGAGGGGAGCGCTGTTGCAGCATGTACCCTCCCTACTGGCGCCCCGCCCCCTCTCCCCTGACCACTAGGATGGAGGTGCCCTGGCTCACCGAGGAGTCTGACCCGTGGCGGGTGCTGGGCAGACAAGTTGAGAGAACAGTGACGGGCCTGCACCCCCATTCCTGTGTGGGCATTCAGGGGGTCTCACACATGGGGCAGGGGTGCCCATGAGAGGTGGCACGGAGCCACCCCAGAGAACATGGCATTAATGTGGACTCTGGTCCCTGGGCTGGGGGTTCAGGCAAGTGTGTCTTTTCAGATAAAGACACGTTGAAAGGAGTAGATGCAAGTAATGCACTCGTTTTGCCGGGAAAGAAGAAAAAGAAGCCTAAAGCCCCTCCCCTGTCAAAGAAGGAGAAGAAGCCTCTGACCAGGAAAGAGCGGAAAATGCTGCAGAAAATCTTAGAACAGAAGGAGAAAAAGAGCCAGGTAGGCCTGTTCTGATAGGGTGTGCACACAGCTCCCCACATTGGGGAGAGACGGGGTATGTGTCCCCCAACTTGATCTCTGCCGCATGACTGGCCGAACTTTCCGGAATGAGGGGCATGCTTTGGGTCTGCATAATCCCATATAGTAGTTACGAGTCACGTGTGGCTAGCATGGTTGAGGAATTGAATTTTTTATGTGATTTATTTTTAATTCGAATGGCTTCTTGTGGCTAGCACCCCCCATACCTGACTCAGCTCCAGAGCCTTCAGACCCTCCAGGCGCTCTGTCAGTCTGGATGAACCCAGGTTTGCTGAGGCCAGATGTTCGTTAACTGGAGAGTCAGCCCATCAGCATGCTCATCTCTTCTTTATTTGTCCTAATCCTCTTGTGTCCCTTATTTTTTAACTTTATTCTGGAGAATTTTAACCTTTCTCCCTTCATACTTTTTTAAGGAAGACATTTTATAATGAGAAATTCCAGCATCTACAGAAATGGAGAACCTAACGCACTGAGCTCACTTGTACCTGTCACCAGTGTCAGCAGCTGTCAACCCACGGTCCCCCGGTCGTCTCCACAGCTGGCCACTTTCCCACCTCCTGGGTCAAAGCCCGGGTAGCATAAATCTGTATTTGGGTCCCAGGCTTGCTGAAAGAGAGGACCACAAACTGGGTGGCTCACAACAACAGGGATGTATTCTGTTGTAGTTCTGGAGGCCAAGGGTCTGAAATCAAGGTGTCGGGCAGGGCCCTGCTCCCTGTGAAGGCTCTCGGGGAGCAGCCTTCCTACCATCCAGCTTGGGGTGGCCCCAGGCATTCTTGGCCTCTGGCCATGTCCCTCCAGTCTTGGCCCCTGTCTTCACATGGCTGTCCCCTCTCTGTGTGTTTTATAAGGACACTTGTCTTGGGATTTAGGACCCACCTGAATAATGCAGGATCTCACCTCGAGATCTTTGACTTAATTACATCTGAAGAGACCCTTTTTCCAAGGAAGATCACATTCTGGGACATGGCGTATCTTGGGGGGGCACTGTTCAACCCCGTATGCATAATATTTTATCCATATATATTTACAATTGTATCTCTAAAATAAGGACCATTTAGTACACCTAAATTTTTTAAAAATATCAAATATCCAGTAAAGGTCAAGTTTCCAGTTGTTTCATAAATGCTCCCCTACCCCACCTCTTTTGTTTTTCCCCCCTTGTCATTTATTTGCTGAAGTTAATCAGGTTGGTTGTCTGTAGAGTTTCCCACAGTCTGCATTTTTAAAACTTCATGTCTGTGGTAAAGTTAAACACATTCCTTTGCCCTTCCAAATTTCCTGGGAATGGTATTTGGCTCTGGGGCAGCGATGCGCAACCAGGACAGTTTTGCCCCAGAGGATCTCTGGTGGTGTCTGGAGACACCCAGTGGAGGCATGAGACACTGCCACACGGCCTACAGTGCACAGAACAGCAGAATGCTCTCTGGCCCAGAGTGCCTACAGCACAGATTGAGGAAGCCCCATCTGGAGACTTCATGGGATTCCCATTTGCCTTTCTGTCGAGGCCACCACCCAGGGTCCCCTGTTTGCAGCCCTGACACTCAGGCCCTAGAGCCCTTGGCACAGGGAGGCTCATTTTGCCGCAAGGGTGTCCTTTCAAAATCCTATGCTATATTTTTTTTCCACCGTTCTGTACATGGTTTTTCCTTTTATTGATTGCAAAATACATAGACATATAAAAGTACATAAACATAATTTCAAGAGTAGTAAAACTCCTGACCCGCTCACCATGGGAAGGAGGCCACCTGTCCCTGCCCCCACGTGCTCTTGAAGGCAGCGTGGGGACCCCTCGCCGGCACACCAGAGCCTCTCCTCCCTGTGAGACAGCTGGGGAGCGCCGCATCACACACACGGGCCCTCCTTTATTGGGTCTCCCTCTGATGGGCATCTGGATGGTGGATAATCCCTCCTGACACGCAGTGATGCAGAGATGGCTGGTTCATGCGGCGCCAGACTCTGTCTGGGGCTAGAAAGCCACCCCGGCTCTCGGGGAGGCGAGACTGCCACGCAGCACTTGTAACATGACCTTTGGGTTAAAAAGACTAGTTGTTAGGAAGGCCAAAACCTGATGTAGAGTCTCGCTTCCTTTCTGACGAGAGGGTCGTCCTGCCAGATGATTGACACACTCGTTTCCTTCCCCAGCGAGTAGAGATGCTGCAGAAATTGAGCCAAGTCCAGGTTTCGGAAGCTGAGCTGAGCCTGTTCTACACCACGTCCAAGCTGGGCATTGGGGACCGCATGTACCACAGCAGAGAGTGAGTGCGCCGGGCCATCCTGCCAGCGCCCTGGGGGCGAGCAGACATGTGCAGTGGCAGCGGGTGGAGGCCCCGACACTGCCAGAACCCTGGTGACACACAGGCTGCAGAGTTTCTCGGTCCAGCCACGGGGAGGTTCCTGTGACACAGAGTCCTGCAGGACAGGTTTCCAGCTCTGGCACACACGAGGAGGCTAGCATTTGCTTTTAAGGCGGTCAGGGGTTAGGTTTGGCCTATCAGTAAGTTTTGTCGGGTTAACATCCTGTCATGAAGGCATTCAGGTCTTCCGCCAGCGTGTTTGTCCAGGTTCCCGGGGCGGCCGTAACAAAACTCCGCAAACCCGGTGCCTTAAAACAAGGGAAATGTATTCTCTCGTGGTGTTGAAGGCCAGAACCCGGGCCGTCAGGGTTGGGCCCTTCTGGAAGCTGGAGAATTTCTTCCTTGCCTCTCTCCCAGCTTCTGGTGGTCTCCAGCAGTCCTGGGCGTCCCGTCCTTGCCAAGCTGACACTGAGGTTGGCTTGTCTCCCGGCACGTCTCCATGTCTTCCTCGGTCTTCTGTCTCTGTCTGTCTCTCTCTTCTCTCCTTGTGAGGACACCGGGCATTGGGTTTAGGGCCCACCCTGATCCAGGATGCCCTCATTTTACCTTACTTACATCTGCAAAGACCCTTTTTCCAAAAGGGTAATATTCTGAGTTTCTGGACATGAATTCTGGGGAGGCACTGTTCAACCCAGTACAACCACATTAAAATCCAGGTTCCCACCTGGTCTTGAGCTGCACTAGCTGGCCTTCCTGTAGGGCAGCCCACGCGCCTTAGACGGAGCCCACGCGCCCCTCCTACCCTAGACCCGCCCCACACACTGCTGTCTTACTTTTAACCTTCTCCCTTAAGCATTGTGCATTTATGGCTGCTGTGGGTGCAAACTAGGTCCCAAGTTCTCCTCCAGGTCCTGGGGGTAGAGGGGTGCACAAGAGTAAAATAATAAGTAAGCTTCCCTTAAGAAGCTTACGTTCTAATGGTGGGGAGATGGACAATAATCAAATGAATATGTCTATATCTAGTGCTGAGAGGCCCTAGGCAGAAAATAAAGCAGGGAAAGAGGGTGGAGGGAAATGGGAGTGTCTCCCTGTTGGGTGACATTTGGGTCAAGTGAGGGAGAATGTATGTGCAGAGAGCAGGAATAGCAAGTGCAAAGGCCCTGAGGTGGGAAAGGGTGTGGCCTTTGGACCCTGACTTCTGTGGGATAGATAGCAACACAGAGCTGCGTCAGGTCCATTGTAGGACTTTTGTGCCTGACTTTTGGCTGTCCCAGCAGGAAGTCTGACAGGATCGAAGCCCAGGGGCAGGAGAAGATCAGCAGCCTCAGCGGGGCCCACCGGAAGCACTATCACCAGGAAGAGGAGGAATCGGAGTCCTCGGTGGAGTCTGAACCCGATGAGGCCCCTGCCGCTGAGCTGGTGGCTACTGGTGCAGAGAATGGGAGCCCAGGGCCCAGTAGCCAACCCCGTGTGGCCGGGACTACCTCGGCACCTCCCGCAGCGGCCTCCACCCCGGCCAGGGCCCCAGCAAAGCCTGCCGTCTTCATTCCTGTGGACCGCACCCCTGAAATGCAGGTTTGCTGCTCTGGTGTCGGTGATCGGCGCTTAGGCTAGCACAGCGGGGGTCTGAGGATGTGGAAGGGGGGGCATGCCTGATTCGAGCAGGTCACATCACCTCCTGTACCCCAGCGGCCTCGCCTGGAATGGGAACAGCTGTTCCTACCTGGTAGGGTTGTCGTGGAGACGAGACGCAGGAGTATGTGCACATGTGTCTACAGCAGACCCGGCACAGGGCCAGGGCCGTTGAGGTGGGTGTCAGCTGCTTCTGTCGTCACCTGCTCACCATCACCCTCGGCCCCTGACCATGGGTCCTGGCCCAGGGGGCCACTCGGCCAGACAAGAGCCAACAGCTGTGGAGTCCGTTGACCTGAAGTGGACAGCTGGTTCCACCACTTTCTAGCCTATTCCTGGGCTTTCTTCATCTGCAGAACGCGGGGCACAGGGGGCCCCCACCTCCATGCCCAAGTGTGTGCTGTGGGCCAGGCCCCGGGAGTGCGACCATCTGTAGCCTCCGCTGTCAGCCCACCAGAGGATGCGGACATGGACCCCTCACTGTTGTGAACAGGGATGAGCCGCGTCGGAAAGGACTGGGGGCCGTGAAGGGGGAGAACAGGAGGGCCTGGGAAGCCATCTAGGGCAAGCACTAAGAGCCCAGCAGGAGCCAAGGAGAGGGTCTATCCCACACTTAGAACCACGGAGCTGAGTCCCTGAGGCAGGCGGCCTCCTGGGTCCAAGAGGGGCTGTTTCAGACCTCAGATTGTATTGTGGATATCCGTGGGACGTGACCAGCTCCTTTTTTTTTTTTTTTTTTTTTAATGGGGAAAAAAAAAACCAAAACGAAGATATCAGTGCGGTGTTCTACGTAAGAATAAGTACTATTTATTGAAACTGGTTTCAGTTCTAGGTAAATTTATGTGCTTACGTGTAGTTAGGGCAAGCTGACTGACTTTTTTTGAGAGAGTATTTATAAGCAGGGGTGGGAGAGAATCTTTAGATTTTATTTATTTATTTAGAGAGAGCACAAGTGGGGGGAGGAGCAGAGGGAGAATCCCACGCAGACTCCCCACCGAGTGCAGAGCCCCACGTGCAGGGCTCAATCCCAGGACCCTGAGATCATGACCGGAGCTGAAACCAAGAGTCAGACGCTTAACTGACTGAGCCCCCCAGGCTCCCCTAGATTTCCCTCTAGGTGAAATCAGAGCGCAGTGCCATCTGATGGCTGGTGGTGGTGTGGGATTTTGCCTCACACCATCATTCAGGGATCCGGGCTCCACCATCAAGTGTCCCTGCTGCCCGTCCCGGCTTTGTCCCCTCTCTCTGCTTGTTCCACATACATGTTCCCAAGCCATTTATTAGGTTTACCTGGTTTTATCAGGGACATGTCATTTTTTTCCCCTGCATTTTGCTTTTTTGTTAGTTTTATGTTTCTGAGATTGATTGATCCACGTTGATGCATGTAGCTGAAGTTCATTTGTTTGGGGGTTCCCCCCCCCCGCTGTGTAGTATTCCACTATGTGAATAGAGCACAGTTCAAGTATTCTTCTCTCGCAAGTGTTCCTTATACGTGCAACATTTTCCCTTGGGCAGTGTTTGCAAACTGAGAGTCACGGCTGTCACTGGTCATGAGATGACCAGCACTTTTTTTTTTGAAGCAAATAGAATAGAAATAGAGTAGAATTTTTTTTTTTTAATTAGCATGTGAGCATGCTTCACATAGTGAAGGTAAGCAGTGGTTCTTAAAACTTTTTCAGTATATGATACAGTTGACCTTGAACAAAACGGGTTTAGGGGCACTCCCCACGCAGGCAGAAACCCACATTCAACTTTGACTTCCCCAGATACATAACTGCAAATAGCCCCGTTGACCAGAAACCTTATCAGAAGCATGAAACGGTCGATTAATAGTGTTTTGTGCGTTACATGTATCGTATAATGTATTTTTACAATAAAGTAAGGTAGAGAAAAGATGGTATTAAGGAAGTCATAGGAAGAGAAAACACATCTATCGTTCTGGACTTTTTTTTTTTTTTTTTTAAAGTAAACTGTATGCCCCACGTGGGCTCGAACTCATGACCCTGAGATCAAGCATCGGATACTCTCCTGACAGCCAGCCAGGCGCCCCTAGTCCTGTACTTTATTTATAGGGAAAATACCTGTGCATAAGGAAGCAGACCCGCGCAGTTCAAACCCAATGCATGTGCGTGTCTGTGCACATGTACGTAGTGAGTCACCACAAAATGTGTTCTGTGTGTGGGTTGTAGGAAAAGGTTTGAAAGTCACTGCTCTGGGGGCCCCTGGGTGGCTCGGTAGGTTAAGCGTCTGACTCTTGATTTCGGCTCAGGTCATGGAATCAGGCTCCACACTCAGCAGGGAGTGTCCTTGTCCCTTTCGCTCTGTCCCCCCTCCTTAACGCAGGCGCTCGCTCACATGCTCTCTCTCTCTCTCAAATAAATTTTAAAGAAAGAAAGTCAGTGCCCTGGAACACGTGTCTAGGGGAGGAATTGCCAGGTCGCGCATCCTTGACTTGGATAAAATTAGCGCCAGGTTATTTACCGGAGTGATCGTATATCAATGACCCCACGCCGCTCCCTGCGACAGCCGAGACCGTTGTGTCTCAGGGGCCTCCTCTGCACCGGCCAAGCCGCCCCCACCAACGTCTGCTCGGACACTGAAGTCCCCCACCCATATCTCTGTGTCCTGTGGGCTGTGGCCCTCTGTCCCACTCCTCAGCGGTCAGGGGCTCACCTGTTCCCCTGTGGCAGGGCGTCATTGACTTGCTAGGAAGGCTCACAGCATCTGTGTGCCCACAGGCACCTTTCCAGAAACTGCGTCCCCCTTCGTGGTCCTGTTGATGCCGTCTGCCGTTCTGCAGGGGACTCCCCACCTGCCCCCCCACCTTCCCTGAGCACTGACTGCCTCTCTTTCACCAGGAAGAACGGCTGAAGCTCCCCATTCTCGCTGAAGAACAAGTGATCATGGAGGCGGTGGCCGAGCACCCCATCGTCATCGTGTGCGGGGAGACCGGCAGCGGGAAGACCACGCAGGTGCCACAGTTTCTCTACGAAGCAGGCTATAGCAGGTGGGGGCTGGCCACAGGGTCCTCCGTGGGTCCCTCGCGGGACAGTGGAGGTGCGATCCCCAAAAGTTATTCCAAACATGAGCCCCCATGGATCTAGTCCTGGCTCTGCCACTTATGTGCTGTGTGGCCTTGGGCAAGCTGCTTAACCTCTCTGGGCCTCCGTTTCCTCAGCCCTGAGATAAGGACAGCCATGGCACCTACTTCACAGGTTATGTAGATGGAATGAGGGAATTTGCGTAAGATGCTTAGATCAATCCCTGGCGTATGGGGCCGTGCATTCGCTAATGTCGCCTCCTATTGTCACTTTTGACCCGTGTGTGTCATGGGTCCCCAAGACCACCCAGCCTCATGGATTTGCTGGGAAGGTTCATGGCACCCAGCCTGTAGCTGTACGCATGAGAGTGATTTATTAGAGCAAAAGAGCACAGAACCTAGCCGGCAGAGGGGAGAGGCACGTGGGGTGAAGTCTGGGGGATCCAGGCACAGGCTTCCAGAATCCTCTCCCGGGAGAGTCACACAGAAGCAGCAAGTTGTGACAACACGTGTGAGGAGTTGTCACCAGGGAAGCCTAGTAGAGACGGAGTACCCGGGGTGTTTGTTTGGGGTCACCTCGGCACCCTCTGCCTGGTACCTCCCCGAGTCCCAGATGCCCAGAAGGAAAGCAGATGGTCCGGCATCAGCCACATCGTTTGTACAAACAGTCCAGGCACAGGACTGGGAGTCCTCGCGAAATTCAGATCCCACACGCCAGCCACCACCAACCCAGTACGCAGACCTTTCCCAGGAAAGCAGCCGTGGGCCTGCTGTACTGTTTTCGGCACGGCCTGGAATCCGGCCCCTGTCCTCTTGGCAGGTTCTGTGTCGGGACGAGCACGTGCTCCCCTGGCTAAGGGCCAGCTCCCCCCGGGCCCTGTTCTAGCAGCTGCTGCCTGGTTTCTGCTGGGCTGCAACCACCGAAGCGTCTATGTGCTGACCGGCGGGCTGGTCCCTTTTGCTGTTCAGCTTGTCTGGTGCCCGTCCCGTCACCCCTGGAGAGGGCCTCTCCACACCCCAAATCCTGACATGGACCCGCGTGTGACTTTGGGATGGACGGATGAGTGGGCCCGTGCACCACTGATGTGTTGTGCTCTCCTCCCCCAGTGACAACAGCATCATCGGCATCACCGAGCCCCGCCGAGTGGCTGCTGTGGCCATGTCCCAGCGAGTGGCCAAGGAGATGAATCTGTCACAGAGGTGAGGGCTCTGCCTCCCGGAGGAGGGGTCAGGGTGGTCCTCTGGCCTTGTTTGTGGGCCCTGTCCGTCCCAAGGGTGCTGGGTGGGAGTGTTGCTTCCGCATCTGAGTACATGGAGATCCTTGTGCAAGAAGGCTTCCCACACTCTGGACAGCAGGACCTTCCTGGGGAGGGGGCCACAGAGCAAGGACCAGGCAGCCAGGCCCTGGTTGTCACTTCATGCGCAGTGCGCTGAGAACCCTGACGGGTTCAGGGGCAGAACAGAGTGGCAGGCGGTCAGACACAGCCAGGCAGTGATGAGTGCTGGGCATGGGCGAATTATGTTAGGCGAAGTTCCTGAGTACAGACCCTCTGCTACAGTAAGCCTGTAGGACATGCTTCGTCAAGTACAGCACTTGCTTGGGAATGGCTCGGGGCCGTGTTTAGAATGCATGTGCCTGGGCCCCAGCCTAGACCACGGTATTCGGGTTCGAAGGGGTAGCTCGTCCAGTGTGGTCTAAAATTGAGAAAGCACAGAAGAACATAGAGCTCCCTTCATCTGCCTTGTTAGTGAATGTTTAGGGAGTAGTACCTGCTGTGTACCTGGCCCCACCCCGGACTGGCATGTGAGTGGGGAGGCTTGTTCTGGTTGCCGGGGGCCCGGGGGGGGGTGCCAAGGTGCCCCCAGCATATTTCCTGTGGATCCTTCTAGACTTGTAGGCACAGACAAGCAGCTGTGTGCATCTCTATTTCTTCCCGTCTGACTTTTACAGAAATGGTTCCTACTGCCCACGCTTTTCTGTGTCCTTCCTGTCGCATTCAGTGGTATATATTTGAAAATACCAATACATACAAAGCTGCCCTTTTTTCTCATCCTTTTTAACTTCTTATTGTGGACATTTTAAGCACGGACAGAAGTAGAAAGACTAGCGAATGAGCCCCTGCGGACCCTAAACCCAGTTTCTTTCTTTTTTTTTTTATTTTTTGAGAGAGAGAGAGAGAATGAGAGATAGAGAGCACGAGAGGGAAGAGGGTCAGAGGGAGAAGCAGACTCCCTGCCGAGCAGGGAGCCCGATGCGGGACTCGATCCCGGGACTCCAGGATCATGACCTGAGCCGAAGGCAGTCGCTTAACCAACTGAGCCACCCAGGCGCCCCCTCAACCCAGTTTCAATGATTGTCAAGTCATGGCCAAGGTTTCATCTGTGCCCCACTCACCCCCTGGGGTTTAGAAGCCAGTGCTGGCTGCGGAGAGTTCATCCTCAAGGTTCCACTGTGTGGGGCTGCAAGGTCAAGACTGTTTGGTTTTTTTAATTAATTAATTAATTTATTTATTTATTTATTTTATATGTATGTGTGTGTGTATATATATATATATATGTAATAAGAAATAGAGAGGGAACACAAGCAGGGGGAGTGGGAGAGGGAGAAGCAGGCTTCCCGCGGAGCAGGGAGCCCGATGCGGGGCTCGATCCCAGGACCCTGGGATCATGACCTGAGCCAAAGGCAGCTTAACGACTGAGCCACCCAGGCGCCCCAAGACTGTTTTATTTTTGGAGATAAGGACTCTTGAAAGCACTTGTAATACCCTTACCCTAACTAAAACTGGAGGAACTCTGGAGCGTTCTCATGTCCGCGCTCTTCTAAAAGGTTTCCAGAGTTGGTTGATTGAATTGCGCTCCAGCCAAGGTCCGTGTCTGGTTGGTGTATCCTTCAGAGGGCTGTGACAGCCCCCTCCACATCACGTTGGCGCGGGCCGGGTGGCGTCCGTGCCTTGCTGAGGGGAGCTGCTGGGCCAGGCCTCTGCTGTCTACCTTGGTGTGGCCACGAGGCTGCAGCTGGTCGGGGCCTTGCTCGCCCTGAGCCGGAGCCTGTCTCTTCAGGGTCGTCTCCTACCAGATCCGATATGAAGGAAACGTGACCGAAGAGACCAGAATCAAGTTCATGACGGATGGCGTGTTGCTCAAGGAAATCCAGAAGGTTGGTCGCTCATCTTATCTCACAAAGCAAGGCCAATGAGCATGGGGTGGGGAGCGCGCATGTCACTGTGCGAGGGTGAGCAGTTGGCATGCTGACCGCCGGCAAAGCACCACACGGCATGGTGCCACTGTGTGACCATGGGTAAGTTACTTAACCTCTCTGAGCCTCAGCTTCTTGATCTGCAAGCCTGTACTTTTCTCATATAATTTTCTCGAAGCAGAAACTTCATGACGCGTGGAAGCACCTTAGCATAACACCTAGAAGGTGCTCCTTACGCGCAAACTCCTGTTACTGTGATTTGGTTCACTGACTTTGTGCCTCGGCCACATGCATACTGCTCCTTGCTGGCTGTGTGACGTCCACCTGGGTTGGGACCTCTGGGCAGGGCAGAGGTGATGCCTGTCTCTGCCAGGACACAGGGGTCACCCAGGAAGGTGGCTGTGAATGTGGCTCCGGTGTGGCTGAATACGGCTGCTTTGTGTCTGGTGTACGCTGTCTGATTGCCCTCGGTCCCGCCTGCCACCTCTCCGTTTGTTTCCTACCTGCCCTCCCTACCCGACAGGTGTCTGGGTTTGGCAGCTTGGCTCTTAATGCATGGTAGCTGCCCTTCCTCCAGCAATTCCTTTGCCGGGTTCCGGGCCCCAGGCCATGCACCTTGTAGTGACTGTCATGGAAACCTCACCGTGACCCCGTGAGGTGGGTCCTGTTGCCCCATCTTACAGAGGGAGAAATGGGCACAGGGAGGCGAAGTAGCTTGCCTGAGTTCACGGACCAGGTGCTCCAGGATCCATGCGAGCTGTGACGGGCTCCTTGAGGGGGAGCTGTGGGGTGTGAGTGACCCTGGAGCAGCTGGGGCCTGGGCTGGCAGGCCTCACCGCGCTGCCTCTCCCCAGGACTTCCTGCTGCAGAGATACAGGGTGGTGCTCATCGACGAAGCCCACGAGAGGAGCGTGTACACAGACATCCTCATCGGCCTTCTGTCCCGCATCGTGTCTCTCCGGGCAAAGGTAGGGCAAGGGGGGGAGCCAGGGAACCCCCCCGAGAGCCAAGGGCGAGACTCCTGCGCCTTGTCGGGAGCATGGGCTCCCTGGGCCCAGCACCAGGGCTGTGGCTCTCCGTATGAACAGCCACTGTGGGACTCCACCCTATTGAAATCTAGCCTTGTGAGCTGCTACCCTTCCCTCCGTCACCGAGTCTGTCATCCCCCAGAGGCACGTGCCGCTGAAGCTGCTCATCATGTCGGCCACGCTGCGGGTGGAGGACTTCACACACAACCAGCGGCTCTTCCCCCAGCCGCCCCCGGTCATCAAGGTAGTGCCCGGGCCAGAGCCTCGGGCTGGCGGGGGCAAGCGGGGCCTGTCGGCATTCACAGTCAGACGCCCGGTCAGAGGAGGCTGAGCGCTTGGTGGGGGGAGGGGGGGGGCGGGCCTCTCTGCCGGTGGAGGCCCCACTCTGGGGAGTGAGTGCTGGGAGGCGTTAGGGAACTGCTCGTGCTGAGCTAGAAGCTCCGAGGTTGGACAGGCCAGGGAAGGGGGAGGCACCAGGCCGCGGCGGAGGCTCAGCGTGCAGCCCCGGTGCCTCCTTGGGGTGTGTCCCAGGTGGAGTCCAGGCAGTTCCCGGTGACGGTGCACTTCAACAAGCGGACCCCGCTAGAAGACTACAGCAGCGAGTGCTTCCGGAAGGTCTGCAAGATCCACCGAATGCTGCCAGCAGGTGAGGCCTTAGGGACCAGAAAGGCCGGACCTGCCCTCAAACCCCGAGTGCGCAGGCTCGGGGTTCCGGGCCTCCCGGTCACTGCTCTTTTCCCGTGGGGCACCCTTCCCCTGGTGGTGGGCCATCCATAACATAAGCTTTACATCCTAACTGTACGTAAGTGTGCAATCCAGTGGCATCGGGCGTTCACAACACAGGCAGGCCCCGTTTGCTGTGCTTGGCTTTATTGGCTTCCACAGACACTGCGTTTTTTTTCCACAAACTGAAGGTTTGTGGGCAACCTTTAGTCAAGCAGGTGTGTCCGTCCTGTTTTTCCAACAGCGCTAGCTCACTTCCTGTGTCAAACATCCTGGTAATTCTCGCAGTATTTCAGACTTCTTCATTATCACGTTTGTTACAGCAATCTGGTCCGTGATTATGGCTCACCGAAAGCTCAGGTGATGGTTAGCAGTTTTTAGTAATAAGGTATTTTTAGTTAAGGAGTAGGAGTTGGTTTTTAGAGACGATGCTATTACACACTTAATGGGTTACAGTGTGGCGTCCACATACCTTTCATAGGCCCCGGGAAAGCAGACATATTGGCCGTATTAGGGTGGGCTGGAAGCAGACGCGCAGTGTCCCCGAGGTGTGCGTGTGCTGTGCAGCTGTCCCCTCCATCCCTCTGCGGAGCGTTTTCGTCACCACTGGCAGAAGCTCCGTCCGCACTAAATGCAAACTCTCCACCCCCTCCCCTGGCCCCCACCGTTCGATTTTCTGCCTCTCTGCCTTTACCCATCCTGGACGTTATATACAGACGGACTTAGGCGATAGGGGCTTCCGTGCCTGGCTTCTGTCACAGAGCATCTTGTCTTTGAGGTTCATCCGTGTCGTGGTGGGTGTCTGCGCGTCACTCCTGTGTATGGCGGGACCGCGTTCTGCTGTGCGGATGGGCCACATCCTGTCTAGCCATTCACCAGTTCGCGGACACTGGGTGGCTTCCCCCTCCTGGCTGTTGTGAACAGAGCCACCATGAGCACCCGCGTGTGGGTTTTGGGTTGCGTCCCTCTTTCCTGGTTTTCTGGGCTTATGCCGAGGAGTCAAGCAGCCAGGTCATGCAGGAGCTCTGTCCAGCTCCCCGTCACACGTCCCCCGTCTGGGAGGCCACTGTCCGCTGCTCGTCTGTGTCTCTCAGGGCTGCTGTGACCAGCTCTCCCTCACGCCCAGCTCTTGGCAGCCTGCTCCGGGAATGCACGGATAGCAGAGGAGTCTCGTTCTTTCCACAGGCGGCATCCTGGTGTTCCTGACGGGGCAGGCAGAGGTGCACGCGCTGTGCCGCAGGCTGAGGAGAGCCTTCCCACACCCCAGACGCAGGCCGCCAGGTAATCAGCAGCGCTTGGCCCTGGTAGCCGGCAGGTGGTCAGCCTCAGCTTCACAGCCTCCCTGTGTGAGCGCCGGCACCTTTGCCTGCCCTACCAGTCCCTGAGGAATGGCCAGCAGTGGGCACCTGGGTGGCTCAGTCGGTGAAGCATCTGCTTACAGCTCGGGTCATGATCCCGGAGTCCTGGGATCGAGTCCCGCGGCAGGCTCCCAGCTCAGCAGGGGGTCTGCTCCCTCTGCCCCTGCAGCTCCCTCTGCCCGAGCGAGCACATGGGTGCGTGCGCGCTCTCTTTCTCTGTCTCACTCTCAAATAAATAATTAAAATCTTTAAAAACAAAGAAAGAAATGGCCAGTAGTGCAGCGACCTTACCCTTGACGGCGAAGAACAGTCCTTGTAGCCTGGGTCTGGCCTCAAGGTGTCTTCCTCCTCAATCTGTTCCTCTTGCAGAAAAAGAAGATCAAGAAGATTCAGTAGAGGAAATGCGGAAGTTTAAGAAGTCAAGGACAAGGGCAAAGAACGCCCAGGCGGCAGTATGTAGAGGCTCGTGTGGTAGGGCCAGCTTGGGCCTCTGAAGCTGCCTTGTTTCTATGGCAGCTGACAGCCCCATGTAGCTGTGTAGAGGCAAATTTAATTAAAATGAAATAAGATTAAAATTCAGTTCCACAGTCGCATCAGACATGTTTCAGGGGCTCAGTAGCCACCTGGGGCTGCTGGTGACCATATTGGGCAGCCGTGGAAGGGAGTTCTGTTGGATGGTTCGGCTCCAGAGGCTGCAGGGTGGGCTGTGATTTCAAATATTTGAGCTTCCCTGTGCGGTGGGCCAGGAGGAAGCTTCTGGAAGGCTGGCCCTGAGCAAGGCCTGTGAGGATCTCTGGGAGGGCAAACAGAACAAGGGCACGGGGTCCCTGGTGTTGGCTGTAGAACTGGGGAGGGGGGTGCTCTCCCCTGGTGTCCCCACGTTGTCGTCGTGGATCCATGGGTAACAGCGTCCTCATTTGGAGCTCACTAACCCCCCTGCTGCGTTTAGGACCCACCAGGCGGCGCCCTAAGTGCCTTCCGAGTGTTGCCCCGGTGCTCACGGCAGGCCTGCGGCCGTGTGAGATGAGTCCTGTGGTTCTCTCCAGTGTTAGGGCGAGGACGGTTGCCAGAGCTTCCCGAGGCCTCGTGGCTCATGGGTGGGGGGATGGGGCCTCGTGCTTGAACGTGCTTGTCTTTCTGGCCTGTGACCTGCGTCTCCTGCAGTCTGCGGTTCCGACGTTTTGTTTGCCGTAGACGTTGCCCCAGATCAGTTTGGACAACTACTCGGTGTTGCCAGCAGGCGAAGGCGACCAGGACAGGGAGGCAGAGATGGACGAGGAGGAGGAGGCAGCCCTGGGCTCCGACCTTGATCTGGACTTGGGGGATGACGGAGCAGACGGAGGTGTGGCCTGGGCAGAGCCCCTGCTCACGCTCCTTTGGTCATTCACTCGGCAGGTGTCTGTTGAGCGCCTGCTGTATACCAGGCCCCGTTGTTAGGCCCAGACGTCTTTGTCTCGAGCCTCAAGAGAGCTGGGCTTGCTGCTGCTTTGTGCCTACTGTTTGCTGAGCTCCTTTAACTGCCTGGCAAAGTAGACCCTCAGATATTTGTAGTGTTGATTGTAATGGGGGTGCTCAGCTTTGCTGGGTAAACGCAGGCCTCAGGGCTGGCTGGGAGGGCTGCCCAGTTCCTGGGCCCCCTGTTCGGAGATGGGTCCGGGGCTGCATGGGGTCTCCCGAGGGCGTCCAGCAGGCGGTAGGGCTCGTGGCCAGACTTCCAAGAAGGAGACTATATAGTGAGGCGGGCATTTCCCACCTGGATCAGGATCATGGAGCCTCTCAGACGGTGACCCAGACTGTGCTCACCCACTGTGCTGGTCTGGAAGGTAGAGGCCCCTGGCAGCAGGCAGAACAGGTCGGGGGGGAGGCGGCGCTGGGCAGCCTGAGGTGGGCGCCTGCCGTGGGCGTTTGGGAGTGGCAGCAGGCCTATGCTTTCCCTGCAGGTGAGCAGCCAGACGCCTCGCTCCCCCTCCACGTGCTCCCACTCTACTCTTTGCTCGCCCCAGAGAAGCAAGCTCAGGTAACAGCGTGGGGCCTCGGGTGGATGCTGGGTGGATGCTTGGCTGGGGGCACCATCCTGCCTCTTGGGGGCACCTCCTTAGGGCATCGAGAGAAGGGCAGGGAAGGCCCTGGGTTGTCCTTGTCATCAGATCAGCACCCCCAGTTTTAAGAGGGTGTTGGGATCTCTCTGGAGAGCAGGAGCGCTCCCCGGCATTTGTGCGGAGGCGTATTGTGACCTGAGGCGGGGAGAGGGCCTGTCGCCCTCGCCACCTCTGGGGTCCCACCCATCCTGGCCTGACTCCTCTCTGATCAAGAGAAATTTCTTGGCTCCCCCTCTGACCCCCACCCGCATGTGTCGCACAAATTTTTTCCTGATTCTGGTGGTTTTTGGCTGCCTCCCCTCCCCCACAATCCCAGGTCTTCCAACCTCCCCCCGAGGGGACGCGGCTTTGTGTTGTGGCCACCAACGTGGCCGAGACGTCCCTCACCATCCCGGGCATCAAGTACGTGGTGGACTGTGGGAAGGTCAAGAAGCGGCACTATGACCGTGTCACCGGCGTGTCATCCTTCCGTGTCTCCTGGGTGTCCCAGGCCTCAGCCGACCAGCGGGCGGGCCGAGCGGGCCGGACAGAGCCGGGCCACTGCTACAGGTGGGCTTCCTTGGGCCTGTCCAGTGATTGGCGGGGGGTTGGCGGGGCGTCACTGTGCAGCAGCAGCCACCACCAGGGACAAGGAAAGGGGGTCCCCTCCCCAGTCCGCGGTGAGTGCTGTCCCACTGGAGACAGTCCTTGGGGGCTCTGCAGGGCCTCGGTGGTGCTCAGACGCTTGTGTCCTTTCTTTAATCTGACCCCGAAGTAGACACTTATTTTTAGTGGTTTTCTTTTCATTTTATTTTGCGACAGCTTCGTGGCGGTGAAATTAACCTACCAGAAATGTCGCCATTTTGAAGCACGCAGTTCTGGGGGGTGTAGTGTCCTCGGGGTGTGCAGCCTCGCCAGCCCGCACCCAGCGTTCGCATCACCCTGAAAGAGGCCCACACCCCCCTCCTGTCCCCACTCTGGGCATGTGTCCCCATCTCCCCAGGTCCGTCCCTGGGGAAGGGTTGCTGGGTCCCGTGACCGCTCTGCCACCCTGTGTCCCGCAGTGGCTACACCGTGTGCCACTCCCACCAGCGCACGAAGGTTTTCCCTGGTTGCCGCACGTTCTCACTGACACCTGTTACTTCTCCGTTTTGATGCACTGCGGTCCTGGTCTGCGTCTCCCCGATGGCTGGTGACCCTGTGCGTCTTTTCCTGTGCTTGTTGGCCACTAGTCTGTGTTCTTTGGAGAAATGTTTTTTTCAGATCTCTTCTTTTTTAACAGGGTTATTTGTGTTTTATTGTTGAGCTGAACAGGTTCTTTTCCTAATCCGGATATTAGATCCGCATCAGAGGTGCCACTGGCGAGTGTTTTTTCCCAGTTCTGTGTCCTGTTGCTAATTTTCGATAGCTTTATTGCTGGTTTTGTTGCTGTTGTTTTAAGTGATAAAGAAGAAAATTGAGAAATCGTGCACAAAAACCCAGTGAGAACTGATAGTGGTTGCTGTTTGCCGGGGACTGCGCACGAGGCGCTGCTCTCCATCCCCCACGTGGCGGCTGAAATACCCTCCCCGCCCTGGGGGTGCACCTGCTGCTGAGCCCCAGCCGCGGGAGAGGAACACGAGGTAGGGGCAGCATACGTGCCGGCCTCCTCAGTGGCCGAGTAGAGATCCAGTGCCAGGTGGCTTGCTGAGTTCCCCTCTTATTTATTTCTGCAATAATTCTGTTATCGTTGGTGCCTCTCGTGGCCCAGGCTGTATTCATCGGCGGTTTTTGGTGACTTTGAGCAGTTTCCTCCTCCTGAAATCACCCGGAGACCTGTTGAAGACTTGATCCTTCAGATGAAAGCACTCAACATTGAAAAGGTCAGCAGCAGCCCCAGCCCTGCCCGCACCCCACTGAGCTCCCAGTGTATGTACTGTGTCTACATGCCCCCCACCCACGCCCCGGCACAGGCCGCCTCCCAAGACGCAGGGAACCCCGGAGCTGAGCCCAGCGGTGCCTGCCCAGCCGCCTGGTGCTCTCCCGCGGGACACTGCGTCACCACATGCCTCCAGGGTCTCCTGGAGACCCTGCTTCCCCAGGGCCACACCCCTCCAGCACCCAGAGGGCCTGCCCACAGCACAGAGGGCTGTCGTCGTCCTGGGGCGCACAGAATGTTCTGTTGACACAATCCTCTGCCTGACGAAGCAGCATCCTCACATTGCCCCATCCAGGGGTCCCCGCTTCTCTGCTGCTCCCCGGGGGGGTGGTGCAGGCAGAGCGAGACGAGACCCTGGGCCCATTACTTGTCATTCCTGTTCCTTCCTCCCCAGCCCCAAAGTCTCTATGGCTCCGTCTGTTTTGGACATTTCATATAAACGGAATCATTCCTGTAAACGTCTTCAGGGGTCACCCCCAATGCGGCATGTGTCGGTACTTCAGTCCTTTCCGGCCGAGTCAGGCCCCATCATGGGCCCGGGCCGGGCCACCTTCTGTGCAGCCGTTCATCTGTCAGTGGGTGCCTGGGTTGCCTGCACCTCCGGCCGTTAGGGACAGAGCGGCTGTGAACACGGGTGTATGCGGATTTACTAGATGAGTTTCTCAGGTGCCACCGTCCCTGAGCCCGGTCCCTCTGCCCCTCACCATGTCCTCGTGCGGGCATGTTTGCCCCTGTTTGTCTCTGTGCTCACTCCCTTCCGGCTGAGGCATAGCCCTTGTTGTGTGCTTTCTTGGTCTCTGTGGCCAAGAATAGCCGTGGCCCACATTAGGTGCTCAGTGTGTGCTTTTGAGTACGCGGATCGTGTGTATAAAGGAAGGAAGGGGACATTTGGGGTTCCCCTGGCTCACAGACGTGGAGAGTGCCTGGGGCTGTGAGTGGTCTCAGGACAGGTGCAGGAGCACCGTCCTCCTGCCAGGCCTGCCGCGCCGCCCCTTGCGGTCACTGCTTCCTTCTCTGTGTTCATGCTGCCCCGCCCCGTCTCCCCCTGCCCAGGTCATCAACTTCCCCTTTCCAACCCCTCCCTCCGTGGAGGCCCTCATTGCCGCCGAGGAGCTGTTGGTCGCACTGGGTGCCCTGGAGGCACCCCAGAAAACAAAGAGGTAGGTGGGGGGGCAGGGGGAGCCAAGAGCCCGGCTCCCAGCCCGTTCTCGGCCCTCTCCCTCCTGAGCTGCCCTGAACACCAGGGCCGCTTAGCTGCGACACCCCTCCCCTCACCACACACCTCTATCCTCCAGCATGAAGCAGCCGCAGAGGTCCCGGCTGAGCTGCCCCATCACTGCGCTGGGCAGGACCATGGCCACGTTCCCCGTGGCGCCCCGCTACGCCAAGATGCTGGCACTGAGCAGGCAACACGGCTGCCTGCCCTACACCATCACAATTGTGGCTGCCATGACGGTCCGCGAGCTGTTCGAGGAGCTGGACAGGTGAGCACTGGGGGCCCCGCTCAGGCCGGCGGGGGCTGCCCCGCACTGGGCAGCCGGAGGTGCAGGCAACCCAGGCACCCACTGACCGGGAGCCCGGCCTCCGGGGGGCGTAACTGGCACATTGGGTGGCCTCGTGCTAGTGCTCATCCTCCCTGAGCCCAGCAGCGACGTGATCCCTGCAGAGCTCTGTCTTCATTTCTGGAGCCCAGGCTCTGGCCCATAGCACCTGGGTTCAGGTCTCCCTCTGCCACGCCAGGCTCTGTGGCTTCAGGGCGGCGACTTCACCTCTGTGCGCCTCATCTTTCCCATCTGGAAAATGGGGGTGAGACGTTAATCATAGTGGAGTTGTTGTCAGGGTTACAGTAGTGAACACAAGCCAAGGGCTCCAAACCATGCCTGACGCATACCTTAACCCCGGTGCCAGCCCTTTACGGGTTGGGGAACCGTGATTCACTTACCCAGGCCGCCGTCGGGGGCCGTAACGGCGGCATTCAGGGTTTTTTGTTGTCACAAAAGCGGTGCAGCCACGTGTGATGATTATTCGGTTGTTGGATTCTTTCTTTGTTAATCAGTCTCTAGACGTGGAATGGTTGGCTTAGGAGACACACATATTTTTAATCTCCTGGGCTGCAGGTAGTGCATTTTGAGCCCAAGACCTTAACCGTGTTAGTCAGTGGCTCCCCCAGACATTTTCTCTGCCCCGAGGGCGGCCAGGCCAGTAGCCCGGGTGGTGTGTGTGCGTGTGTGTGTCTGTGTGTGTGTGTGTCTGTGTGTTTGCAGACCTGCGGCCAGCAACGAGGAGCTCACCAAGCTGAAGGACAAGCGGGCCCGGGTGGCCCAGATGAAGAGGATCTGGGCGGGGCAAGGCGCCTCTCTCAAACTCGGAGACATCATGGTGCTGCTGGGTGCGTGCCCCCTGCGGCGTGGAGGGGTGGCGGAGGTCAGGCAGGGCTGGGGTGGGGCAGCAGGCGAGTGCACCCCTCCTCCACAGGTGCTGTGGGAGCCTGTGAGTACTCTGGCTGCTCACCCCAGTTCTGCGAGGCCAACGGGCTTCGGTACAAGGCCATGCTGGAGATCCGGCGCCTGCGGGGCCAGCTGACCACTGCAGGTACTGTCCCCCACGCCAGCCTGTGGGGACTCCCCGGGTCCCCCCATCTCGGGCAACGCCTGCCAGAGAACCTGACTATTTTAATGATTAAAGTTGTTTTGAGCAGCATTAATGACATACCACTAATCCCCATTATCCACGGCTTCCACATTTACAAATTCATCTACTTACTGGGACTTATTTGTAACCCCAAAATTGGTCCTGACCACTTCTTGGACATGCGTGCCAAGGGAGTGGTGAGGTGCACCCTCTCTCCCCTGAGCTGTTCCTCGGTCTCTTTTCCTTACTAACATCCCTCTTCGTCACCCTGTGTCCCCAGGGCGGGCCTGGACCTGCTGCTCACCGCATCTTCCCAGGAGCCCCTGGGCCCCCCATAGTCTCATCCGGGGTTCCC
The DNA here is from genome assembly GCF_003265705.2 of Callorhinus ursinus. Lineage (NCBI taxonomy): Eukaryota > Metazoa > Chordata > Mammalia > Carnivora > Otariidae > Callorhinus > Callorhinus ursinus. Next base: position 13,418,716 of record NW_027397103.1, on the reverse strand, counting down.
CCCTTGCACCAAGTGGAGGCCCCCTTTTGGGAGTCAGGGGGCAGATGACAGTGCGGTCCCCCGTTTTCCGAGCCGGTGGAGACCAGACCTCAGGGAAGCTCGGTGTGGGCGGCAGGGCCTCCGGCGGGCATCGAAGTCGGCTGGCCTTCTGCGTTCTGTCCTTGGGCCTGCTTCCTTTCTCTTTCTTTCCTTTTCTCTCTTTCTTTACGTTAAACAACATATGTTTTGCCAAGGGTTTTGCGGAAAAGACAGGGCGTTTACGTAACACATCTCGGAACATCTTCCTTCTAAGTCCGGAGCGGCTTGTTCTTCTCCCTGCCGCGATCCCCTCTGAGCTGCAGGGCCCAAAGCCCCATCTCCGTTCTCCCCTTCCAGGGTGTCCCCACAGCTTCAGGCCCTCCGCCGCCGCCCCCCTGCAGAAGGGTGAGGCCTCACCTGATCTCATGCCTGGCTCAGCAGTGCCTGCAGAAGCTCCAGAGGAGACGGTCTTGCCTTGCTGGGCACACTTGGGGATGACCCGCTCATCGGGTCCCTTCTGGGCACACATGCTCCTGTGCTCAGGCCAAGGGGGAGGTCACATGCGGGCCCAACAGGTTCTCCCTTAGCAGCTCCCTCTGCTGCCCGCTAAGGAATTGGGTTTTTTCCTAAGGGAGAGAAGGACGTGGATTTGGGGCAGGCAGCTAGCTGTGCCCTCCTGAGGGCCTTGCCTCCCCTGGCAGCCTCCTCCTGGAGAGGAGCCAAAGCGAGCCGGCAACCGCGTCTGGAGCTGCACGTTGAGTGGTGTGAGGCCTTCCAGAAGGTCAGGGCAGAGGCAGCCCCGGGCTCCGCCGTCCTCACACCTGCCTCTCCCTGCAGTCAATACTGTGTGCCCTGAGGCCGGGCTCTTCGTGGACCCCAAGATGCAGCCGCCATCTGAAAGCCAGGTGACCTACCTGCGGCAGATCGTGGTAGCCGGCCTGGGCGACCACCTGGCCCGTAGGGTCCAGAGTGAGGACCTGCTGGATGACAAGTGGAAGAATGCCTACAAGGTTGGCCCCGGGCGCTGCGCCAGGCTCCCTGCCACCCCGCCCTCCCCATCTGTCTGGAGTCCTGCCAGCCTGGGCCCTCAGCCCCCCTGGTGAGGGGCTGCTCGGGGCCCCCTCCTCCTCACACATGAGTCCCTGCAGCCTCTGGGAAAGTCCCCACCAAGGATCAGGGTGGGGTGTGAGGTGGGGTCACATCTTCCTTTGGGCCTTAGCTTTGCCCCCAACTTTGTTTTTGGAACCGCTTATTTGAGAGGGAAATCATATATGCTACAATTCCCCATTTTAAGGTGTGCAGTTCAGTGGTTTTCCGTCTCCACAGAGCTGTGTGGCCACACCCGCAGTCAGCTTCAGAGCATCTTCATCCTCCCCCAAAAGACGACAGTGCCCATTAGCAGTGGCTCCCCGTTTTCTGCTCACTCCCCAACCCATGAATCTGCTTTCTGCCTCTATGGATTTGTCTGTTCTGGATGTTTCACGTTAGCAGTTTGTGTGTGGCTTCTCTCACATGGCACCGCGTCGTTCAGGGTCATCCCTGGCCGCCTGGGTCAGCACGGTGGCTGCAGGGCTCAGTGCTGCTCGGCTTCCAGATCCGCCCCACGTGCGTGTCCACGTCCAGACCACACGCTCTCCCGCCTCCGGGCTGAGTGCCTAATGGAATTTGCGTGGGCTCATCTCACTGGTGTTTGCACCTCTCCTAGACTCATACTCACTCTCCCTCTCTCTGCAGACCCCTCTCCTTGATGACCCCGTCTTCATCCACCCCAGTTCCGTCCTTTTCAAAGAGCTCCCTGAGTTTGTGGTCTACCAGGAAATTGTAGAGACCACCAAGATGTACATGAAAGGTAGCCAAGCTGGTGGCCGGCCCCTCACCTGACCCATTGCGGCTCCGTGAGCTGTGTCACCGGGACCCTGTTGGGGGAGAACCTGGGCACCCCTCCCGTGCAGCGATGTCCACGGCAACCCCCGGCCCTTCCCTTCCTGGTTCCCAGGCGTTTCGGCCGTGGAGGTCCAGTGGATCCCGGTCCTGCTGCCTTCTTACTGCCAGTTCGACAAGCCCTTGGAGGAGCCGCCGCCCGCCTACTGCCCGGAGAAGGGGCGGGTAATCTGTCACCGGGCCAGCGTGTTCTGTGAGTCGGGGTGACTTCCTGCCAGCCCTGGGCGCCAGCAGACACATGGTCGCACGCCAGGGGCCCTGAAAATGCAGGTCACAGGCCGTGTCACCTCAGGCCTTCTGCCTCTTTGCTGGGTGGGACCCGGGGCTCAGGGTCAGGACTAGGGACCTGTGGGGACCCAGCCCAGACCCTCGCTCATGGGCTCTTGCCCTCCAGATCGTGTCGGCTGGCCGCTCCCTGCAGTGCAGGTGGATTTTCCAGAGGGCATTGACTGTTACAAGCACTTCGCCCGGGTTCTGCTGGAAGGGCAGGTAGGCAGCCCAGCAGCTCCCTCGGCCCCTTGCCTGGTACTGTGGGCAGAAGGTGAGCCAGGATCCCTCACCCCGTCCTGTTGTCTCTCCTCAGGTCTTCCACAAGCTGGCCTCCTACCGGGGCTGTTTGCTGTCCAGCCCTAGCACAATGCTGAAGACGTGGGCCAGGTAGAGGCTTCCCCAGGAGCAAGGGTGGCAGATGGTGGGGAAGGGGGCCGTATGAGTGCCCCAGGGCGGCCATAACAAATTACCACCACCGAGCGGCTTAGAACACCAGAAATTTATTTCTCACAGCCCTGGAGGCCAGAAGTTGGAAGTCAGGGTGTCAGCAGGGCTGTGCTCCCTCTGCATGCTCTAGGGGAGGATCCTTCCTGCCTCTTCCGGCTCCTGGTGCATCCGGGCATTCCTTGGCTTGTGACCACGTCCTTCCAATGTCTGCCTCTGTGTTCAGGAGGCTGTGTTTCCCTGTCTCTGGGTTTTCTCTTCTTATAAGGACACCAGTCACTGGACGTGGGGCTCACCTCAATCCAGTATGAGCTTCTGAGTAATCACATCTGCAAAGATCCTCTTTCCAAATAAGGTCACATTCTGAGGTTTTGGGGAGATCCTGGTCAGCCCATTTTGAGCTCCAGGCTTCAGCAGGAGGCATCCTGTGCCAGAAGCCCTGGGGGCCGCCTGCCGGCTCAGCACAGACCCCCCCCATCCCAATAACCTTCTCCCTATCCCTGCCCCTCCCTTTTGCTTTCTTTCTACCCATGGCCCAGCTCCAAGAAGACACTTCCCCCTTCCTAAGGCAGCATCCTAGATAGTGCAGGGGGCTTGACCAGAGGAGGCAGGCAGGCGTGCACATGCACCAGCGTTCCCTGGGACTCGGGGTGGGGGCATGGGGCCAGGTGCCCCCTGCCAATCAAGTCATTCACCCAGCAGGCAGTCTGGAGCACCCGCTCTGTGCCAGGCATGTCCCCGTGCTAGGACGCAAGCACAGCCCCGTCCCTGTGGAAGCTTAACACCAGAGAGAGTGTAACTAGGACAGATGGCATGTGGGGCCTGAGCTACAAAGGGACAGAGCAGGACATCCAGTGGAGTAAGTTTGGTCAGGGGAGTCTGACCAAGCAGATGGGGAGGGGGTAAGGCTGTGAGCAGAAACGCGGAGGAAGGTTCTAGGTGGGATGAGCAGCATGTACAGTAGCAGCCTGGGTGGGAGTACTCAAGGACCATAAAGAAAGCCAGGGTGGCAGATCAGAGGCAGCAAAGATTCAAGTGTGAAGAGGAGATGAGGTTGGAGGGGTGATAGAGTCTAGATCCTTCTCTTTGGCCAACACCCCCAGCATGACAGAGGCAGACCATTCACCGTCCTAGGTGAGGCTGGCCCTGGCAGCGGTACCTGCCCCTTCCCACAGCTTCTGGACACAGTGATGCCCTACAACCTGCGTCCCCACCCACAGGCTGCAGCCCAGGACAGAGAGTCTCCTGAGAGCCCTTGTTGCTGAGCAAGCCAACTGCCGAGAGGCCTTGCTCGCTACTTGGAAGGAAAACCCCAAATGTGAGTGTGGCCAAGGGGTTGCGAGTGGACGGGATGGGACCCACTGAGGCATTGGAGGGTTGGTGGGAGGATCGGCCCTGTAGCGGACAGCCGGGTCCAGAGCCACTCTGACTGTCGTCCCTCCTGCCCCCTGCAGACCTGCTGGCTGAGTACTGCCAGTGGCTTCCACAGGCCATGCACGCCGACGTCGAGAAAGCCTGGCCCCCCACCTCTGACCGCTGACCTGAGGCCTAGCTGCAAGGCCGGGGGCTGGTCTGGGGAACCATGGAGGCTGGCAGTGGCCGCTTTCCAGCCTGGTCCCCCTGGTCTGTGTACTGCTCCCAGGAGGTCGGTCAGGCCCCTGGAAACCCTCACTCATCTTGGATTCAAGACATCTGGACACAGCTTGCTGCTGCCCTGGGCAGTCTGACCCCGGGGAGCTTTTTTATAACTATTTATTATGTGGCAGAGAATGGTTTTACCTCACATGCCGCTCTGGGGACGACATTAGTCCCTCGCGGAGCAGCAGGGCTGGAGAACGAAGCGGCGGCGAGCAGGAGGGTGCCCATGGGCCCTTCCCCTGCATCCCCTCCCCAGCGAGGGTGGTGCTCCCTTGCCATGCATGTCGCTCTAATAAATCTCAGCTGTCAGAACAACGGTGTGCGAGTCTAGTGGATCTCTTGAGTGGGCATGGTCTGGGGGACTCCGCCCCCCCCCACACACACACACACAGGCACATACGGAAACTGGCCTGGGTGGGTGCTCACCCAGCTGTCCACCTTGCCTGTAGGGCTTGATGCCGTCTCCTTCACCCAGGTGTTTGTCCTAAATCAGTTTGTTCTGATATTAATAGTATCAATGCATAAAGTCCATTAATGCAAATACGTAAATAAAACAACAGGGGTACATGTTTAACATTCCAAAATTACTCACTTTCTCCACAGACTGGCCACTAACCCCAGTGTACCCCCAAACCAGAAGGTCTCCCCTACTCTCCCCACACTCAAGCCATCTTCAAGTTTTGTGGGCCCTACCCCAGAATATGTCCAGAGCCCCCTCGTGCTCCCCAGCTCCACGCCCAGGATCTCAGATTCCCACCCCTTGCCCAGCAGACCTCCAGCAGCTTCTGCCTGGCCATGGTGGTGACTTCCTGGCTGGTCTCCCAGCGTCCACCTGCCGGCCTATGGTGTATTCTCCACATGGCAGCCAGAGGGAACCGTGTAACACATATATCTGATCATGTCCTTTCACATCAGGCCTTCTGGAATCTTTGATGATAAAATTCAAGCCCCTCATACTCTCATTCACCAAACTCCGGACACAGAGCTTGCTTTCTGTCCCTTCAACACAGAGCGCCCCTCCCCCTCCCCTCCCCCTCCCAGCCTCAGGCCTTAGCACCTGGCATTTCCTCTGCTTCTGCAGACAGACCTCCCTGGCAGCTCTGCACTGCAAGCGCCCACACCCTACCCCTTCGGTCTCCAGCCCATCAGTGTTACTGTGTTGGCAAAACCTACCACTACTCTCTGAATGCAAGTCTCTGGAAGTCAAACTTTGCTTGTCTTATCCGAGAATACCAGGGTACTTAATTAGCACTGTACCTGGGCACACAGTTGGTGCTCAACCAGCATTCGGCGCTTAGGACTCACTGAATACACAGCCAGTTAGTTGCACAATCCTCCTTAGAAATCACTGCCTTAATTCCAGTTAAGAAATGGGCAGAGGATCCAAGTAGACACTTTTCCAAAGACATCCAGATGACTAACAGACACATGACAATTTGCTCAACATCACTGCTCATTGGGGAAACACAAAACCACAATGAGATAATCACCTCACATCTGTCAGAATGGCTAAAATTAACAGAAGAAACAACAGGTGTTGGGGGTGGGAGGGATGGGGTGGCTGGGTGATAGACATTGGGGAGGGAATGTGCTACGGTGAGCGCTGTGAATTGTGCAAGACTGTTGAATCACAGATCTGTACTTCTGAAACAAATAACGCAACATATTTTAAGAAAAAAGAAAAAGAAGATAACAGGAGAGGAAGAAAAGGGGAGTATGTCAGAGGGGGAGACGAACCATGAGAGATGATGGACTCTGAAAAACAAACTGAGGGTTCTAGAGGGGAGGAGGGAGGGGGATGGGTTATCCTGGTGATGGGTATTGAGGAGGGCACGTTCTGCATGGAGCACTGGGTGTTATGAACAAACAATGAATCATGGAACACTGCACCAAAAACTAATGATGTAATATATGGTGATTAACATAACAATAAAAAAATTAAGAAAAAAAGAAACAACAGGTGTTGGCGAGGATGCAGAGAAAGGGGAATCTTCCTGCACTGTTGGTGAGAATGCAAATTGGTACAGCCACTCTGGAGAACAATATGGAGGGTCCTCAAAAGCTCAAAACAGAACTACCCCACAATCCAGTAATTGCCTACTAGGTATTTACCCAAAGGATACAAAAATACAGATTTGAAGGGATATTTGCACCCCAATGTTTATAGCAGCATTATCAACATTACCCAAACTATGGAGAGAGCCCAAATGTCCACCGGCTGAGGAATGGATAAAGAAGATGTATGTATGTACCATGGAATATTACTCAGCCACTAAAAAGAATGAAATCTTGCCATTTGCAATGACATGGATGGAGCTAGAGTGTATTATGTTAAGTGAACTAAGTCAGAGAAAGACAAATACCATATGGTTTCACTCGTCTGTGGAATTTAAGAAAGGAAACAGTTGAACACATGGGAATTGGTGGGAGGAGGAGAGAGGGAAACAAACCAGAAGATTCTCTTAACAATAGAGAACAAACAGGGTTGATGGAGGGAGGCGGGTGGGGGTGGGGTAGATGGGGGATGGTTATGATGAGCGTTGGGTGTTAAATGTTAAGTGATGAATCACCGAATTGTACTTCTGAAACCAGTATTTCACTGTATGTTAACTAAAATTTAAAGGAGAGGGCTCCTGGGTGGCTCAGTTGGTTAAGCGACTGCCTTCGGCTCAGGTCATGATCCTGGAGTCCCGGGATCGAGTCCCGCATCGGGCTCCCTGCTCAGCGGGGGTCTGCTGCTCCCTCTGACCCTCTTCCCTCTCGTGCTGTCTCTCATTCTCGCTCTCTCAAATAAATAAATAAATATTTTAAATAGTTAATTAATTAATTAATTAAATTTAAAGGAGAAAAAAAAGAAATCACTGCCTGACAGCCCGAATAACTAGTAGGAGTGTTAAAACGCAGATTCCTGGGCCTACCTCTGTTCAACCGGCATCTCCAAGGGGGAGGGAGTTACCTGAGCGTCCGCATATGGGAGCAGGCCAGGGAGGTTTCCTGGCGCTGCCCCGGGGCATGGGAGCTTATTTCTCAGACCCACTAATTGGTAGCATCTGGGTCTTCCTTCCCGCTTTGCCCTCCAGTGGGGAGGCTTGATTTTAAGCAAGAAAAGGTGGAGATGCCGGGGATTGAACCCGGGGCCTCATACATGCAAAGCATGCGCTCTACCACTGAGCTACATCCCCTGACTGCGAGAACCGTCTTCTCGGAATGAGGATATCGGCAGGCACACCTTCGTCCCTTTTGTGCGTTTCTTCCCTCGCAGAGGTTCAGTGTCTCATCGATTCCGAGAGGCCTCTTTGCGCCCAGGAAAGTCCATCGGCCAGAGGCACTAGGCGCTTCATCCGTAAAAACCCAAGGGGAACGGACAGGTGCAGTGGCAGGACAGCTCTATGTCTATATGAATTGAACCAGACAAACTCCAGCACGGCTCATCCTCGTTAGTATAGTGGTGAGTATCCCCGCCTGTCACGCGGGAGACCGGGGTTCGATTCCCCGACGGGGAGGCCGATCAATCGTTTTAACAGTAAAACAGGTTTTCCCGGCATTCTTCTTAGGCATTACAGGAGCATGCTACGGGGTACTCCATAGGTTCCCTCTTAACGTATAAGATATTGTGTATATCGTGACCGTGTTATTTCTAATTCCGACGGGCATTACAGTAACGATAATAGCTGGTAACTCTATAGCTCTTACCACGCACGGGGGCATTGACAAGCACAGGTGTGCACTCCTGTGATACCGGCAGGGGCTACCTGGTCATGTCAGGCAGGTGAGGAAGTGCACGCCGAGAGAGCAGCTCCGAAACTTGCCCACGGTTGCATCAATCACAGTCTTCTTGGGACACTGGTTACCTCTGGAAGGAAGGACTGGCATTGGTGGGAACCACTCTCACCTTCCATTCTGTACCTGTTTGCACTGTTCGAATTTTATTTTTCTCCCTCCCTCCCTCCTTCCTTCCTTCCTTCCTTCCTTCTTCTCTTCTTTCCTTCCTTTGTTCCTTATTCGGTTTTTACCAAAATGATACACTTAAATGGTTTTTAAAGTACTACAGAGGTAGGGGTTGCGCAGCATTGTCAATGTACTAAATGCTACCAAATTGTTTACTTTGAAATGGTTATTTTTATATTTTGTGAATTTCACCTCAATTTTTAAAAATTACTTAAAAAAAAAGATCAAGACTCGTTTAGGGAAGAAAGGAATGGAAGGGGTGGATGGGAGTGTAAATGGCTTCAGCCCATTCAGAAAGCGCCTGGAAAGCTGTACATTCCACCAACTAACTTGATGATCCCGTGCATGAAATTTTGCCTTTAGGGAAAGGATGCAAAAGGAAAAGCCTACGTACAAACAATCTTGGTTTATTTTGCTTCTTAGCATTGTTATTATACGGAATATCTGGTTAGTGTATTTGTGACTGGGCCAGGGGATCATTAGGTGCTTAGCAAAAACACTTATTAAATGACTTCATCATGAAGCCTCCCCACTCCACATCCTCTCCCAGACATCACTCCCCTTCCATTTCCCCAAAGGAGGGGAAGCAGGGAGCCCCAAACCTGGACGACAACCTGTTGATTTCTTCATGCCTTGAAGCTGAGCAGGTGCCACAGGTATGGCGGCCATGCTTGGAGGCTGGATCTGAGTCACTCACTGCCCCGAGGAAATCACAAACCGGCCAATGTGTCCTCCACACGCCTTGGCTGGTCAGCATCCCTGTCACACCTTAGGCTGCTTGGGGAGTTGCACCCATAGGGTGACCTTGTTCCTATCACAAAGAGAGCTTGAGAAAGTGGAGTTCTGAGCCAGGTACCTACCGTTCGTTCATTCACTCATTTGTTCATTAATTCAAAACATATTTATTAAGCACCTACTACGTGCCAGGTACTGTTCTAGACCTTGAAGGATACAAAATTGACCCTCAGGGGTCTGTCATTTTAACTGGGCAGACAGAGAATGGACAAGGAAAAACAATATGTAAGCTAACAGTAAGCAGTAGGGGGTTGGGGTCGTGCTGGGAGGCGTGATCGGGGAGGTCGTCCTCGGAGGCGGTGACCTTGAAGGACGAGAAGGAGTAGGTGCCTGCGAGCCTGGCAGGCATGCGTCCCAGCTGATCCCGCACTCCCCGCATCGATCCCCAGGCGGAGCACCCAGGGCTGGCAGCACGACCAGGAGGAGCCGAGCAGAGCGCAACAGCACCGGCCGCCGAAATAGCTCAGTTGGGAGAGCGTTAGACTGAAGATCTAAAGGTCCCTGGTTCGATCCCGGGTTTCGGCAGCTTAGTTTTCCTTTTTTCTTTTCCCCCCAAAGTGAAAAGGGGTTAAAAAAAAAACAACACATGAAGAGACGAAGAGAAAAGAGACGACATTAATTCTTTCCAATAAGTTAACGGGTTTGTTTATTTAAAAAAGCTCCGAGCGGTATCCATGGGAAACCAGAGCGGAGGGAAACTTCCTTGCAATCTGGGGAATTCCAGGAAGGCTGTGTTTTTCCTGATTCCTTTGCTCCTCTTTCGTAAACGTGTGCTAATCTCTGTTACATGTTTGCTGATGTCTGCTCGTTAATTTTGGCTTCCAGTTTATTAATTTCTGTTCCCCGAATCCTCGCGACTGAATTAAGGACGGAGCAGGGAACAGCCTCTCTAAGGCGGAGTTAAATCGAGGGGGACTTTTGTTCTTCAGTTTTGAAGAAAAAAGAAGAAAACACGGAACCCTTTGATGTGTATTGATACTCAGCGGAATTTGTATGTGCCTTAAAAAGAGTACCTGAAGGGAAGCTGACAGAGCCGGTCCTCGTTAGTATAGTGGTGAGTATCCCCGCCTGTCACGCGGGAGACCGGGGTTCGATTCCCCGACGGGGAGGCTACGTGGCCTGTTTTTATCCTCATTTCATATTTTTTCCATTTTTCTCCCAAACTAAATTCTTCCACTTTTGCAGAAACTCTTTACTTTGGGAAGATCAACCTGACTAGCCGTCGAGATTCAGGGTGGCAGGCGTCCATCGAGGACCCGGCTGCCGTCACTGTCCAGCTCCCCAGTGTCACATGGTTAGGAGAAAGAAGACCAAGTTCTCGCCCTGCCCGCCGCGGTATTTCCATGGCCTGCATGCCCACAGCGCGGCTGTGAAGTGCTCGGTTTGGACGGTGCTATCCCGGAACAAGACTGCCAACTTCCAAGGCCAGGAAATGCTCCTTCTGTCGCAAATAATTCCATCCTCTTGTATCTTGCTCGGGGCCCAGGCTGGCCCTTAAAAAAAGGTTTATGGATTTCGGGCAGGAGGTAGGGGGACGCTGCACTGAAACGTCTTCTTGTCTTAACTCCATTGCAGACTCCTTCCTGAGTAGCTGTCAGCCTTCCCAGGCCCCTACTCTTTTCATTTGTTTGCCTGGGTTCTCCCCGCCCCCACACAAGCCAGGTACTGTTCTAGGCACTGGGGCTGTAGCGGGAACCCGAGTGGCCTGGCCCCTGCCCTACTGAGCTTATGACACAGACAATAAACAAATGCTATAAAAACAGTCTCCCAGAGTGATAAATGCTGTGAAAACAAAACAAAACAAATGGGAGGGTGTACGAGGGAGTGTGTGGAATGGGCAGGCCCCATTAGTGATGTGTCCCCGAAGGTCCTGCTAAAGACCTGGACAATGAGAAGGAGCCACTCACCAGAAGATCTGGGGAGCACCCCTGCTGGCAGAGGAAAGGGCAAGTGCAAAGGCCCTGAGGTGGAAAGAAGGGGTCGTGCCTGCGGAATAGCAAGGAGACAAGTGTGCCCACAGGAGGGGGAGAGAAGGAAGGGATAAAGTCAGAGAAGTGGATCAGAGGGCCTTGAAGGCCAGACTAAGGAGTTTGGATTCGACTTTAGGGTTTTATCCAGAGAGGAAACACAGTCAGGTTTGTTTTGAGCAGAGTAGTGTGGCAAGAGAGAAAACAGGGGCACCTGCTGAACCAAACACAATCCCTTAGCTTGTTACCAAAGCATATCCAAAATGTCACCTATGGCCAAGGCCTCTCCCCACCAGAGTTCACATAATAACAACGGCATTTACCATCCTGAGAACCCACACTAGGGCCAGACCTTGTAGCAGGCGCTGTTCCAAACGTTCCGGGCGTAGCTGCTCAATGGCCGCACCCACCTGAGGGAGTAGGCACTACTCAGATCTCCATTTTATGGATGAGGCCCAGGGAGGTGAGGATATGAAATCACAGCTGCCGGTCTGGTGTCCTGGGCTCCAGCTCAGTTAGGCCTTTGCCCGAGGAGGGTGTCAGGCATCAGCGGGCCATAAGGGAGCTGACTGGACCAAGGTGGCAGGACAGTGCGGGGTGTGTTCTCCCCATCACAGTAAGTGACTGTTTCCTGCCAGGAAAGCTCAAGCGCTGGGGAAAGAGGGGAAGCCCCCGTTTTCTGCCCTCTCCTTCCCTTCAGCCGTTCCTTCAGCCCTGAGTGACCCCCTGAGGACCTGGAGGATGTGATATAGACATATTCTCTCCCCTGCTGTGCTTCATAAGCCCTCTGCACAGCTGTGCTAAGTGACAGTTTAAAATGGTTCTTTTCAGGGGGCTATGCAAAGCGATTCCTCCCTCAAAGCCATGATTCTGGAGCTGGATCTGTTTCTTTTTAATTTGCTTATTTTTATATTTAGAAGAGTTCTCTGGGAGACGGGCAGGTCTGCAAACCTCAGGCTTACTGAAGACTGGATTTTTTTTGTTTTTTTTTTTTTTAGTTTTTGATGTAGTGTTCCATGATTCATTGTTTGCGTATAACACCCAGTGCTCCGTGCAGAACGTGCCCTCTTTAATACCCATCACCAGGCTAACCCATCCCCCTCTAGAACCCTCAGTTTGTTTTTCAGAGTCCATCGTCTCTCATGGTTCATCTCCCCCTCCTATTTCCCCCCCTTCATTCTTCCCCTCCTGCTATCTTCTTCTTCTAACATATAATGTATTATCTGCTTCAGAGGTACAGATCTGTGATTCAACAAGACTGGATACTTTTTTTTTGATTCCAGTATAGTTAACATACAGTGTTATGTTAGTGTCAGGTGTACAATACAGTGACAACACTTCTATACGTCACCCCGTGCGCATCACGACAGGTGCGCTCCTCAGTCCCTCCCCATCACCTATTTCACCCTGGAATGGTTTTAAAGGACTGGCAACCAGACATTTCTGGATAGAGGTGTAATCAGGGCAACACCCTTATTTATTGGAAAGAAACTCATTTTCCTTCCCTTCTTTTCCGTGATGAGCAACATTCAAAAAATAGGTCAATTTCCCTTTGTTCCTTAGTCCTGAAAGCAGCTAGAATTTCAGCTGCAGGGCTATACAGAATGGGCCTATTTGGGAATATTTATTTTGGTTTGCTTATGCTAACCCCCAACACACATTTAATTATACAAAATTTTAACTTAGGAAAACGGGGGGGGGTGGAATCTCAAGTATAGAGTATAGCAGAGAAATTCAGAGAACAGGGCAAAAGGGGAGGGGGATGTAGCTCAGTGGTAGAGCGCATGCTTTGCATGTATGAGGCCCCGGGTTCGATCCCCGGCATCTCCACCATGTGTTTTTCTGATTCTTTTCTACTCCTGTTCTTCATCATTAAAGCGCCATTTATGTGATTATTACTCCTCCTCTAGTCACTACTTGGAGGTGGGATTTTCACAATAGGCATGATCCTGTGTTTCTGAAACCCATAACACCCCTGATGTACTTTTGTTGGAAGAGGCTAAGGGGAGCTGTTAGCAGACAAATGCAATGCGGCAAAGATCACCTGATCACTAAAACCACAGTGAGAGAGATCAACTGGCAAGGTCACAGTCCTTTTCCTGGCACTGTGACTGCAGTAAAAGGCCCCCAGCCCTGGTGACTGATTCCTCGCCATCAGAGGGCAAGTACGGAAGGTGTGACGGTGTTGGCCCTTGCCCTTTATTTGTGTTGTTAATAACCAACCAGTTTGGGAGTGACCCAAAAGGAAACCAGCATTCCTGGCAGGCAGGATTTTGTTTCCTGCTTCATCAGCAACAGGTCATTAATGAATGAATGAATGGCTTTGATGCACATACTGTTCATGTTTATATTTACACATGATCTGTATTTTATCATTAAAGAACAAAGATGTATTTTATTAAAAGAAGGGATCCTATTGCATTCTGTGGGTCCTGTTCTTTGTCTGCAGTAATAATGAATTCCTCACCCATCAAATCCTGTCTCTCATGTGACTTGGCCTCATATTTTAAAGCATAAAGCCTTCTCATCTTAGATGTGGGGGGACGTGACTCTTTGCAAAGCGTTCACTTCTGAGATGAAACGAAATTTGTGAGATGACTCACCTGCTGTGTGGTGGCGTTTTGGTGAGCTTCTGTGAAGGTTATTTCTCTCCAAATGTCAACAGGGTTTTAAGGGAACAAAACGTTGAGGTAATTTCTAAAGTTATCAGGCCTAACATGAAAGTAATTATGTGCTTCTCTTTTTACTTTGTATCTTATAAATATTTCTAATAGCACACTGACAAGCACACGCATGATGAGGCATGTTGGGGAATGTAGCTGCCTAGAAAAGCTGTAGTGAATCTTTGAAAAATATGTCTTTTTCAACTATTACATTTTATTTTACACTTAAAAAAAACAAAGCTCATTATATGACATCGCTGGAGTAGTCAAATTCAAAGAGACGGAAAGTAGAAGAGTGGATGCCAGCGCTGGGGGAAGGGGGAATGGGGAACTTTTTTTTTTTTTTTAAGATTTTATTTATTTATTTGAGATGGCAGGGGAGGGGGGGAGAAAGAGAGAGGATCTCAAGCTGACTCCATGATTGTAGAGCCTGCTGCGGGGCTCGATTCCCTGGCCCGGAGATCACAGCCTGAGCCAAGATCAAGAGTTGGAAGCCCAATGACTGAGCCACCCAGGCACCCCAGGGAGATTTTTTATTACCTATTTTTAAAGATTTTATTTATTTGAGAGAGAGAGTGTGTGAGTGAGAGAGCACAAGCAGGGGGAGCAGCAGAGAGAGAGGGAGAAGGCGACTCCCGGCGGAGCAGGGAGCCCGATGTGGGGCTCGATGTGGGGCTCGATGTGGGGCTCGATGTGGGGCTCGATGTGGGGCTCGATGTGGGGCTCGATGTGGGGCTCGATGTGGGGCTCGATCCCAGGACCCCGGGATCATGACCTGAGCCGAAGGCAGACGCTTAACGGCTGAGCCACCCAGGTGCCCCACAGGGAGCTTTGTTTAATGAGGACAGAGGATCAGGTTTCCAAGAGGAAAGAATATTCTGGAGATGGATGGTGGTGATGGTTGCACAACAATGTGAATATTGAAGGACAGTAGCATATGCCAGTCCCAAATATGCCACTTTGATATTACTTTGAGCTGAAGTCACTTGAAAAATAGCAGACAGGAGGAGAGGATGTCTGTGAACTCCCTTTTGTCCTACTTGCAGACCCTTCCAACGGGCTCAGCGGTTGTAGGACCCCTCACTGGAGCTTCACCAACCAGGGAAGACTGGCTCCTGTCACAGGACAGGAGACCAGAAGTAATGCTATAGGACAGACTTTAGGGTTTGAAGCCGATGGCAAAGAAAGAATTCTTGAGACATCTTTGGTGCACAAGGGTGGTTTTATTCAAGCACAGAGACAGGACCCGTGGGCAGAAGGGTCATGAGGAGTGGCCCATTATATACTTTCACGTTGGGAGGGGGTTAGGGAGAGCGTAAGTCTCTAAGGAATTTTGGAAGCAAGGTTTCCAGGATCTTGAGGGCGCTAGCTGTTGTTGGGAAAAGGTCATTTACTGCCGTCTAATAAAACCTTAGTCACGAACCCCTTCAGATGTATATCGGTGGGCCATATGCTTGGGGGGTGATCGCCAATACGTATCTCGGGGGTTTAGAGATAAAGGAAATTTCTAAAGAAATTTTTATATGTTAAAGTAGACTTACAGGATCCTGGGGGGTGCGGGTCCAGCTAGAATTGTCTTTTGCCCTTAGCAAAGTATCAACTTCAAGGCAGCTGAGTCCCCAGAGAAATGTCACTCTGCCTGTTTCAAGGACTTGTCAAGGGACTGTAGGTAGTAAGGAAATTTAATAATTTTTCGTCTGCCTTTATTTCCCACATCAGTTAGACACTAAACTGTCACAGACTATCCTACCTCCCATCTATTCTATTCATCTTTCCTAAAAACCATTTACTTTCCACTGAGAGGCCTATATTCCCCTTCTCTTTCCCTATTAAGATGGCATTTGAGCCTAACTTCTTAAAACCACCTCTGAGTTACTCATTTTCCCCTGGGTATCTCCCATGTATACCTGAAATATACATGTTAATAAACTTCTGGGTTTTTTTTTCTCTCTCTTGTTTATCTGTCTTTCATTACAGGGGTCTCAGCTAAGAACTCAGAGGGTAAAGGGAAAATTATCCCCCCCCCCCGCAGTATACCTAACACGACTGAACTGTCCTCTTAAAAAATGGTTAGGATGGTAAATTTTGTTATGTGTATATTTTGCCACAACTTAAAAACAATGAATTAAGAACAAAACAAATCCACTGTTGACTAACTCCTCAATCTTCCTAAAGTAGGCAAATTTGGGGACTGGAACTGAAGTCTGATTTTCTGCCTGGCGGGGGATAAAACTGGTTATTTTTAAACTGGAGCAGCCGACGCTCTGCCACACAACGCAAATGCGCTCCTGTAAGGAGGAAAAAGGAGAGTCCCTTGGGCTTCCTCACCCCACGCTGCAGATACCTTTAATTACCTTTTATGGTTATATAACCAATGACAAAGCAAGACAAACATTCCCCAGCCAGCTCTCGATTTCACTCTTTCTCTTGGGGGGGCGGAATGTTTGCTGATCCTTTTGCTCTTGGACTTTCTTATGAGGCTGAGTTAAGTCCCATACATGGTTGTGACCTTCAGGGGAACCGAATCCTTCAGGGAAGGAAGTAAAGGCAGGCAGACAAGCAGGCACCAGGCCACCAGCACCCCCACCTCCCTCCCTCCAGCAGCCCAACACCCAGGCCCTTTGTGAGCTCAGCCCATCACGTGCTCACTCCTGCCCACCAATCCCGCTGTGTTGCTGGGCCTCTGTCACTCTTCCATTGGTGTCAGTTCTGAAGCAATCTCTTCTGGGGCGCTTGCAAAGGACGGATCTGTGGGTGGAAGGAACTGAAAATGGATCCAGTGACTCACCCTGCATCTCGCACATTCTAGCACATTACATTCTAGGTCAGGAGATTTTAGGTTTCAGGGACGTGACTTGATACCCAATTCCTGGGTCCAAGTGGGACATGTAGGTTTTGGGAGGTCTTCTCAGCAAACAGAAAAGCAATTGTTATGAGGACAACAAAATTCCTCTGTAGGGCAGGGTTTCTCATCCTCCTTGGCATTACCGACATTTGGGGCTGGGTGATTGCGTCGTAGAGGACGTGCAGCAGCATCTCTGACCTCCGCTACCAAGTGCCAGTGGCATTTTCCCCTCCCCACTAACACCATTGTTGGGACAACCAAAAATGGTCTCCGGACATTGCCAAATGTCCCCTGAAGAGCCAAGTCACTCCTGGTTGAGAATCACTGCTCTAGAGAAACACCAGCCACTTGCCTCACTTTCTCTTTCCCTCCCTGTCACCTCAGTGCCCTTGGACAAATGGTTACTTGTGTTTCCTCTCACACGACCCATTGCTGGACTTAAGGAATGAAGGGGTGTTTCAGAGCTTTTTTTTTTTTCCCCTGCTGGAGACAACATCAGTGTTCCCAGCTCCTAAGAATGTTGTTTTCTCCTTGGAGATAACCCTGGACCCACTTCCCACCCTCTGAGGCTCTCTTCTTCCTCCTTCCTCCCCTTCCTCCTCCTCTCCCTCCCCTGCCTCTGAAATCAGGCCTGTTTTTCTCTGTACCGTTTGGACTCTGGAAAAAGCTATGTCACAAAGCTCATGACTCAGCCAGCCTTTAAACAACATGATTCATGAGGCTGGCAGCAAAAGCCACAGCCAAAAGCGAGCAGGGTGTGGTATGAAGCCAAGCCTGGTTACCTTAGAAAGAACCTCGGCGTTCTGCTTCTCTGAAACTTCTGCCTGAAATTTGGGGAGAAATACCCCTATAAAGAGCCTCCATGTTTTGTTCCTTTAAAACCTCTTTCCAGAAATAACCTTCACAAAAAATCTGGATAGGAAGTGACTGGGGTCTCCTGCTAACCTGAAAAATGACATTTTGTTTTTCCTGTTCGTTTTAATTTTCCAGTAACCAATTCATTCTCTTTGAAAAATGTTAAAAATTGCACAGATTAGTCTATTTTGAACGTTCCTCGGGCCTTTTTCAAAAATACCTACATACATGGATCACCGAAGAAAATACATAGTTTTGTTTTGATTCACATTTTAAAAAAGTTTAATACAATGTTCATAATTTAAAACAGGAATGAGTCTTTTTTTTAATGGCAAAACATTTTTTTAGGCCATTTTTTTTTTGGAAGGCTTTGAGAATGGAAATTAAAAGATCTTTCCCCCCTCTATATTGTAGAAATGGGGACTATTTCTAGAAGAGTCCAGAAGGGGCAGTGGCTGGGGAATTGAGCATGAGGGAAACTTTTCCCTGTAAACTTCCAAAAACCTCTTAAGTTTTCACATATTTTTTTCATATGCAGGTATTTTAAAAACAAAGAATACGTTGAAGAAATGACACCTAGAAACCCACAAAATGGGTGGTGGTAAAAACGGAAAAGATCGGGCCGGCAATCTTTCAACCTTTTCCTCTTCTCTTATCCAAACGGAATTTCGCCGTAGAATTAAGTTTTATAGCTGGGATATAAAACCGTGTTTTTCTCCCCCCCGCCGCAAACGCACAGCACTGGGGTTCAGGTGGTGTGCTGAAAACCTCAGGCCTAACGCGGCTGGACTCCGGGGCTCCGCCGAGAATCAACAAGAGGGAAGACGGGGCGCCTCCGCGCTCGTATTCCAGCGCCGTCTTCTCGAACCCAAGAGGGCGCAGACGAAGCAGGAAGGCCAAAGAACAATCTAGAAAGTTCGGTCGGCTTCCAGACGCATCTCGAGTAGGCGGACAAAGCGCGTGGGGTTTCCGCCCCCCCTTCTCTGCCTGCGGCTGGGGCAGCCCCCCGGCACTCCCCCGGCCTCGCTCCTGCGCTGCCCCGAGCGCGCGCTGGGGGCCCAAACCCGGCCCGCGCCCGACCACCGCGCGGCGACCTTGCCGAGTCATCCGTCTTGTCCGCGCGCCCGCGCAGGGGGGGATGGGCGCGCCGCCACAGCGGGCGGTGGGAGTGGGGGAGGGGACGCCGCCTGAGCGTGCCCCGGCGTGAAGACCCCTGAGTTCGCGGACGGGCGAGGGGCGCATGACGCCTGACCCCGCTCCGTCCGGCGCGGGTCTCGAGAGCCACGGGGCCCGTTGCGGCTGAGGGGAGGGGGCGTCGGGGTCGGGCGGCGGGGGCAGCCCGCTCCGGGCGTCCTGTGGTCTCCGCGCCGGGTTTTCGCGCCTTCCGAGGGCCCTTTCCCCTCCTCCCCCTCGCCCCCGCCCCCGCCCCCGCGGCCGAGCGCCGGCCACGTCCGCGGACGAAGCACTCAACGAACGCGCTGATTCCTCCGCGCGGGCGCCAAGTGCAGCGGCCCCTTCCTCACCAGATTCAGCTCTACAGCCCACCCTTCACGGGTAAACATTTCGGCGGGGCTCTTGGATGATGTGGGGGCGCTGGTTTTCTCTCCGGAGGGCAGTAAGTGTGGGGAAAATAGTCCCTTCTCGGCGTTTCTGCGGAGGGATCCATCAGAGCCGCGCTCCCGACCGCTATATAAGGAGGCGCCGGGTGTGGCGCAGGCAGTTCCGTGGAGGCCGGGAGTCCAGTGGGCGTCCTCGTGTGAGCCGTGCAGTCACAGCAGCTTGGTGAGGGGCGGGCCGCTGCGCTGGCCCGGGGGTTTTGTGGCGGTGCGGGTGCAGGGGAGGCGGGAGGCCGAGCAGCCAGCCGCCGGCGGAGCAGCGGTGGAGGCTTTTAGTCGCCCGGGCGCGGGAGCGGAGCTCTCTGAGGGGGAGGGGCGCAGCAAAATGGCGGCCGCTTCGGGTCCCTGGCTGGGAGAAGCCGGGCTGCGAGGCGGGCTGTGAGGTTGGCGAGAGAAGCCTGGGAGGGGGGGTGGTTGTGGGTGGATGAGAACGCGGCGGGCCCGTGAGGCCTTCGCGGGGCTCATTGCTCAGTGTGGGTGGGGAAGCCCAAGTGTGTTCGGCGGCCACGCTGGCGCCCCGCTCCGCGCCCCGTCGCAGCGAGTGGGCCCCAAGTGCGGGTGCCGTTCAGTCCTGAGCCCGTTCCAGGGGAGGGGACCCGCTCACCGTGCCGGTCACGTGATGTCATCCCTTTGTCGGTTCACAATCTGGGCTGGGGCCGCCTGGTCCTCTGTGTGCAGCCGGTTTCGGTCAGTCGCGGGACACGAGGGTTAGGCCCGGGGAAGACGCTGCCGAACTGTCGGGGCAGACGTCGGTGAGGGGGGAGGGGAAGATAAGTGAGGCCCGCGCCTTCGCTTGGCTGGTATGCATGCTTTTCTCTCCTAGGGGTCTGAAACTTGGCTTTGGAGCTCGCTTGAGCTTAGGGAGCTTGTCCTTTTTTTCTCGTTAGCTTTCTTATGTGAGGCTTACTTTAGTTGGGTAAACATAAAATGATCAGTAACTGACCAGTAGGATCGTGTTCCCATGTGAGTTGTCTGCTACACTTCTGGGTTCTTTTTTTTGTGTGTGTGACAGACAATGCAGATCTTCGTGAAGACCTTGACCGGTAAGACCATCACTCTGGAGGTGGAGCCCAGTGACACCATCGAGAATGTCAAGGCGAAGATCCAGGACAAGGARGGCATCCCCCCTGACCAGCAGAGGTTGATCTTTGCCGGGAAACAGCTGGAGGACGGGCGCACCCTGTCTGACTACAACATCCAGAAGGAATCTACTCTGCACCTGGTCCTGCGCTTGAGGGGAGGTGTCTAAGTTCCCCCTTTTAAGCTGTTGACAAAATTCATTGCACTTTTCTTTCAATAAAGTTGTTGCATTCCCAAATAGTGTGAGTTTTTGCGGGGAGAAGGGGTTCTTTTTAGTTTGGTTTGGGGTGTGAGGGGTCAGGGTTTCCAGTGTATCAAGTGATTCTAGTAACCAGGAGGTAATAAATGTCCGTAAAAAAATTCGGAGGTTGCAGTTAGAATTCTCCGTATATAGCTTATACGTAGCTGTATTTGTAAACTGATTTTAAAAATACTGAATTTGAGGTTGGTTTGTGAGGTAACAGAATGGGAGAGTTTCTGGGCTGCCAGCAGGAAGGAGATACTAAAAAGAGGGAGGGTGGGGGTGGTGGAATCTTCAGAAGAACCGGGTTTAATAAGTATTTAAATTTACATTGAGCTGCGCAGAAAGCAGTTTTACCAGATATTTTAAAAATGGCAAGTAATCTGTTAAGTGTGTCGGGCATTATGCTCAAAAGTTACAATTGGTAGAAGAGGCCACTGTCTTTGTCTTCACTTGGGAAAGTTTATAGTAGCTTTTACCCCATCAGATGCTGCTGGTGAGGAATTCTTTGTCGTAATTACAAGCAAAGGTGGAAGTCTTCTAAGGAAGCTGGTATAATGTTAAGGAATCGGCACCGGGTGGTAGGTACCCCAGACATCAGAACCATGAAGGGACTGTTCCCAAAGCACCACTGCCTTCCAACTGCCCAGTTTCAGGGTATCCATGTGCAACCTTAGGTGTACAGGAAATTTTTGTGTTGTCCATAAAATAGCTTAAGACTATATCCTTAGCTTTAGGGATCAAACTAGAAAATGCCATTTGAGAAATATGTAGATCTTAGGCAAGTTGTTGCAATTTTTCACTTTGTTGATAGTGTACAAAATGTACAGTGCACTCAATTTCCATGACTCAAGTATGTAAAGTGACATATAGGTCAAGAAACAACTTCAAGAGGGCGCCTGGGTGGCTCAGTCGTTAAGCATCTGCCTTCCGCTCAGGTCGTGATCCCAGGGTCCTGGGGATGGAGCCCCACGTCGGGCTCCCTGCTTGGCGGGAAGCCTGCTTCTCCCTCCCCCACTCCCCCTGCTTGTGTTCCCTCTCTCGCTGTGTCTCTCAAAGTCTTAACTTCAGGAACTCCACTAGTACTTCTGGTCACCACATTAGGTGACCTGCAAAAAATACGCTCGTTCCAAACTGGTCCTAGCGTTGGGAAAAAACCTCAACGGCATCCTGAAAATGACCACTCTGAAGGACAGGCATCACATGGTTCCTAAATCAGTGATGAGTGCATTTTTAGTCTTACAGGGGTGCCTGGCTGGCTCTGGAGTGTGCAACTCCTGACCAGGTTTGTTAGTTTGAGCCCCACGTTGGGTGTTAGGGATTACTTTAAAAATCTTTATAGTTTTCAAAGTGCAAGAGCGTGAGTGGCTTACAGTTTTTGAGAACGTGGGGCTGGGTCATATCGTTAACAGCCGAATTTCTCTAACAGTGGAGACCCTGAGTACCTTGTGCAGAGCTAGAGGGATCTTGGCGTTGGAGCAAAAGCGCATTGGAGCACAGTCTAATAAAATTGTTACCCGGGTGGGGATGCTCATTTGGGAACTCACTGAAGAACACTTGGTTCTTTGAAATAAAGTGCTGCCTGTCAAGTTCAATGAAAGGAATTGCTAATTACAAGTGTAAATACCAGAAAGGTTCTGAAAAACAACTACAAACACGTTAAAATCAATGATGTAGAGTTCATACAAGCTAACTCCCAGGAAGAAACGAGTTTGGAATAGATGTGGTGCTTATTTCAATTACAACATATATATACACATCGTGTGTGTGTGTGTGTGTGTGTGTGTGTGTGTGTGTGTGTGTGTCAAAGTCAAAGATAGTCCACCTAAGTTCCTAATTTCCCAGTGTTAGCTTTTTCCCCAGTGATAACTACTTTTAAGGTTTGATACCTTTTTACCTTATATTCTACTTTTACCTTATATTCTATAATAAATACACCATAGTTATGTACATACATAATGTATACACGTGTACATAGGACCATTCACAATATAGAGTTTCTCAGCCTTTTTTAAACTGAGTAATTATGGACACTTTTTCATGTCACCATATCTAGATCTACCTCATTCTTTTTAATACTCTTGCTATTCCATTGTATGGATGCCCTATGATTTAACCTGTGCACCAACATTTGTTTCCAGGTTTCTGCTGCTGCAAAGTACATCCTTATGCACAGCTCTTTTGTATAGTAATATTTTGAAAGTATGGCGTAAATACAAGATTTCTATGTAATAGGGTTCTCAGGGATAATTAAAAATAGTCCACCTTAGAACTTAACAATTATTTGTCCCATGATATTTTTCTATTTTTAATTTTTTGAGTAGGTAACACTTCACGTGTTTTGGATACATAAAAAGTTTAAAATGGCGCCTGGGTGGCTCAGTTGGTTAAGCGTCCAAGTCACGATTTCAGCTGAGGTCATGATCTCAGGGTTGTGAGATCAAGCCCTATGTCAGGCTCCCCGCCCAGTAGGGAGTCTGCTTGAAGTTTCTCTCCCTCTTTTCCTCCCCCTGCTTCCACTCTCAAATAATTAAACAATCTTTAGGGGCACCTGGGTGGCCCAGTTGGTTAAGCGTCTGCCTTCGGCTCAGGGTCCTGGGATCCAGCCCCGCATCGGGCTCCCTGCTCAGCGGGGAGTCTGCTTCTCCCTCTCCCTGGGGGGAGAGGGGGGTCCCTCCCCCCATTTGTGTGTGCGCTCTCTCTCAGGTAAATAAAAATCGTTTTTTAAAAAGATTTTATTTATTTATTTGACAGGGAGAGAGAGCACAAGCCGGGGGAGCAGCAGGGAGGAGAAGCAGACTCCCCGCTGAGCAGGGAGCCCGATGTGGGGCTCTATCTCAGGACCCTGGGATCACGACCTGAGCCGAAAGCAGACGCTTAACCGACAGCCACGCAGGCGCCCCTAAATAAAAGTCTTTTAAAAAAATCTTTGAAAGTTTAAAATAGTACGTAATGTCCCCCATGCGGTCTTCCACCCCCAGTTCTCTAGCCCGATCCCCGCCCCAACGTACTTGCAGAGTTTACGCATATGAAAAGCAACCACTCGTTAATATCTTTTACAAAAGGTAGCATATTGTGTGCAGCCTGTCCTGTACCTTGCTTCTTCACTTTACATCTTTTATAATTTTGGCAAGAGTTCTAATATCTTCTCATTTTGCATAAAGGAAAAATACCTCATGTCATTTTCTCAAGAATAAAACCACCAAGCCAACAGAATCCCTCCTGAAACATTTACAGGCCCCTCCAACAAATACAGGAACCATAGTGATACAGTGATAAGAAGTGTTTCTGCTATTAAGGGGTCTTCAGTCGATTGAAAGAACAGATACTGGACTTGGTTTCACCGAGTGACTGTGAAGTTTGGTTTCACACATGAATTAATGCTATCAGAGGATTCACTTAGATGAGTCTTGAATAAACCAGAAAAGCATGTAGCTTGCATTTATTTAAAACAGGGTTCCTTTTTATGTCTTGTCTGAAGGCACAACAAAACCCTCGCCAAGTTATAAATATGGCCCTCACAGAGGTATATTCTAACAGCTTGGCACGTGCCTTTTAATAAAGGATTTGCCACGTCAGTGTGTAGTGCTCATTTCTGCCGGAAGAGGGAGCACCTAGAACAGGTTTTGGTTTAGTCATGAGGCCCGCAGCACCCCCAAGCGGTTGTGGTTGACAAAGCAATTTATGCTTTTACCTTAACTCCCTACGGAGACTTTTTACTGTCCCGCTCCCGCTGGCCCCAAAGCCTTTTACTTTCTCGTTTTCCTTCCAGTCCTGGAGCCGCGTCCTGTTGGAATTACTCCACAACATCAAATATAGCTATTATTCAGCGTAGACGCTCTATTACTGTATCTCATCAGCTCTAACTCCTCAAAATGCTGTCTTCCCTCTTTCCCTTACTTCCTGGCCACTTTCTTTTCTCCATATGCTCCCTCCCATTTTCCACCTTTTTCTACTCAAGCTGCTCCCTCTTTTTAAAATACCACCACTCCCACCTTAACAAATCAAATCCTACCCAGCGTCAAGACCTAACTCAAAGGTTGCACTAACTAAGGTTCCTTGACTGCCCTGATTGGACATTATCTGCATTCTTGAAATCTCCTAGCTCTTCCTAATTTTTTTTTAAAGATTTTATTTATTTATTCGACAGAGAGAGACACAGCGAGAGAGGGAACACAAGCAGGGGGAGCGGGAGAGGGAGAAGCAGGCTTCCCGTGGAGCAGGGAGCCCAATGCGGGGCTCGATCGTGACCTGAGCTGAAGGCGGACGCTTAACGACCGAGCCACCCCGGCGTCCCTCTTCCTAATTTTTAAAAAAATATTTTATTTATTTTTTTGTCAGAGAGAGAGCACAAGCAGGGGGAGTAGCAGGCAGAGGGAGAAGCAGACTCTCCAGCTGAGCAAGGAGCCCCCAGGACTCGATCCCAGGACCCTGGGATCATGACCTGAGCCGAAAGCAGACGCTTAACGACTGAGCCACCCAGGCACCCCTACTCTTCCTAATTTATTTTTATTTTTATTATTTTTTTAAAAAAGATTTTACTTATTTGACAGACAGTGAGAGAGGGAACACAAGCAGGGGGAGTGGGAGAGGGAGAAGCAGGCTTCCCGCGGAGCAGGGAGCCCGATGCGGGGCTCGATCCTAGGACCCTGGGATCATGACCTGAGCCTCCCAGGCGCCCCTACTTTTCCTAATTTTGTATTAGAGTTCTTTATTCAGATGAGATAGCTCTGTTCCTTTATTTGATAATAAATAACTACACACAGCAGCAGAGATGATCAGATTGAATGGGAGAAGTTTGGGATCCTACTTATGATCAGATAGTTAGGAGAAGCTTTCTGGGAAGGGACTTTTTTTTTTTTAAAGATTTTATTTATTTATTTGACAGAGACACAGCGAGAGAGGGAACACAAGCAGGGGGAGTGGGAGAGGGAGAAGCAGGCCTCCCGCCGAGCAGGGAGCCCGATGCGGGGCTCCATGCGGGGCTCCATGAGGGGCTCGATTCCAGGACCCTGGGATCATGACCCGAGCCGAAGGCAGACGCTTATTGACTGAGCCACTCAGGCGCCCCTGGGAGGGGACTCTTTAAGTGGGGCCTGAAAGATGAGTGGAGGCAGTTTTGCAAAACATGGGGCAGCATACAGTAGTGCAGGAACCCTAGCAGTAGCAGGGTTTGGTGTATTTGAGCAACAGAGAGGAGACCAGCATGGCTGGAGGGCAATAAGCAAGTGCAGACAGAGAGGGGGCCGGGGTGGGGGGAGGGGGGGTGGCTTTCAACAGATACTAAATGCTTGGTCTGGAGGGGGGCCCGGACATCAGCATTTTTTAAAGATTGATTGATTGATTGATTTGATAGAGCCAGAGAGCACAAGCGGAGAGAATGGCAGAGGGAGAGGGAGAAGCAGGCTCTTCACTGAGCAGGGAGCCCGACACGGGGCTCGATCCCAGATCCCTGGGATCATGACCTGAGCCGAAGGCAGACGCTGAACCATCTGAGCCACCCAGGTGCCCCTGGGCATCAGCATTTAAAAAAACTCTCCTAGTGGATCTTAAGTGCAGCCAGGGTTGGGAACCACTGTTTGAAAGTATTGCTATCATTCCATTGGTGAAATACTTTTTAATCAAACTGTTGTTATCAAAGAATTGTATTGAGGAAGTTCAAGTATAGTTTGAAAATAGTAAGTGACGGGCACCTGGGTGGCTCAGTTGGTTAAGCGACTGCCTTCAGCTCAGGTCATGATCCTGGAGTCCTGGGATCGAGTCCCGCATCAGGCTCCCTGCTCAGCGGGGAGTCTGCTTCTCCCTCTGACCCTCTTCCTTCTCGTGCTCTCTATCTCTCATTCTCTCTCTCTCAAATAAATAAATAAAATCTTTAAAAAAAAATAGTAAGTGACTACCACTTATTAAGAAGTTACTATCAGGGATCCTATTTTTAGCAAATGTAGGTATCCACTTAATTAAAACTTTATCGAGCCCCTACTGTATCAGATTGTTTCCAGTAATAGAAAACCAGGGGGCCTAAACCATGGGGAAATACATTATCTTTATTATTTATTTGGTTAGTTAGTTTCACATTTTTATTTAAATTCTAGTTACTTAACATATGGTGCAATATTGGTTTCAGGGTAGAATTCAGTGATTTGTCACTTACATACAACACCCAGTGCTCATCATAACATGTGCCCTCCTTAATGCCCATCCCTCACCCACCTCCCTCCATCAACCCTCAGTTTGTTCTCTGTCATCAAGAGTCTTCTGGAGGGGCGCCTGGGTGGCTCAGTCGTTAAGCATCTGCCTTCTTCGGCTCAGGTCATGATCCCAGGGTCCTGGGATCGAGCCCCTCATCGGGCTCCCTGCTCCGCGGGAAGCCTGCTTCTCCCTCTCCCACTCCCCCTGCTTGTGTTCCCTCTCTCACTGTGTCTCTCTCTGTGTCTCTCTCTGTCAAATAAATAAATAAAATCTTTTTAAAAAGTCTCTTATGGTTTGCCTCCCTCTTTCTCTCTTTTTGTTTCCTTCCCATATGCTTATCTGTTTTGTTTCTTAAATTCCACCTATGAGTGAAATCATATGGTATTTGTCTTTCTCTGACTGACTTATTTCACTTAGCACAATATACTCTAGTTCCATCCATGCCGTTGCAAATGGCAAGATTTCATTCTTTTTGATAGCTGAGTAATATTCCATTGTATATACATACCACATCTTTTTTTTTTTTTAAGATTTTAGTTATTTGAGAGAGAGTGCAAGTCGGAGGAGAAGCAGAGGGAGAGGGACAAGCAAACTCTGTGCTGAGTGCAGAGCTCAACTTGGGGCTCCATCTCACAACCCTGAGATCATGACCTGAGCCGAAATCAAGAGTTGGATGCCTCACCAACTGAGCCACTCAGGTGCCCGAGTACCACATCTTTATCAATTCATCAGTCAGTGGACATTTGGGCTCTTCCCATAGTTTGGCTATACATTACCTTTATAACAAGAAACTCAGAGCTAAGGGCTCTGGCCTCTTCTGTGTGGTCTTTTTTTGGGGGATCATCAGCAAGATGGCTGCACAGTTCCAGACATCACATACAGATCCGACAATGTCCAGAGGAAGAAAAAGTGACATCTCGTTCCTGTGACTCTTGTTAGGAGCAAAAAAAAAAAATCTTGCCTGGAAGTCTCCACAGCAGACTTGCCATCATTGACCAGAAAAGGGCTACATGCTCATTCACTTTATTGTTGTTGAAACTGCTGAATCTACTTTTTAATTTTTTAGTTGTTCTTACTGCTTTTCTTCCTCTTATGGTTAGAATATAGGTTTTGACGGGAAACAATGATTAGGACACATTTATCTCTCAGAGATGGTTCTACTAAACAGGACATATTTACAAGCTGTCAAATGAATCTTAAAATGTGTCGAAAACTGAAGTTCTATGGAGTGGAAGGGTGAAGCCCATCAGGCTGGACTATGGCAGGGAGTGACCAATTGTAATGTAGGCAGGGGGGACCAGGGAGGTGGACCCCAGCGTCGGTGTGAGCCGGTGTGGAAGGGTCAGCATTTCCTTTAGGTCCCTATGACAATAGTCCAAACTGCATGGGTGGGACTGCTTCTAAGAGGCCCCTCCCTAAGCCCCTAAGTGATGCTTACACTTTCCACAAATCTGTGCTCCTAGTCCCTTGTCACTCACACAGCCAGCCTACTGCTCTGGGGCATTCTGCCAGTGACTTCCTGCCATCTTCGATGTGGCTTTTCTCGGCTGTGATGACTTTCTTTGGGCTGCCTCAGAAACCCAGCTGTTTTCTTTCCTTATTATAGCTGAGTGTAGGCTGTTGCTTTTTTCCTTCCCTTCCCTTCCCTTCCCTTCCCTTCCCTTCCCTTCCCTTCCCTTCCCTT
>NW_027397103.1:13375857-13390512 GCF_003265705.2 Callorhinus ursinus | reverse complement strand
TTCCCTTCCCTTCCCTTCCCTTCCCTTCCCTTCCCTTCCCTTCCCTTTCTTTTCTTTTGAGTCAGATGAGGAGATATTAAAAAGAAATCACAAAGTGAAGTCACAGTTGTGTGCTGCAGATACTAATGCTCCATGGGTGATTTCCCTCCCCTGAGAGGCCATCTCTCTCTTTGGTCCTGAACCGGCAGGCTTCTTTGGCCCTCTAGGGGTATTTTTGGCTGTCCTCCAACTCTAGAGTCAAACCCCACCTTCACTGGGGCCAGGTGTAAGGAGAAAAGAGACTTATCTTGCACTCCAATGACACTCTCTAATGTCCACACACACTGAAGATGCAGTCCCACCTACCTGAAGACAAAGCTGACATTAATTCGCAGGAAAATTAGGTTCTTGCTCTTCAAACTTCATCCAGAATAGCAGTTTGGCTTTTCCTTTGGATCGAAACACTCAGAGGTGTTTTCTCAAAACAAGAATTGTTTGCCCCAAATGAAAAATCAGAAAAACATTGAAAACTTTAAAATAACAGCATTCCTATGTTTCCAGACATCAAGCAAATGCCTGTTCTTTTTTTTATTATTAACATATAATGTATTATTTGTTTCAGGGGTACAGGTCTGTGATTCATCAGTCTTACACAATTCACAGCGCTCACCATAGCACATACCCTCCCCAATGTCCATCACCCAGCCACCCCATCCCTCCCACCCCCCTCCACTCCAGCAACCCTCAGTTTGTTTCCTAAGATTAAGAATCTTTCATGGTTTGTCTCCCTCTCTGGTTTCATCTTGTTTCATTTTCTCCTCTCTTCCCCTATGATCCTCTGTCTTGTTTCTCAAATTCCACATATCAGTGAGATCATATGGTAATTATCTTTCTCTGATTGATTTATTTCACTTAGCATAATACCCTCTAGTTCCGTCCACACTGTTGCAAATGGCAAGGTTTCATTTTTTGATGGCTGCATAATATTCCATTGTATATATATATACACCACACCTTCTTTATCCATTCATCTGTCGATGGACATCTGGGCTCTTTCCATAGTTTGGCTATTGTGGACATTGCTGCACAAATGCATGTTCTTAAGTCATTTGCTAGCAAAGGGAATGGGGTGGCCAGTGATTGACCAAGCGTAGCTGGGATCTTCTCCTGGGGGTGCGATCACCATCTCTAACTCAAGTGGACGTTGAGGTTCCATAAGGAGGAAGGATAAGTTAGGACTGGCTGCTGGGTAGGCAACCAGCTACACTTCCGACCCCTCCTGTGTTCACTGATTAGTTACCCTAAGTACCTGATGTATTAGTTACCTAATGCTGTCGAGCAAATGACCCCCTAAACGTGGCAGCTTAGTCATGTGAGATTCTGTGGGTCAGGAATTCGAGTGATGTGTAGCTAGTGGTTCTTGGGTCTCTCATGATGTTGCAGTCCTACCTGAAAGCTTGGCTGTGGCTGGAGGAGGTACTGCTGAGACGGTGCACTCAGATGACTGGCAAGATGATGCTGATGTTGGTACCTTTTAATAGGGCTGCGTCAGCGACCTCCCAGCATGGCCGCTGGCTGCCCCCAGAGTGAGTCACTTGAGCAAACACACCGTGGAGGATGCAATGTCTTTTATGATCTAGCCTTGGAAGTCACACCCCTACATTTCTACAGTACCCTGTTGGTGACACAGGCCAGCCCTGCCCACTGTGGGAGGGGACGACACAGGGCATGGATCCCGGGAGGTGGGGGACCACTGGAATCATCTTGGAGGTAGATACCATCCCCTCATCGAGTCCCTGATCGATTCTTATTTGGCCTTGTTCAAATCAATGCAAGCAATTTCCTATCGTCTTGGTCTTTAGCATTGTGTTTTGCAGAGACATTATAAATTCCCAGGAGTCATTGCTTCTGTTTAAAAAAATCTTGTTTGATACCTAATGATTTTTAGTTGATGTATTTCATGTAGAATGTCATCAGAATTCATTTTTCTTTCTTTCCAGGGCCATATTGCCACTGAGATTCTACAGGCCCAGCTGCTGGGGTTTTCAAAGGCCTACTAAAATGCTTGAGACTGAAAAAAAGTACATTGTATCCAACATATGAAAATTACAAACTCGAATTTTAAAATTTTAGTATCTATACAACATACAAACTGACACCCACCTCAGCTCTGATGTAGGGAATTGTATCTAATGTGGGTAACTTATTTTTTTTATTTTTAAAATTTTTATTTACTTATTTAAGATTTTATTTTTTAAGTAATCTCTACACCCAGTGTGGGGCTCGAACTTACAACCCTGAGATCAAGAGTCTCACACTCCACCGACTGAGCCAGCTGGGTGCCCAAATGTGGGTACCTTTTAATGTAAGCTACGATATGAAATGTTTAATATTTGGTTGTGCTGTCCAAAGTAAAAATGTCTAGGGCCTACACAGGTCTTAAGAGGCCCTGTTCTTGTTTTTCTTTTATTAAAAAAATATTTGGGGGCGCCTGAGTGGCTCAGTTGGTTAAGCGACTGCCTTCGGCTCCGGTCATGATCCCAGAGTCCCGGGATCGAGTCCCGCATCGGGCTCCCTGCTCAGCGGGGGTCTGCTTCTCCCTCTGACCCTCCCCTCTCTCATGTATTCTTGCTCTCTCAAATAAATAAATAAATCTTAAAAAAAATGTTTTAGGCTGAAGGGAAAAAAAGTAATTACTGGGCGGATCACTTCAGGCCCTGCTGTTTCCCTAGGACACTGACAGAGTCATTAGGGATGAGATGTAGTCTTTCATAGGCTCTTCATTAGTACTTCCCCAAAACAAGACAGCTCTAGAAGTGCTTAAATGACCCCTACTGGGTCTCCTAATTTGCTTGAAAAGAAAGCTGGATTAAGAACCAGGTTCTTGGGGCGCCTTTGTGGCTCAGTTGTTAAGCGTCTGCCTTCGGCTCAGGTCATGATCCTGGGGTCCTGGGATCGAGCCCCACGTTGGGGGTCCCTGCTCAGCGGGGAGTCTGCTTCTCCCTCTGCCCCTCTCACTCATGCTCTCAAATAAATAAATAAATAAATAAAATCTTAAAAAAAAAAAAAGAACCAGGTTTTGTGTGAGGCATAGAACTAGCAGACAGAACCAAATATTACTGCCTTGAGACAAAGCTGTATAGATTTGAACAATTAGTAAAGTGGTGGGGTTTTATGATCAAAGGCCTTCAATGAATAATTAATAAAGGATGCTCTTAAGAATACAAAATAAAGGGCACCTGGATGGCTCAGTCAGTTAAGCGTCTGCCTTCGCCTCAGGTCATGATCCCAGGGTCCTGGGATCGAGCCCTACATCGGGCTCCCTGCTCGGCGGGAAGCCTGCTTCTCCCTCTGCCCCTCCCCCTACTTGTGCTCTCTCTCTCTCCGTCAAATAAATAAATAAAATCTTTAAAAAAAATACAAAATAAAGAAAAATTTAAAAATTAAAATAATAAAAAAAAAGAATACAAAATAAATGGTAATACCTGACAGTAGTGAGCGACTAGCGTCCAGCCCCACCTCCAAGGCTGGGAGGAATTGGTTTCTGTCTCATAGCAGGGTCAGGTCAGGACTTGGGGAGTCCTTGTTTCCCTATGTAAGCCATCAGCCCCTCCACTGGCTCCCGTGGAAGCACTTAACTATTTACTGTGCAGAAGAGAAGCATGGGGGGGCTCTAACCAGAGCCGAGATTGCCGAAATCTTGGTCTGCCAGCTAGAATCAGAATCAGACTCAACAGCAGCGCGTGAAGTGAGGAGTGTTTTTGGCTACAGGAAACAGAACAAATCGCAGAGGATTAAACAAAGGGCTGTTGATTTTCTCACTCAACAAGAAGTCTGGATGTGGGCAGCAAGGGCCTGCCCTGGGATTCTGTGAGCCTCCTTTGGCCACAGCTCCAGATATCCCATCTGTACAAAACAGGAAGGGGGAGGAGTGGACTCAGCCATATCCGCATCTTTTTTTCTTTTTAAGATTTATTTATTTATTTGAGAGAGAGAGATCATGAGTGGGGGGGAGGGCAGAGGGAGAAGCAGGGTCCCCGCTGAGCAGGGAGCCCAATGCAGGACTTGATCCCAGGACCCCGGGATCATGACCTGAGCCGAAGTCAGACACTTCACCAACTGAGCCCCCCCAGGCGCCCCCATATCCGCATCTTTTTTTTTTTTAAAGATTTTATTTGGCAGAGAGATACAGAGAGAGAGCAAGTAGGCAGAGAGGCAGGCAGAGAGAGAGGGAGAAGCAGGCTCCCCACCGAGCAGGAAGCCCGATGCAGGGCTTAATCCCAGGACCCTGGGATTATGACCCAAGCTGAAGGCAGCCGCTTAACCGACTGAGCCACCCAGGCGCCCATCTTTTATGAAGAAAATAAACGTCTTCAAGGACCTACCCTCAGGTCTCATTGATCAGAACAGGCCAGACTGGTAGTAGACCAGGGTTTCTCAAACTCAGTACTATGGATCTTTGGCCTCAGTAATTCTGTGGTGTGGGGGCCGTCCCGAGCACTGTAGGGTGCTCAGCAGCATCAGCCTCCCCTTGTGACAACCAAGAATGTCACCGGATTCCCAAAGTCCCACGCCCCTCTCCCACCCTTGAGAACCACTGGACTTGACCAATCATGAGGCACGACTTGATGCTGGCTATGTTACCGCCTTAAAAAAAAAAAAATCAAAATGAGCAAGGGAAGAAAGAATAATACGATAAGTATAATGAACCCTCCCCCTGGATTCAGTAATTTACATTTTGCTGTATTTGCCTTATCTATCTAGCTCAATCATTTGAAAGCAAATTGCAAACATCATATTTTGATCCCTAAAGAGTGATTCTTCTAGTCTTTCCTAAGAAGGGCATCCTCTTACACAACCACGATGCTATTATCATCCAGTACAATGAATAACCATAATTTTATCTATGATCCAGTCTACATTCAGATTTCTCTAATCGTCCCAAGAATGTCTGTATAGCCAATTTATTTTTTGAACCAGGATCCAATAAAGATTTATGCTGCATCCCTCCCTTCCGCTCCCTCCCCCTCTCCTTCCTTCCTCCCTACCACTCCCTCTCCCTCTCTCTCTCTCTCTCTCTGGCTGTCAAATGATCCTTTATTAAAACACTTTCCTTTCTAGTTCTTTTTTTTTTAAGATTTATTCATTTATTTGAGAGCAAGCGTGAGGGGGGAGGGGCAGAGGGAGAGAGTCTCAAGCAGACTCCCCAATGAGCACGGAGCCTCATGTGGAACTCAGTCCTAGGACCCCAAGACCATGACCTGAGTCGAAACCGAGAGTCGGATGTCCAACTGACTGAGCCACCCAGGCGCCCCTCCTTTCCAGTTCTGAAGTAGCTGGACATTCCACTGATATCATGGCGGTGGTGGCCATCAACATTGCAGCCCACAGGCTGGGCCAGTCCGTAGGGTCTCGCAATGGCTCCAGAGAGTTCTCTGGCCAAACACTAGCGCTGCATCTGTCAGGTAACATTGACAATCTCACCAACAGGGATACTTCCACTGTGCCTAATGTTTTTTCTGCTTCTTTTTGTCTCTTGGATGTCCTTGAGGATTTTGATGACCCAGGTGGAGGCAGAAGGTACCACCTCAGTGTGGGCCTGTCTGGTTCTGGATGCTCAGTGACAACTGTCACTCTCAGACCCCTCCATCCATCAGTCTGTTGCATTGGCCATGTCGTCACCAACTTTTATTGGATGGGGGCTGCTCTTGGGGGCCGGGGAGACATGGCACCGACTTCCCTACCAGTGTACCTCAGAGATACGACTTTAGAAAAACCATCGTTAGGTGACCGTGACTTAAGCCACCTCTGTATGCGTGTTGTCAGGCCAGAGGGCCTCTCCCTTTGTTGCCGAGGGCAGTGCAAACCTCTCCGTTCACTCAACACTCCTTCCTCTCTCAGTCTAGGACAATGCTCTGCCTTATTTTATTTCCTAAATAGTGACATTGACTTTGGAGAAGCAGGCCTGCCGGATTCTGGATTCATCGGATTGTTTCCTCATGGATGTGCACCATTTTGAAAAATACAACACAAAGCAGAACAGATTTATTGTCTGGGATTTGCAGTCCCTTCTCCACCCACCCCTCCCTTAGTCTTTCTGGCCCAGCTCACATCTCCACCATGTCCTTGTGTTCAGGCTGAAGAGTTTACCTTCCTCTTCTCGAACCTCCAGCGGTGTCCATCAGCACCTACCATCGCTCAGCCTCCAAAACACAGCCAGACCCTGGCAGCTCTGCACCTTGGTCCAAGCCACCGATTTCCCTCCTCTTAATCCCCTAGCTGGTCTCTCTGCTCCCACTGGGGGCCTGGACAAGCCACTCTCCTCCCAGCTGTGTGGGGCGCACAGATTTCTAGAATGATGATGGCTTGAGCCCGTGGCCCTCCTTCCTCACCATTTCCAACTCTCTCTTAGGGCAAATGCAACAACCAGGAGGGGAAAGCACATGGGGTGTGAAGGGCATGAGGAAGGGGGTGAGCTCAGGGACCCCTGGAAGGTGACTGAGCCTTTCCTCGTGCTGGTTTGCCAGACCCAGTTAGATGTTGAAAACCAGAAGCCCTCCCCCGCTTAAAACCGTCCAAGGACCACACGTCCCACTTAGAGCACCATCCCAGCCCTTGGCCTTGGCTCGCCTCCGTGGTCCTGTGGCCTCAAGGTTTTCTTCTGCCTCAGGCCCTTTACAGCCTCCTCTGCCTGGTCTCCCCTGACATCTCTCGTCAGGGCCCTCCTGCTCTTTCAGGCCTCCCTTTCCTGCCCACTGTTGGGGGCGACCCACTTCTGTCCCCTTCATAGCATGTATCAGTTTTAATTTTCTGACCAGTTGTGTTGAGGGCACTGTTGGCTCTCCGCCCCTGAAAATGAACAGCGGACACATACCCAGCACTCACTTTAACTTGACATTCCTTAACAACGCCGTGATTAAGGCTTGGTTATCTTCCAGATTTTACTCATGTGGAACGTGAGGTCACCAGGCAGTCTGGCTCCAGCACAATGCCCTTCACCACCGAGCTCGCAGAGCCCCCATTTAAGCACCACGAACACAGTGTGTGTGTGGGGGGGCGGGATTCCCTTAGCTTCACTGCTCTGGCCACAGCATTCACAGCTCAGGACCAAAGCTTCTGAATCAGGCTCCGATTCTGAGAAGCAGCGTTTTACCTTCTTCTGGGCTGGGTGGTTGAGCCTCTCCGGTGAGCCAAGGGCCCGGGAAGCACATTTAGGGGCAGCAGAACAAACAGCTTCAGGGACTTCTTGGGAGTCACTCCGTGGTGTGGAAAAATGAAAGACCACCAAGTGGTCCCAGGTTTGTAACTTGAGTCTAAAATGATGGCCACACGTGGTTACTTAAAGTTAAATTAAAATGACAGAAAATGGATTGCTCAGTTGCAGTGGTCATACCCCCCCCGGCCCCCCCCCCCCCCCCCCGCTGTGCTCAGGAGAAACACGTGGCTGGGGGCCACTGTACTGTAGGATGCAGATCTAGGATGTTCTTATCCCCTGCGCCTCACAGCTCTGCAAGCTGAAAGTCCAACATCAAGGTGTGGCAGAGGGAGAAGCTCCTGCTGAGCAGGGAGCCCGATGTGGGGCTCCATCCCAGGACCCTGAAATCTTGACCCGAGCAGACACTTAACTGACTGAGCCACCCAGGCGCCCTGGGGGAGTCTCTTTTCCAGGGGCACTAATCCCCTCACAGTGGCTCCATCCTCAAGACCAATCACCTCCTGAAGGCCACACCTCCTAATACCATCACACTGGGGATTAGGATTTCTTTCCTTTTTTTTTTTTTAAGATTTTATTTTAGTTATTTATCAGAAAGAGAGAGAGTGAGAGAGGGGGAGCACAAGCAGGGGGAGTGGGAGAGGGAGAAGCAGGCTTCCCGTGGAGCAGGGAGCCCGATGCGGGGCTCGATCCCAGGATCCTGGGATCATGACCTGAGCCGAAGGCAGACGTTTAACAATTGAGCCACCCAGGCGCCCCAAAAAGATTTTATTTTTTTTTAAATAATCTCTACCCCCAACATGGGGCTTGAAACCACAACCCCGAGATCAAGAGTCAGACACTCCACCTACTGAGCCAGCCACGTGCCCCAAAAGTACTTTTTTTTTTTTAATCTGTACATACAGATCCTCCTTTCTTGGTCCCAGCTGCAAAATACTCCATTGTGTAGGTTTGCGCTAATATCACAGCCACTAATCACACATGGCTATTTACATCTAAATTACTTTAAATTTAACAGAATTAGTTCCTCAGTTGTACTAGCCACATTTCAAGTGCTCACTAGAAAGATTTGTTGGGGCTTACATCCTGGGCAGCGCAGAGACAAGTTCCATCATCACAGAAAGTTCTGCTGGTGTAGATGGGCCATAATTTAGTTAAGCAACCCCCTACTGTTGGGCATTCACGTGCCTTCCAATATTTTGCTTCTATGTAATCAGTATGACAAAGCTATTCTTACACAGAGCCCTTTGCCCACACGTGCATGCATATCTGAAAGACAAACTTTTCAAGGGAACTGCTGGGTCAAAGGGCACATGCATTTTAAATTTAGACAGGCTTTGCCAGATCCCCCTCCAAAGAGGTTATACAAATTTACACTTCTGCCAACAATAGCCAACAAAGCCTGGTCCCCGCAACTGAGCCAGCACGGGGCTTCGCAAACTTTGATCTTGGCCAGGCGAATCATGGGATCTTAGAGCAGTTTTAACTTAAGCATTATTTTAAGTTCCCTCCAACATAAGAAGGACCTCGTTCAGTATTCCACCCGACAAAATCCACTTTCAGGGTGAAAAACATCTCTTGAAGCCCTTTGTGCATCAGCTGGGGACTTTGTCCTTCAGGAGGGCGTCGGATGTTTATATTGATTGCCTCACCTTGTCATTAGGTGTTGAACTGTGTGCTAATTATTAGCTATGGTGGATGGGGAGGGAGGGAGAGGCAAAATCAGATACGGGATGCCCACAGCTATGACAAACTGTAAGGGTGCTTGGCTGTCATTTTTTTAAAAAATGTGTGATGTTTCTCATTGGAGACTTACTTATCGGGTACAGCCTGTTCACTTACCTGAGCAAATAAAGGGCTGTCTCCTGGTCCTTATCCTTAGGGACTGGTTGAGTGATTGGCTCTTGGGACCCAAGATTTATGCAGCCACAGTTACACAGGACCATTGACTTGGCTAAACTGTGTGACATTCCCCAGCAGAGAGCCCATGACCAAAAGCCCTCTTACGTGTTTGCAATGCCTGCACAGGACTGTCCCCAGGACGCTCGCAGCAGCTCCAGCAGCCACAAGGGGGCGCAAGGAAGCGGCTGGACACCCCAGAAAGGGTGTGAGCAAGGCATGTCTCCCTCGCTTGCTCTCTCCCTCTCTTCCTCCCTCCTGGCACTTCCTTCTCATCCTCCTTTGCAATTTTTTTAAAAGATTTTATTTATGGGGCGCCTGGGTGGCTCAGATGGTTAGGCGTCTGCCTTCGGCTCAGGTCATGATCCCGGAGTCCTGGGATCGAGTCCCGCATCGGGCTCCCTGCTCCTTGGGAGCCTGCTTCTCCCTCTGCCTCTCTCTCTCTCTCTCACTCATGAATAAATAAATAAAAAAAATCTTTATAAAAAAAAATAAATAAAAGATTTTATTTATTTATTAGAGAGCGAGCGAGAGAGAAACAGCATGAGAGGGGAGAGGGTCAGAGGGAGAAGCAGGCTCCTCGCTGAGCCGGGAGCCCGATGTGGGACTCGATCCGGGGACTCCGGGATCATGACCTGAGCCAGAGGCAGTCGCTTAACCGACTGAGCCACCCAGGCACTCTCCTTTACAATTTTTTTAATAGACCTTATTTTTTAGAGCAGCTTCGGGTTCACAGCAAAACTGAGGGGAGGGGGTACGGAGAGTTCCCCTACACGCCTCGCCCTCCCCATGCACACAGCCTCCCGTTATTAGCGTCCCTCACCAGCGTGGCACCCTTCCCTTCTTCAAACTGTGGTGACGTTCACATAACATAAAATGCACCGTTTTAAGGATTTTAGAAAGCACAATTCAGTGGCGTTTTGTCCGTTCGCAACATTGTGCAAGCGTCCCCTCTACCTGGCTCCAGGACATTTCATCACTCTGAAAGGAAACTTCGTACCAGCTAAGCGGTCGCCCCTCCTGTCCCTCCCCCAGCTCCTGGCAGCGCCAGTTTGTGCTTTCTGTCGCTGCGGACGCACCTGTGCCAGACATCTCGCGTACACGGAGTCACACACCGTGTGGCCTTCAGGGCCTGGCTCCCCTCACTCAGCACCCCCCCTTCAGGGTTCGTCCACCACGGAGCTGTGTGTGTCCTGCTTCTTCCTCTTTGTGCCTGAATCATATTCCATCATGTGGACGGACCACATTCTATGTATCCATGCATCTGGTGGTGGACATATGAGTTGTTTCTCCAATGGTTTAAAGTGGTAATTTTTTTAAAGATTTTATTTATTTATTTGAGAGAGAGAGAGAGAGAGAGAGAGTGCTCAAGAGTGTTGGGGGGAGGGAGGGAGAGGGAGAAGCAGACTCCCCACTGAGCAGGGACCTGAGATCATGACCTGAGCCAAAGGCAGACGCTTACCCCACTGAGCCACCCAGACGCCCCTAAAATGGTAAATTTTATGTTATGTGTATTTTTGTTCTTGTGAACAGTGCTGTGATGAGATGCCCGTGTAAGCATCCGTTTGAGCACCTGCCTTCAATCCTCGGGAGTATATGTCTAGGAGAGGCACTGCTGGGTTGGATGGTGACCCTGTGTTGGAGGTGTAACCACCAGACTTCCCCCCCCACTTTTATTTTTGATTTCGATGAGCAAACCTTCTCAACATAAAAGCCTTTTCAGGTCATTTCTGAAACCCCTCCACTCTCCACTGGATTCCTTTAAAAAGTATGCCTGATTCCTGGCCCTTCACAGCTTAAATAAAATTCACTGGCTTCCTCCCAGCACAGGCAAAAATAAAATTCAGTTTTCTCGCACGGCTGCTGAGGATCTATAAGATCTGGCCCTTGCTGGTCCTTCCAACATCAACTCCCACCTCCCTCCCGCCAACTTTCAGGGCTTATATCCAAGTCATTTCTTCAGAGAGATCTCCAGGGCTTCTCCCACCCCTCACTCTCTTGTACATGACTTGATTTTGTTTCTTCACTATATTTATCAAATTGCCGTGTTCTTTACCATACTGAATTACTTCAAACCTCCCAAGGATAGCACATCCTGTTCCCTCTGCCAGGAATGCTTTTCCCTGTCTTTGAGTGGCCGACTCCTCTTGTCATTCCAGGTGTAGGTTAACTGTCCGAGAGGCCTTCTCTGGCCTCCCAACCAAAAGTGGCCATTGGGTCATGCCTGACTCCACCACCCTGTTTTATTTCTTTACTTTACTTTACTTAACACATTTTGCTATTTTCCTTTTTTTAAAAAAAACATTTTATTCATTTATTTGAGAGAAAGAGAGAGCATGAGCAGGGTTAAGGGCAGAGGGAGAAGCAGACTCCTCATTGAGCAGGGAGCCCGATATGGAGCTCGATCCCAGGACCCCAGGATCATGACCTGAGCCGAAGGCAGACGCTTCACCAACTGAGCCACCCAGGCGCCCCGAAGATCTTATTTTTAAGTAATCTCTATACCCTATTTGGGGCTTGAACTTACAGCCCCAAGATCAAGAGACACATGCTCCACCACCTGAGCCAGCCAGGTGCCCCAGCATTGCATTTCTTAAAAACCAGCAGAGACATAAAGACCACATGTTTCATGATCCCATGTATATGAAATGTCCAGAATCAGCCAATCTAGAGAGATGGGAAATACATTGGTGGTTGCCAGGGGCTGGGTGGGGGGAGGAACGGCCAGTAATGTTAGTGGGTCTGGGGTTTTATTTTGGGGTGATGAAAATGTTTTGGAACTTGACAGGGAGGAGGGCTGTACGTCATTGTGGGTAGACTGAATGCCACTGCATTGTTCCCAGTACAAGGTTACTGTTCTTTCACCTCAATTAAAAAAAAAAAGAAAGAAGCCAGTCCCCCCAAAGCTAGACACTGTATGATTCCACTTATACAAAGTATCTAAAGTAGTCAAATTCACTGAAACAGAAAGTAGCATCCTGGTTCCCCGGGGCTGCGGGAGGGAGGAAGCTGGGGGGATGTTGTTTACCGTCACAGAGTTTTACTTTTGCAAAATGCAGAAGTTCTGGAGACAAGATGGGAAATTTTATGTTATTATTATTTTTTTAACCCTCATTAAAATTGTTTTAAGTCTTTTCAAAAACCAAGCAGAAAAAAATATGTCATTCTATTACGATTTGGTCGAGCTGGATGCTGGGCACATGGTGTTCATGATATTATTCTCTAGACTTTCAGGATATTCCACAATCAGGAAAAAAGAATCTGAAAGTACTTCCTTGGGATACGTGGGCGAAAAACTGATCTAGAAATTTTTTTTAGCTTTTGGGCAAACCTTTAGGCTTCAAACGCCGCAGTCGGGCTTTAATTATCTTTTACATTATATTTCTAAAAGATGATCTTTTAATTATACTTATTAGGTATGAAAAGCCTACCTAACATATACAGACAATTAAAAGAATTCAACAGGATTGTTTAGTTACCTACCGCTGCTTCATAAACTATTCCAGACTCGGTGGTGGAAAACCACAAAGTATGAGGATTGTGTCGCCCTGGCTCTGGGGGTGACTGGGCTCAGCAAAGCGGTTCCGGGTGCAGCTCCGTCAGGTGCTTGGGTCAGAAATGGTTGGGGGAATCGAGAGGCTTCCTCACTCACTTGGGGGTTGTTGCTAGAGCACAACACAGAGCATCGTCACATGGTCTGGGCTGCAAGAGTGAGCAGCCCAGTGATGCTGA
The DNA here is from genome assembly GCF_003265705.2 of Callorhinus ursinus. NCBI lineage: Eukaryota > Metazoa > Chordata > Mammalia > Carnivora > Otariidae > Callorhinus > Callorhinus ursinus. The sequence continues at coordinate 13,377,689 of NW_027397103.1, read as the reverse complement.
GAATCTTTTCATATAGTTGTTGGCCATTTGTATATTGTTTTTGGAGAAATTTCTATTCAAGCCCTTTGTTCATTTTTTAATTGGGTTATTTGTTTATTTATTTTTTATTTAAATTCAATTCGTTAACATAATGTATTACTGGTTTCAGAGGTAGAGGTCAGTGATTCATCAGGCTTATATAACACCCAGTGCTCATTGCATCACATGTCTTCCTTAATGCCCATCACCAAGTGACCCCATCGCCCCAGCCCTCACCCCTCCTGCAACCCTCAGTTTGTTTCCTTCTTTTTTTCCTCAGTTTGTTTCCTATGATTAAGAGCCTCTTATGGTTTTTCTCCCTTTCTGATTTTGTCATTTTTTTCCTCTCTTCCCCTATGATCCTCTGTTTTATTTCTTGAATTCCACATAGGAGTGAGATCATATGATAATTGTCTCTCTGACTTATTTCGCTTAGCACAATTACCTCTAGTTCCATCCATGTCGTTGCAAATGGCAAGATTTCATTTTTTTGATGGCTGAGTAGTATTCCATTGTGTATATATACCACATCTTCTTTATCTATTCATCTGTTGATGGACATCTGGGCTCTTTCCATAATTTGGCTACTGTGGACATTGCTGCTATAAACATCGGGGTGCAGGTGCCCCTTCGGATCACTACATTTGTATCTTTGGGGTAAATACCTAGTAGTACAATTGCTGGGTTGTCAAGCAGCTCTATTTTCAATTTTTTGAGGAAGCTCCATACTGTTTTCCAGAGTAGCTGCACCAGCTTGCATTCCCACCAACAGTGTAGGAGGGTTCCCCTTTCTCTGCATCTGCGCCAACATCTGTCGTTTCCTGACTTGGTAATTTTAGCCATTCAAACGGGTGTGAGGTGATATCTCATTGTGGTTTTGATTTGTATTTCCCTGGTACCCTGTGATGTTGAGCATTTTTTTCATGTGTCTGTTGGCCATTTGGATGTCTTCTTTGCAGAAATGTCTGTTCATGTCTTCTGCCCATTTCCTGACTGGATTATTTGTTCTTTGGGTGTTGAGTTTGATAAGTTCTTTATAGATTTTGGATACTAGCCCTTTATCTGATATGTCATTTGCAAATATTTTCTCCCATTCTGTCGGTTGTCTTTTGGTTTTGTCGACTGTTTCCTTTGCTGTGCAAAAGCTTTTTATCTTGATGAAGTCCCAATAGTTCATTTTTGTAATTGGGTTATTTGATTTTGTTGTTGTTGCTGAGCTGTAGGAGTTTTTTGTATATTCTAGATATTAACCCCTTATCAGATATCTGACTTGCAAATATTTTCTTCCATTCTGTAGGTTGCCTTTTCACTCTGTCGACTGTGTCCTTTGATACATAATAGGCTTCACTTTTTATGGAGAACTGTCAAAGAATTCACAGATATGTTTTAAGCCACACAAGTATGAAAGGGTTTTGGCAAAAAGTAAGTCTTGCTCTGCTTTGACTGCCCCCCACCTCCACCCCTCGGAGGCCACTTCTATTACCAGGTTCTTGTGCAGCTTTCCAAAGAGTTTCTCTGAGGCTTTTAGATGTACAGTTTCCATAGAAATTGTGCAGAGTTTGTCTTTATACAAAATGAACTGCAAAGTGAGTCTTGGCTGTGGCAGGGCCCTGGGGACTTTGTGATCCACATTTATGACCTGAGGGAGTGGCAGTGGGTGATTTGGAAGGATCTTCCAGCCTCTCACTTTCCGGGGCGCCTCTCCCGCCCCCACCTTTCTTCATAGGGTTTATGGAGCTTGTGTCTTGACTTGAAAGCTTGTGTCTGTCTTTCTTTCTTTCTTTCTTTCTTTCTTTCTTTCTTTCTTTCTTTCT
>NW_027397103.1:13368870-13375847 GCF_003265705.2 Callorhinus ursinus | reverse complement strand
CTTTCTTTCTTTCTTTCTTTCTTTCTTTCTTTCTTTCTTTCTTTCTTAGCTTTTATTTATTTATTTGAGAGAGAGAGAGCTAGAGCAGGGTTGGGGGCAGAGGGAGAGGGAGAAGCAGACTCCCCACTGAGTGGGGAGACCCACAAGGCAAGTAGGGAGACCCATAAGGCAAGATCATGACCTGAGCCGAAGTCAGGCACCCCTTGAAAGGTGCTTTCTTAAAGGAGAAAGTGTTAGCTCCCAACAGTGTCTGAGCAGTTGCTGTTCTGCAGGAAGATAAGAGTTCCTGTTTTGTTTTATTTAAATAAGAACTCCGTTCCTATTGTCAGCTCTGTGCTGGGCCAAGCTCTGATTTCAGTTCTTTATTTTTCAGAAATTCCAGGGAACGTGAGATGTGGAAACAGGAAGAAAACAAAACTGGTGAGAGAGCAGCCAGTGGGGAAGGCGCAGCATAAGGGGAGAGCGTGGGGAGAGTTCGAGTAACCCCCCAGTTACCATGCACCCCCCTTTCTGTGTTAGCATTGGAGACCCCGGCATTTCAGGGGGGCATCTGGCCATCCAGCTAGAGATGATGTTTCACAACAGAAATTATTCTCCTTCAGCTCTGGAGGCCAGAAGTGGGAAACCGAGGTGGGGACAGGGGTGCTCCCTTGGAAGCCTGTAGGAGGGAGTCCTCCTCGCCCTTCCAGCCCCTGGTGGCGCCCGTGTCCTTGGCTTGCAGACACATCACTCCCAGCTCTGCCTCCCTCTTCGTGTGGCCGGCTTCCGCTGGCGTGTCTCTGTGTCCCTCTTCTTACGAGGACATTTGCTATGGATTTAGGGCCCACCCTCGTGCAGTATAACCTCACCTGGGCACGATCACATTGGCAAAGACCCGATTCCCAAGTAACGTCACCCTCGCGGGTCCTGAGGGTTCTGAAACACTCCAGATGGAGAGAAGTGAAAGAATTCAAGAACTATCAGAACAAAGGAGGGCGCCTGGGTGGCTCAGTTGGTTAAGCGACTCCCTTCAGCTCAGGTCAGGATCCTGAGTCCCGGGATCGAGTCCCGCATCGGGCTCCCTGCTCGGCAGGACCCTCTGCCCCTCCCCCCTCTCATGCTCCTCTCTCTCTCTCTCTCAAATAAATAAATAATCTTAAAAAAAAAAGAACAAAGGAACAGATTAGATGGGGGGAGTGGAAGTAGAGGGACAAGGGAAAGACAACCCCGCCCCCCCGCAGCCCCAGCCCTGTGTGGCTATTACCTGACCTGCACGACAAATTGCACAGTGCCCAGGTGGCTCAGGTGTCCGGTTCCTCGGGAGCAGGTTTCCGAGGATCGTGTTTCAGGAACTTGAAGCCCACAGACACGTTGCTGAAATAAACACCTTCTGCTCTGACAACTTTTCTCCCTTGCCGGTGGAGCAGGACTGGGCCAGAGGAGCATGCAGGGAAGAGCCCTTCTCCCACGGAGCCCGTCGATTGCACTAACTCCAGTCCGGGTAGCAGCACGAGAGCCAACATGAAGCACAAGATCAGGTGAGGCCGCCCCGGGATCTCAGCCTCCTCAAGGAAAGGGTGGAATGGGGCACAGCCTGGGGCCTTTCTCAGGGAGAGGGAGCTAGAGAAGAGGTGAGCGTGGGAGTCCCTCCCTCCCATTGCAGGCATGGGTCACAGCATTTGGCTGTCTGGGCTCCCTCCTCCCATGGCCTATCTTGAGTGAATATCAATCCTCTGGAAGGCATGTGAAAACACAGATCCCTGGACCTCACCTGATTCAGCAGCTCTGGGATCCAAACCACCAATTTGCATTTTCTTTTTTTTTTTTTTTAGAGATTTTATTTACTTATTTGAGAGAGAGAATGAGAGAGAGAGCATGAGAGGGGGGAGGGTCAGAGGGAGAAGCAGACTCCCCACTGAGCAGGGAGCCCGATGCGGGACTCGATCCCGGGACTCCAGGACCATGACCCGAGCCGAAGGCAGTCGCTCAACCAACTGAGCCACCCAGGCGCCCAAGAATTTGCATTTCTGTCACTTTCCCAGGTGCTGGGGCCATGGCCTGAGCTGAGCGGCTCTCCACCCACACTGTGCATGAAGGGCGCACGGGGAGGCAGAAACGACATCAGGTGTTGTGCTGGACCCACACCAGAGAATCTCCGAGGTTGGGACCTGAGCTCGGCATGCGGTATAGCCCCCAGGATGCTGGTGGTCAGCCAGATTTGAGGTGAATAGCCCAGTTCCTCCTTGTCCATCAGATGGCAACTCAGAAAGCCTTCCCTGACTTCCCCCAGTGGGACCAGTCCTCTATTCATTCATTCATTCATTCATTCATTCATTCATTCCACAAGCCCTCATGCCCCTCGCATGCTGTGGGCCCTACTGTGACAAAAGGTAAGGTCTTTGTCCTCGTGCTGCTTTCATTGCCAGTGGAGGAGACAGACAGTAACAATCAGGCTAGACGATATCAGGGAGTCATGGAAATAAAACAGGACAACATGATGAGGAATGCGATGGCCAGGGGAGGCCTCTCTGGGGAGGTGACTTTGAAGCTGGACCTCGAGGGAGCTGCTGGGGGGGAGGGGCAGCTGAAAGCAGTGAGCACAGCACATGCCAAGGTCCTGCGGTGGGCACAAGCTGAGCACATCAGAAGATCCACAAGAGGCTAGGATGGCTGCAGCTCAGGGAGGGAAAGGGGGGAAAGAAGTAGGGGAGGGGAGGTGGCCCAGGGCCTTGTGGCTTTATGCCTGTGCAATGGGAAGCCAGTGCAGGGTTTAGACAGGAAGTAACTCGATACTGTTTGCTTTGAAAGAGGGCCCCTCTGCGACCTCGGTAATACACCCTCACTGGAGCAGATTTCTTTCCCTGAGAGCATTTCTCCTAAGTGTTAGTATAGACTCAGTGGTGTGAGAGTAATATCTTTGTCCCTACGGGTCTTTAACCTGTATGAGGCTGTGGCTGATGCACCCCTCATGCCCACAGGAGACATGCTTAAACCAACAGCCCTGTGAGTGTCCGGGGGTCCCCCTTGGCACCACCCTGTCTCTGGCAACAAGCCATTTCAGCTGTTGGCCACTGTGTCTAGAATGGTGTCGGCATCCATCGCTTGCCAGATAATGTTTTTGGAAGCTGCTTCTGCCTAGGTTTCAGCCACCTCCACCACACACCTCAGTCTGGTGGCCAGAATAACTCCCTGCTCAGGAAAGCAAAGGCAACTTTGCTGTTCTACAGTTGAGTGAATTTTTAAAACAGGCAAGGGCCTTTCTCTGTCTATCCTCAAGGATCCTTCGTACCGACATTGGCATGCTCCTGGCCAGCTGCACCGTGGCCGTCTTCTTGCCCTGATGCTGTAGACCGTGTCCCCCATGCCTCAGTGGGCCCCAGGCGGAGGAGATGGGTACTGGCTGAGGAGGGGCCCCCGACAGGAGCTGCAGTTTTCTGGGCAGGACAGAAAAGGGTACTCCAGCCGGACAAACAGCGAAACAGACAGGGACTCGCTGCAACTGAACTGTTTAGTCAAGCTGAAGCACAAAACCTTGGCTTTCATTTGAAAAGCTGGTGTGGTGTCAGGCCCACGCATGGTGAGAGGTTAAGTGGTCCTCTTGAGTTAAAAAGAGGAACCTGAAAACTCAGCCCAGATTTCAACAAACCAGTGATCATACACTTTAGACCTGGGAACAAAAGCCCTGAGAGAGAGAGAGAGAGAGAGAGAGAGAGAGGGAGAAAAAGAATGAGAGAGGAGGGAAGGAGAGAAGAAGGGAGGAGAGAAATTTGGACTGTGAGCCTTTTGTGCCCTTCCAGATACTTCCCCAAAAGCTGCTGCCATAACCATGCCACGCTCACACTCTGCATTTCAGTTCCTTGACCACACAAAGTTCGCTCTCACCTCAGGGCCTTTGCACTTGCTGCGCCCTCTGCCTGGAATGCCTTTCCCAGGTCCTCACATGGCTGGCTCTTCTTCATTCAGTGCTTAGCTCAAATACCACCTTCTCAGAAAAGCCCTACCCTCACTCTCTCCAACTGCTCCATTTTGTTTCTTTCTCAGCAGTTAGCATTATCTGAAATTATTTTGTTTGCTTATTTATGGACTTGCTTTTGTGTTTGGCCCCGCCCACTGGAATGCACCTCTACAAGAGAATGGACCTCTCCCATGATCTCCAGGGCCGAGGATTGTCCCAATACATAGAAGACACTCGGTCAACATACCCTGAATGAATCAGTCAATAAAGCTGTTGAGTGTGGTTGCGGGTTGCTGGCCAGAGGGTTTCATATCTGTATTCACTGAGATGCTTTTGGCTGAAAGGACTAGAAAGCACCAACCCAAACAGTTTAACCATGAAGACATTTATTGTTCCCACATTGGGGAAGTCCTGCGATGGGGCAGCTTTGGGGTTCTCGGTTTCAGCGGTCAAGGATAGCTATACTGAGGACCCAGGTTCTTCCCATCCCACTTCTGCAGCATTTTCCACAGAGCAGGATGGCTGCCTCCCACCCAGGCATCTCACCCAGATGGGATAACATCCCGAAGGAAGAGGTGCAGGAAGCATCTCCTCGCCGAGCCCTTCTGAGACCATTTCTCTCCGAGGTCCCCCTGCACACCACCCTCTTGTCTTATTGGCCAGAATTTGGTCACGTATCCACCCCCCGCCCAAGCCAATCAGAGTGAGGCGGATGGTATTACCAAGACTGGCTTAGCATCTTCAGCATCCCTTCCTGAGGAGGGCACAGGGTCCTCCTTTTGCAGCATCTTGTGGCCTCTTGGAGGAAGGTGGGCCCTTTGCCATCAGTAGAGAAGGGGGTGGGAGAGAATGAGTTTTGGGAAGGTGGCCCATGGTGTCTATTACACACGGAATTTAGTGTTGAATTTCATTGTCACAATAATTCGGTCAGCAATTGACCCTTGAGTGGATCATTTTTTTAACACACTATTTTATTTTATTTTTTAAAAGATTTTATTTATCTGAGCTAGAGAGCATGAGTGGGGGGGAGGGGCAGAGGCGGAGGGAGAAGCAGGCTCCCCGCCGAGCAGGGACCCCGATGGAGGGCTCGATGCAGGGCTCGATCCCAGGACCCTGAGATCATGACCTGAGCCCAAGGCAGACGCTTAACGATTGAGCCACCCAGGCGCCCTTTTCTTTAGTTATTTTATTTTATTTTAAGATTTTATTTATTTTTTAAGCAATCTCTACACACAACGTGAGGCTTGAGCTCACAACCCGGAGATCAAGAGTTGCATGCTCTGCCAACTGAGCCAGTCAGCTGCCCCTCCTTCTTTAGTTTTAAACAAGCAAAAAGAGGAATGCATTTCTATTTTGAAAGATATTTATTAAAATATTTCATGTGTGTGAATGGGTGTGTGTGTGTGAGACATCTGGAATTCTGCGAACTAAATTTCCTGTAGGATACAGTATTAAAGGGTAAGTGATCCAAACGTGCTAATTCGAAGCTTATGTATATATTATTAAAATGCAACAGTAACACAGCAATTATTTAGTACAGGGATTGGCAAGCTTTTTTCTGTAAAGAGTCAGATAAGTGGGTCTCTGTCACAACTCCTCACCTCTGCCATGGAAGCAAGAAAGCAGCTGTAAATGATATGTAGTGAATGGGCTTGGCTGTGTTCCAATAAAACTTTATTTGTGAAAACAGGCTGGGGGCCAGATTTGGCTTGTGGGCTGTAGCTTGATAACTCCTGGTTTAGAAAACTTAGGCCAATAAAAGATTTTTTTCATGGGGAATATTTCATCACTGACTCTTTTTTAGAGTGACTGCTGCATGGTGATAATAAGAAGCAGACTGAGTTTGAGTGGGTTTTATTATTGTTTTCTTTTTCTTTTTCTTTTAAAGATTTTATTTATTTATGTGACAGAGACACAGCGAGAGAGGGAACACAAGCAGGGGGAGTGGAAGAGGGAGAAGCAGGCTTCCCGCTGAGCAGGGAGCCCGATGTGGGGCTCCATCCCAGGACCCTGGGATCACGACCTGAGCCGAAGGCAGACGCTTAACGACTGAGCCACCCAGGCGCCCCTTATTATTGTTTTAAAATTATCTAGAGGCAATGCATTGTAGGGGGCTGCGTCCGCTGTCTCAGCCTTGGTACACCTCCGACTTTCGTTTTATAGAGAGGGCATGCGGGTCTCAGCAGGGGCGCCCAGGGCTCAGAGGGGATGCCTGGGAAGCAGCGAGCCCGCATCACTGGCCTGTGTCCCCTTCCTGCCCCTCTGCATGGCGGGGTCCTCCTTCTGGGACAGACCCTGTGTGGGTGTGTGTCGCTCCGGGAAGCCAGCGGGTTGCCCCACTCACGCCCAGTAGCACTTCTCCCTCTGGCCGAGGACGGGCCCAGGGAGGAAGAGGTCCCCCCAGAGTGGGCTTAGGCACAGTTTGGAGGCCCCCCAGCCCCTCACTTCCCTCTTCTGGAGGCTGCAGAGAACTCTCCAGGGGTCCACCAGACCTGCTTTTCCTCCCCAAGCCCTCCCCACCCATATCTTATCTGCCGCCTCCCTCCCCAGTTCTTGATCAAAGATCGACTGACTCTCTCGGGTCTGCTTCTTTATAGCTCAGCTTCCAGCCAGCCTCCTGAGAGGTTTCTCAAAGCTCTAACCACACAGCCTGCACTTCGTGGGGGTTCCTCTTCTATCCTTGTACAGCTCACACTTTTATCATTGTGTGGATATCAACCCTTTGAAAGTGTGCCGTCTGTGGCCATCATCACCACCATCCATCCTCCCAACGGAGACTCTGTCCCCGGGAAGCACCAGTGCCCCGGCCCCCTTCCCTGGCCCCTGGTGCCCCCATCCTGGGTCCTGTCTCTATGACCGGGGACTCCTCCAGCTGCCTCGTGTGAGTGGAATCTTGCGGTATGTGTGCCCCAATGGTTTGTGACATTGGGCTTCAGCTTTTCTTCTCCTTTCTTTTCTTTTTCCTTTCCTTTCCTTTCCTTTCCTTTCCTTTCCTTTCCTTTCCTTTCCTTTCCTTTCCTTTCCTTTCCTTTCCTTTCCTTTC
>NW_027397103.1:13327906-13368770 GCF_003265705.2 Callorhinus ursinus | reverse complement strand
CTGATTTCCTTCCTTCCTTCCTTCCTTCCTTCCTTCCTTCCTTCCTTCCTTCCTTCTCTCTTTCTTTCTTAGTAGGCTCCACGCCCAATGTGGGGCTTGAACTCCCAACCCCGAGATCAAGAGTCGCACGCCCCATGCCTCAGCTTTTGAAGTCTTGTCCTGGTCAGGAGCCATCGTCCTGTGTCCAGGAGGCAGCAAGCTATGGGAATAAATAGAAGCTTCCATCCTCTTGTGAGGTGGCAGAAATGGAGCAGAGTTCTTAGCTCACGGCTGCCGGCCGAGTTCTTCTGACACACTTCCACCTTTGTCCTGGAAAGTGATTTTTGTGTTGGAGGCTTAGCCCTTGTCAGAGAGGCACTATCTTAAGTATTGAGAGCCAGTGGCAAAGGTAATGTTCGGTTGCCAGCTCTTAGAGAAGGAAGGTGGCTGGAGGCTCACAAGGTATCGGATGATTCTGCAGAAAGCTGGGATTTCTTGGGGCCAGGCTGAGTGTCCAGGGAGATGACTGGGGGCTCTGGAGACCTCCGTTAATAGTCGCAGTATTGTAGGGGTATTTTTGCCCATTGAAGAAAAACAGCTCCTAAGACGTCATTTGCATCAGTACCAGAAATTGGCATCTTCGGATGCCTGGGTGGCTCAGTTGGTTAAGCATATGACTTCAGCTCAGGTCATGATCTCAAGGTCCTGGGATTGAGTCCCACATTGGGCTCCCTGCTCGGCAGGAAGCCTGCTTCTCCCTCTGCCTGCTGCTACCCCCTGCTTGTGCTCTCTATCTCTCTGACTAATAAATAATAAAATATTTAAAAAAAAAAAGAAATCGGCATCTTCATTAAAATCTATCCAGGGACACTTCTGCCTCAGGGCCTTTGCATTGGGTCTTCCCTCTGCCTGGGAAGCTCTTCCTTAGAAATCTGTGTGGCTCCTTTCTGCTCTCCCTTTAAGTCTTCAATCAGATGTCACCTTCTCACGGAGGCCCTCCCAACCACCCCCTTTAAATTGCATGCCCCGTCCCCACTGGTGGCACTTACCCTGCTCTCTTATTTCCTCTGCTAAAAGCACAGATCATTTTTTCCCCCCTCATGGCCCCTCCCTGGTCTGGATCATTCTTTAATACAGTGCTGTTCAAAAGAAATGCAATAGGAACCACATCTGCAATGAAAAAGTTTTTAGTAGCTGCATTTCCCCCCCAAAGACTTATTTATTTGAAAGAGAGAGCGCAAGCAGGAGGCAGGGCAGAGGGAGAGGGAGAGAGAATCTCAAGCTGACTCCCTGCTGAGGGGGGAGCCCCATGCGGGGCTTGACCCCAGGACCCCAAGATCATGAACTGAGCTGAAATCAAGAGCAGGCCACTCATCTGACTGAGCCACCCAGGCACCCCTGCACTTTAAAAAGAAAAAAGATTTTGGGCGCCTGGGTGGCTCAGTTGGTTAAGCGACTGCCTTCGGCTCGGGTCATGATCCTGGAGTCCCGGGATCGAGTCCCGCATCGGGCTCCCCGCTCGGCGGGGAGTCTGCTTCTCCCTCTGACCCTCTTCCCTCTCATGCTCTCTCTCTCTCATTCTCACTCTTTCAAAATAAATAAGTAAATCTTTAAAGAAAAAAGATTTTATTTTTAAATAATCTCTACACCCAATGTGGGGCATGAACTCAGAACCCCAAGATTGAGAGTTGCACACTCTACCGACTGAGCCAGCCAGGCACCCTTGCATTTTTAAAAAGTAAAAAGAAACAGGTGAAATTCATTTTTTAAAACATTTTATTTATTCATGTGATACAGAGAGAGAGAGAGCACAAGCAGAGGGAGTGGCACGCAGAGGGAGGGGGAGAAGCAGGTTCCCCACTGAGCAGGGAGCCGGATGCGGGACTCGACCCCAGGGCCCCGGGATCCTGACCTGAGCCGAAGGCAGATGCTTCACCGACTGAGCCCTCCAGGCAGCCCTGAAATTAATTTTTATTAATTTTTATTTTTTTTAAAGATTTTATTTATTTATTTGAGAGAGAGAGAGAGAGAGAGATAGAGAGCACGAGAGGGAAGAGGGTCAGAGGGAGAAGCAGACTCCCCGCTGAGCGGGGAGCCCGATGCGGGACTCGATCCCGGGACTCCAGGATCGTGACCTGAGCCGAAGGCAGTCGCCCAACCAGCTGAGCCACCCAGGCGCCCTGAAATTAATTTTTAAATAGTGTATTTTATTTAACCCATCACATCTGAACGTTGTCATTTCACCATGTAATCAATATAAAGATACTGAGATCTTTTGTTCTTTCTTTCATACCAAGTCTTTGAGACCTGGCGTGTGTATGACTCAGCCCCTCTCACTTGGGATGTGCCATGTGTGGCCGGCGGATACTTGCTAGACATCACAGCTCTGACATGTCATGAGATTTACCAATGCTTAGGTGTATCGCTCATTGATCTTGCGTGCCTGCTGGAGCGTCAGCTCCGCAAGGCCAGGGAGCTTTGTCAGGTCCCCCGGCGGGTCCCTGGCATCTCGCGGGGCGCCTGGCACACAGCAGGTGCTCGGTCAACACTGGACAAATGAAACACACACTCAGATGGGAGCTTTGGCTCTGCCCTTGCCCGAGCAGCATCCGATGTGGCGGACGTGGCCATCACGACGGTCTCCTCTTCCTCCGGCTCCTTTCCTTTTCTTCCCGTGCTTTCTCTCACCTCTGTCTTCCCCTCTCCTCTGCTACTGCTTTCCCTTTCTCCACTTCCCTTTTCCTCCGCAAGGAGCGTCCTTATGCATGGCCGGGCTCCGGAGGCAAGCGACTTTGGTTCAGTCCCTGCTCTCCCACTCTCCCTCTGTGACTCTTGTTAATCAAGGTGTTTCTTTACACGCAGGGATCTGGCTCGGCGTCCCTGAGGATAACACTGAGGCTTCCTGGGCTGGGGTGGGGCCCACAGCATGTGGCTACCTGTACAGAGCAATGATTCCATCTAACGTTGGCACCTTGCTAAGTGTGTAATCAGCATTAACTCGTTTAATCCCCATGACTACCCCCCCCCCCGCCGAGGTGGGCACAGCTGAGATCATCCCTGTTACACAGGGAAGGAGGCCAGAGCACGGAGAGTGTAAACGACTTCCCAGAGGCCACCCCAGCTAATGCAGCCTGGTTGCAAAGGCAGATTTTTTAACCACTGGGCTCCAATAGCCATGGTTCCTCAGTACCTATCGATGAAGGACCTACTGTGTGTGTGTGCCAGGCACTGTTCTAGGAGCTGGGGACACAGTCATGGGCAAAACAGACAGATTCCTGCCCTTATGGAGCTTTTCCATTCTAGATGGAGAGCATTATGTAGTGTGCTGGGGGTGATAAGTGCCATATAGAGAAAGTGAAGCAGGGAAGGGAGATAGGGGGTATTGTGGGGTGTGGTTTGTAATTTAAAAAGAGTGGATAGGAAGGAAGTTCTCGCTGAGATGATGTTAGGGCAAGAATGTGAAGAAGGGAGGGAGGGTGAGCTCCGTGGGGGTTTGAGAGAAGAGTAAAGGGACTGGTAAGTGCAAAGGCCCTGAGGTGGGAGCAAGGTGGTGGGTTTGAGGAACACCCAGGAGGTAAAGCAGGTGGCACAGACGGGAGACAGGAACACAAGGTCAGGGGATGATGGTGACCTTGCGGGTCATGGTGAGGACTTCGGCTTTTAGTCTGAGTGAGGTGGGGGCCGGAGGAACGTTCTGATTTTTTCAATGACGGCTTTATTGACAGGTAGTTCATAGAGCATACAATGGACTCATTTAATGGGTACAAGTCACTGGATTTTAGTGTGTTCACAGGGTTGTGTAAGCACAACCAGGACATTTTCATCGTCCCAAAGAGAAGCCTTGTACACCTTAGCTCCTGACTCTCCCCTTCACTCCCCTGCCCCACCCCAAGCCAGGCAACCTCTAATCTGCTTTCGGTCTCATGGATTTGCCTCTTCTGGACATTTCCTATAAATGGAATCATACACTGTGTGATCTTTTCTTTTTTAAAATTTTATTTAATTTTAGAGCGGGGATGGGCGGACAGAGAGAATCTATAAGCAGACTCCCTGCTGAGCACGGAGCCTGGCACAGGGCTCAATCCCACGACCCCCAAGATCATGTCCTGAGCCGAAATCACCACTCGGACGCTCAACCAAGTGAGCCACCCAGGTGTCCCTATGTGGTCCTTTCTAAGTGGCTTCTTTCACTCAGGGTAACGTTTTCAAAGTTCAACCACACTGTGGTATGTATCAGTACTTTTTTCCTTCTCATGCCAAATAATGTTCCATTGTGTGATAGTCCGTAATTTATTTATTACTCGATTTTATTCATCAGCTGAGGGACATCTGGGCTGTCTCCACCTTTCAGCTACTGTGCACAGGGCTGTAGTGACCCATGGTGCACGAGTTTTTGTGTGGACACAGTTTTCATTTCTCTCCGATGTGCCCCGGGCTCAGACGGCTGGGTCTCGTGTTAAGTCTGTGCTTGGCCTTTTGAGGAATGTTTTCCACAGCGGCCGCCCCATTTTACAACCCCACCGGCAGTGTCTGAGGGTTCCGGTGTCCCCATGTCTTTGTCCACACTCACCATCTGTCTTTTGATCAGGGGAGATGTCTGCGCTGAGAAGGAACGTCATCTGACTTGGTTCGCACAGGAACCCTCCGGTACCCACGTTGAAAATATCTTACTCTGATTCATCTTTCTTTTCCTTCTGCACTTTTGTTGGCTCTCCCTATCCCGGCAAGGCCTCTCTCTAAAGCATGACAAAGCCTTTTCTCCTGCTTCTTAGGCCACCCCCCCCACATCCTTGCCCCCCTCCCCCCCATCGGAAGTGACTCCCCTCAGTGAGATCAGGGCTGGTCACGTGTCTCAGGCCGCCTTTCATCTCTGCCTGTGTCTCTTGTCAGATGACAGCCCCGGCCTGATGCGAGGGCCCTCTTGCCACGTCCTTGAGGCTCTCTTGGGTAAGCACCACGCACATTTGGACCTTGAAGAGTTCGTAATAAATAAAAGTTACATTGGGTGACAGGGTCAAGGCGAATGAGCCTCTTTGAGGGAGGACGGGTGTCAAGGAAGGGGGGGTGGGCATCAGGCCAGGGCAGACCCCGGGTTTTAGTTCACTGGTTAGTGCCCAGGAACGGCAAAGTCAATGGGAAGAAGAGAATCCCATAGCTGATGGCTGTCGAAGACCTTGAAGAATTCAATGAACTGTGTTAATTCCTCCATGAGTGACTTGATTGATTCATGCCTCAGTGAGCTAATCGATCACTTCAAGTCTTTAGTGCATACGGAACAGGTGGGAGGCATTGTCCCAGGTGTTGGGGATACATCCGTTAGCAAAACCAGACCGGCTTCTTGGTCAGGAGCTGGGGGAGACAAAAGTAAAGAAACCAATAAGACAATTTCAGATAAGATGGGGTGATTCGGTACAGTGACTGGTGGGTCGGGGTTCCCATTTTGGATACGGAACAGTGAAGGCCTCTCCGAGGAGTGGACTTAGAGCTGGAGTCTGGAGCAGAAGTGAGTCCTGGAAGGATCTGGGGGAAGAGTGTTCTAAGCACAAGGTACAGCAAATGCAAAGGCCCTGTGGCAGGAGAAAGCTGGGGCTGTTCAAGGAATAGAAAGAAAGCCCGGGAGGCTGGGAATACAGTGAGCAAGGGGACAGGCAGGCTGGGAGATGGGGCAGAAAGGTGGGTAAGAGCCAGGTTGAGCAGGCCTTGGGACAACACAGGACTCAGCTGTGCTCCCACGTTGTGGGAACCGACCCGAGTAAGCCCTACCACAGTTTCCCAACGCAGTTAATCCTCACGACAGCTCTTGGAGAGAGGCTCTTATTGTCCTCACCTGACAAGTGAGAAAACCGAGGCCAAGAGCGGGCCAAGCGGCTTGTCCCAGGACTCTGCCGCGGGAAACCCAGAGCACAGTTTCCCCGGACTCGTTCCCCTCTGATGCCACAGCCCTGCCCTGGCACCCCAATCTAGGTCAGGGGTTGGGCCTCTCCTGCATGCACCCCGGGCAGGGTCAGGTCTCCTGAGCGGAATAGTGCCAGGCAAGGCTCTCTGGCCAGTATGTGGTGGGTGCTCAATAAATCCGGATTCAGGCCAGGCCCTGCTGCTTTCTTCCAGGGCTGAATGGGAGTTTCCAAAGGCCTCTTCCTAAGCCTTAGCCAGGTGTTGAGGACATTGTGTCCCACTCCGTGTAAACCCCAACCAGCCCCTTGTCTTCTCAGTAGTCCGGTCTAGAGAATGAGGGGCTCGGCCTACATCGGGGCTGCAGAACTCCATGTCAGGTGCTGGGTGGGGGGGGGCTACAGGGGAACACATGCCCACCTGTTGTATCTTCTGGGAGCACTTGTTACCTGCAATTATCCATCGCTCATTTGCTCACTTGCTCATCATCTGTCTCGCTCTTCATTAGAAAGCAGACACTGAGGTCTGTTCACTTCACCTTCCTGTGCCTACTTCCTTACCCATAAAATGGAGCCACGCTGCGCAAGGGCCCAGCATCTAAAAGGCTCTGCATCTGTTCATTCTGAAGTGCTTATTGTGAGCAAGCATTACCTGCCAGGCAGTGCTCTAGCTGCCCGGGGACAGGGCAGGGGCCCAGAGAGACGAAGCGTCTGCCCGCAGCATTCCAGCTGGGGGGTGGGGGGTGGTCAGAATGCAAAAGACAAATGACTGGGTAACCTACCAGGTGGTGCTCAGCGATAAGGGTGAGGGGTGGACGGGGTGAGGGGTGGACGGGGAGAGTTGGCCCTGTTTTGTTTTACACAAGGTGGCGGGGGAAGGCCTTTCTGATAAGGTGGCGGAGCAGTCATGAAGGAAGAAGCCAGGCAGATATCTGGGGGAGCAGAATGCCAGGGGGGGCGCGTGTATCAGGCACGGAGGCGGGAGTCTGCAAGGCCGGTTCCGGGGAGAGCCAGGCTAGAACAGAACGTGTGTGTGGTTGGAGACTTGGGGGATGGCCACGAGGCCCCCGGGCTGGGGATGGGGGCTCTGGTGTTTCTGATGAGTTGGGAAACTCCTACAGAGCGTGACCATGACGCTGGTCCTGACAGAGGAAGTGGGAGAGGAGGAGGGGCGGGGAGGAGGAGGGTCAGGGCGGCTGCGGGAGAGGGGGAGACGGAAGAGGAGAGGGAGCAGGTGATGGGAGGAGGAGTGGGGAAGGGGAGAAGCGAGGAGCAGGGGGGTAAGAGGAGGCAGAGGGGGCGCCCCACCGCGCTCGGCGCACGAGGATGCCCGCGCCGCCTCCCGCGGAAACGGAAGCGAGGGCGTGGGGCCCAAGACTACCCCCGTGGGGCGTGTCCTCCGGACCGTCCGATCCGCGCCCCGCCCCCGCCCCGCCCCAAACCCCGCCCCCGCCCCGCGCAGCCCCCACCCCCCGCCCCCGCCCGGCCGCTCCCGCCCGAATCCTGGTGCCCAGGGCGTCCCGGGGGCGGTCCGGCCGCGCCGGCGATGGCGCATAAAACCGCCGGCCACCTGCCCGGCCGCTCCTCCGTGCGCCGCGGTCCGGGCCCCGCCGTGCCGCTGAGGCCCGCGTCCCCAGAGTCGCCGCCTGTGTCGCCTGTGTCCCGGTCCCCGTCCCCCCGCAGGCGCGGAGCCGCGCGAGCGCCGGGCGGGAGCCAGGGCGCGCAGACATGGGCAGCCGCGCCAGAGCGCGCCGGGCGGCCGCCGTGCTGGGCTTCACTGGGCTGCTGTGCGCGGTGCTGGGAGCCGTCATGATCGTGGTGGTGCCCACGCTCATCAAGCAGCAGGTCCTCAAGGTGGGTGAGGGGCGCCGGCCGGGGCCCGCGCGCGGCTGGGGCTGGAGGGCGCCGGGCGCCGAGGAGGGCGCGCAGCCAGAGGGCGGGCCAGCCGGAGCCGGGATCGGCGCCCTGGGTCAGGGTCCCGGAGCACCCGGAGTCCAGAGCGCATCGCGAGGGGCAGCTGGCCGCCTCCGCAGTACCCTCCCCGACCCAGGCCGAGGTTGGGGGCGAAGGGGGCATCTAAGGGCTTCCCTGGAGCGGCAGGCCCAGGGTTGGGGGAGGCCTGAATGAGAGACCTCACCGTCAGGAGTCTGGCGCCGAGGGTGAGCACGTTATGGTGCTACTCTCGCGCCTCTTGACTACAGCAGCCTGAGGCCGTATCTACTAAAATTAGGGCTGCACTTTGCCTGTTTCCTGTGAGCCCAGGACGACAGGAACCTTGCATTCATGTGCTTCTGTGAGACTCACATGGGTGCCCGAGCCTCGGTAGTAGGGTGCTCAGCAGAGCACTCTGCTGTCGAGAATCTCCCCGTAGAAGGCCCTTCGCTGAGGCCCAGGGCTCCGTCCTCCCCCCAACATTGCCTTCCTGATGCAGATTGGAAATGATAAGCCGCTTTCTCCTTAGATTCACACAGAGGCAGGCACAAGCCCAAGGCTGCCCAAGCAGAGGGCTTTCCTCCAGTCGTAACCTTACGCATGATTGCCCTTTCACCGTGGAGACGAATTAGCTGGCCTCAGACCATCAGACTCTGCCCTGGGTGTCTGGACAGCCTGTTTAAATGAGCTGGAGTTAAGGAAGGTCGGAGACACTGCAGAGGGTCACACCCTTTCAGAGCTTGGAAGCCAGAGACGGCACCAGCAGTGTGGGGAGGGGAAACTGAGGCTTGCCTTGCCCAGACACTGAACAAGCACTGATAAAGATGGGGATAATGTCACTTGCCCGTTGACTTCTCTTTTCCCCTTAGCCTGCTTCTTTAGGTGGGTTTCTTAAGAATGGGACTTGTCCACGTTTCATGTCTGTGCCCTGGCCCGGTGCAGGATGCCTGGGAATGAATGAATCACTGGAGGAATGAAGGCTACAATCTGCTTACACCTCTCGCTGCCCCTTCTTGGGACCTGGCTGTCTTTAAACATGGTGCAACGGCTGGCTTTTCTCAAGGTCTCTGGGAGTTATATTGGCCACACTCTTTTTGTTTGTTTGTTTTCAAATCTTGTCCCAGTAAGTCCTGTAGTCTGATTCCAAGGAGGTTCTGGCTGATGGTGACCCTGAGCCCTGAGTTCCTCTTGGTGGTTTTTTTTTTTTTTTTGGCCTCTGGGGATGGCAGGAAAAACTTGTGTGGGGTCACCTCAGAGCCTTCGAACTGCTTTGTTCTCTCCCACGGTGGCCGAGGGGTCACACTTTTCAGAATAGCTGTGAGAGCTTTATCTCAGTGAGAGCCCACGATGTTGTGGTTTCTGTGAGGTGTGCCTCCTGCAGACACTGTCATCCAGGTGGTATAAACATGGGGCGCCATCATGACCCTGTGCAAAGAGCCTCTTGCTTTGGAGGTGTGAGGGTGGGTGGGGTTTATAGTTGAAGAATCTCAGCCCCATCATTCTTGGACCAACTTCAGGGTGGTTTCTTTTTTTTTTTTTTTTTTTTTTTATTTTTTTTTTTAAGAGGGGGAGGGAGAGGGCATGAGCGGGGCTAAGGAAGGAGAAGCAGACTCTCCCGCTGAGCAGGGGGCCCGATGCGGGGCTCGATCCCAGGACCTACGGATCATGACCTGAGCCGAAGGCAGACGCTTAACTGACTGAGCCAGCCAGGCGCCCCCAGGGTGATTTCTTTCTGGGGATGTTGGTCAGTTCCGTGCATATCGGTTCATGCGTGGGCACCTCTTAATTCCCCACTGTGACTCCGGGCTTCCAGAGCGGAGAGTGCCGTCACCCTCAGTTGTCCTGGAGCTAGAATTTCCAGGCTTCGAGTTGAGCAAGAGCCACCTAGCATCCCCTGTGAATCTCCCAAAGATGATTGGTTTGGGTCCTAGTGGCGTGAAGGCAGGAAGGCAAGCCCGGCCCACGACAGCTGCTTCTTGGGCAGCCCAGGCTGAGCCCCGGCCAAGTCCCTTCCCGTGGAAGAAGGATGTCTGTGTTCAGGGGACCAAGTGGGTGGGACACCAAGAAGGGGAGGGACTGCCTGCCGGTGTTTTCTTTGGCTGCACGTGTCCATGTGCAACTTGAATGGGAAGCCTTGTGCTTTGCTTTCTATTTTTTTATGCTTTTTGGTTAACTAAAGAGTCTGCCTATAAAAGACATGAATTCTTGCTTGCAAAAAAAAAAAAAATTCAAACGGAGGGAAAAAAGTTCCCTCCATTTTATTCCCTTCCTCAGATAATAGCACCATTGTTGGCATGTATGTATCTTTCTAGAGCTTTATCGGTGCATACATCGTGAGCACGTGTTTATACACATTACTACATATTTTTTGCATATACTGAACTATACTACGTATAAATATTCTGCAGTTTGCTTTTCAGTTCACAGATAGCTCTTGAAAATGTTTCCATGTCACAACAAATAAAGAGATGATTATTTTTTTTTCACCGCTGCCTGGTATTCCTTTAAATGTCTATCCCCTTAATTATTTCCCGGTTTCTCTACTGACTGGTAATTTTCTCTGTCTCAAGCAACCGAACTGTGAGTGCCCTGGTACATACATACCCCTCCGCGTACATGTTTGTTTGTTTGTTTGTTTTTAAAGATTTTATTTTTTTTGACAGAGAGAGACACAGCGAGAGCGGGAACACAAGCAGGGGGAGCGGGAGAGGGAGAAGCAGCCTTCCCGCTGAGCAGGGAGCCCGACGCGGGGCTCGATCCCAGGACCCTGGGACCATGACCTGAGCTGAAGGCGGACGCTTAACGACTGAGCCACCCAGGCGCCCCTCTCCGCGTACATGTTATGAATACTCGCACAGGGTAGATTTCCAGACTAGAAATATCTAGACCACAAAGCATGTTTAGTTTGAATTTTGACAGTTACCGCCAAATTGCCTTTCTGAAAATCTCTAGCATTTATACCTCTGCCAAGAGTATGAAAGTCCCACTTCCCCCACTTGTCTGCATCATTGGAGATTATGTTTTCTTATGAGCATTTTGTTGTTGTTGTTAATCTGATGGGTTTGATTTACATTTCTCAGGCTGCTGAGGGGGTTGAGTAGGGATGTGATGCATTTTGAAACCTGTGTCAGCTTCCGGAGCCCAGGGCTGCAGAGCTGGCTCTGCCCTTTGCTAGGTGGGGACCTCACGCCACTCACTTCACCTCTGAGGCAGGCTTTCTTTCTGCAGCTCTGAGACGGGTCAGATGTAGTTTGCCTGCCGGCAAGATTAGAAAGTACAAAGGTGATTACATGGGTGTGCAAATACTTTGGACATGCCTCGTTTCTTGTGTGACTCTGACCACAGCCTTGAGAAATAGGTTGAGGTGGTGCTTTTGTTCCCTCTTACCAGTAAGGAAACTGAGGCATATCAAAGGTCCTCAGCTTGCTGGGGGAGGTTACACAGCTTGAGGCAGTGGTGGGTCAGAGCCACAGTCCTGAGCAGGGTCTACGCGGCAGTAGGGGCGTAGGAAATAAAGTGGGAGCCCTTCATCCAATGGATTTCTAGGCAAAAGTTAGAAAGAAGGGACTCAATGTGTATGTTTTAGCACAGATAGTTGGCAAAATATAGAAGTCATTGGAAAAAAGCTCAGGTCACAAAACAATAACCTGTATTTTCAATGGGCGACTATTCGTGCGCATAAAATCAGAAAAGTGCGGGGAAGGCTACACGTTGGACTGACAAGAGCGCTCACTCTCGGGGGGGAAGGGCGAGGGTCGGGCTGTGGCCGAGGGGAACATACTTTACCTGTAATGCTGCTGCTTTTTTTGGTATGTACGTACGTACGTACGTATGTATGTATTTATTTACTTATTTGCGAGAGAGACAGAGCACAAGCAGGGGGAGCCGCTGAGGGAGAGGGAGAAGCAGGCTCCGCTCCCTGCCGAGCAGGGAGCCTGGCGCAGGACTCGATGGTTCTACCCCAGGGCCCAGGGATCGTGACCTGAGCCGAAGGCAGACGCTTCACCGACGGAGCCACCCAGGCGCCCCTACATTTTTTTTTTTTTAAGCAAAGAGAATATTCATGTGTTATGTGTTTAATTAAAAATTAGTAAGGAATCGGTAGCTTTCCCCAGAGAATGGCCCGTTGCACTAGACGCACCAGCCGTGGGAGGTGCACAGCGGAGGAACCCTGTGGACTGAGGTTGCTGGGAGGGACCCAGGGAAAGAAGTGAGACTCGTTCCCTCTACTTTCCCTTAGTGGGTGGGAGCGGACAAGAGGCTGCAGCCGGAATGCGCTAAGGAGTGCGATCGTGACTTACCGTGGGCCAGGCGGTGTCAGAGCAACTTTGTGAATGCCATCTTGTTTAGTCCTGGGAGAATTCTGTGACACTTCTCATTATCGTCATCAACCATTAGGGAAACAGAAGCTTTGGAGAGTAATTTGCCCCAGGTAACCTTCCTGGGGTGTGTGTGTGTGTGTGTGTGTGTGAGAGAGAGAGAGAGAGAGAGAGAGAGAGAGAATATCCTGGAAGAGGATGCCAGGAGAATGGGGACTCTTGTATCTAACTGTCTAGAACCGAGCCTGGCACGCATGGCCCTCTATGTTTGAATGGATAAGGAATGCTCGGTCCAGGTCCCTGGCGGTACATTTCCAAGTTACCAGGTGTTTCTGGTCCAACAGGGAAGGCCCAGCGGTAGGAGGGGCCCCTGGCTGCAGCCGGGCCACAGGGAAGGGGCTCGTCTGCTGGGCCCCCATGGGCTGATGGGCCTCTAAGCCTCCTCCACACCCAGGAGGGGGGCTGAGTCCCTTCTGCGGTCTCTAAGTTGGTTTTCTGGTTGGAATCAGCCTCAGTTGCTTTATCCACTAATTTTCTCAGCTGCTGAAGTCTTCCCTAACTTGTGTTGCCATCTCAATAAATGACACCTCGATTTGCTCCCCCAAGTGTAGCGGTGAAGATCTTGGGTCATCCTTGATATGGTCTATCAGCAAGTCCTGTCAGCTTTATCTTCAAAGCACATCCAGATCTCAACCCCTTCTCAACATCATGACGGCCTTCTCTGTCTACTGCTTGGACTGGTGCAGTAGTCTCACCTCTGGTCTCCATAGACAGCCAGAGGGATCCTGATAAAACACTCGTCAGACCTTGTGCCCCCTCAGCGGACAACCCTTCGAGATTCCCTGTGTTACTGTTGAGTGAGTATCGAGGTCCTTTCAGTGGCCTGAAGGCCCCCACAATCTGGCCCTCCTTCCCTTTCTTACATCACCGTCTCTTGGCCTCCCTGCTTACCTGCCACACTATCTCCTGATGTCCTTGAGCCTGCCTAGCCTGGTCCTACCACAGAGTCTCTGGCTTGCATTCCCCTCTGTCTGGAAGGCTCACCCCCAGATAACCTGTGTAGCTTGCCCGTCATGTCCCTAAAAGTAGTCTCCGTCAGGTTATATGTTTATTTGTGCGGCCTCTTTCTCCCTCCTGAGCCTGGACGTCTGCTGGGGGAGGGGCTGCATTGTCCCTCTCACTACAGTGTCCCCAAGGGCCAGAACGGCTCTTGCATTCGTGGTCGGATGTCGGAACAGACAGGTGGTCAGGGTTTTGAGGTCGGGCTGTTTCCTTACCCTCTCTCCCCCAACAAGACCCGGACTCAGACTCTGTTTTGCTCCCTCTCCCCCTCCCCCCCCCCCCCCCCCCCCCGCCGTGCCCCCCCTCCCTTCAAGACCCCCCCAGAGAGCCTCAGGAATGTCCTGCCCTACCCCTGGGTGGCTTTGTGCCCTCTGGCAAGTCTCCTTGGGCCCATCAGTTAAAAGGTGGGGGTTGATGACAGATAAACGTTAATGAGCACTTCTTATTGGCCAGACACCATTCTAAGTGTCTTACATGTATTAAGTCATATCGTTTAGCATCCAGATAGCTCCTGTTGCCTCTCTTTTACCCAGGGACCCAAAGCGCAGTGCCTTGAAGTCACTCGCCCCAGGTCACACGGCTGCCGAGGCAGGACCAGGATTTCCATCCAGGGAGCCTGCCGCCCTGCCCTCCCTGCTCTCTGGGTTTCTGAGTGGCTCGGGTTAACATTTGGCAGCAGGGCAGGCCCTTCCTGTATTCTCTGTTTGGGTTGACCTCCCCTTCTGCTTTCCCTGCATGACCAGCGGGCAGCGGGCTCCACAGGGCTTTCTCCTCATAATCACCTCCCCCAAACTGCTAGTCCAGAGCGCCTCCTGGATACATCCCTTCCAGGGCCATCTGGCCGACCCGGGGGGTGTTCTAGAATCATAGATGCCGAGGGAAGCGGCTAAGGGCGGTCTCAGCAGCCTCCGGGGTGGGCCCTTGCCTCTTCCGCGGGGTCAGCTTGGCCAGCCCCGCTCCCGAAGTTCTGGGGAGCCCCGGGGTCACAGCCTGACCTCTCCTGAGCCCCAGACAGTGGTGGTGGGGGGGTGTCTCCTGCAGGCCTCCTGCATCTGGCCGCGTGGGGCAAGGCTGTGGAACTGATCAGCGCTGGCGGGTGGGAGGCGCTCGGTCCTGGGGCGGGGGGGTTGGGATCGCAGGTGCGTGCCCACTCTGTGTTGTTTTGCTTCCTCTTTCCCAAAGGAGAGCCTCCTAGTCCCCCCTGCACCCGGGAGGCCGCTTCATCTCACTCCATGGTGACAGCTGGAAACCATGGGCTATTTTTAGTGTCCCTGAGTCGCGTTTAGTTTTGTTTTCCTCTCTGGTTTCATGAGGGTGCGTGTGTGCACATGCGAATGTTGATGCGTGCACGCGTGTGCCGATTACGCACACGCCACTGGCAACACACGAACTCATGTTGGCATGTGCACATGCATGCGTGCGGCTGCGTGCCGGAGCACATGCACGCGTGTGTCGATGTGTGTTAACGGGGAGCACGGGGCCCTGTGTTGGCATACACATGGACATGTGTCGGCATGTGTACACGTGGGTTGATCTGCACCCACATGTGGCATGGTACATGTGGTCCTCACGTGTTGGCACACATG
Organism: Callorhinus ursinus; assembly: GCF_003265705.2. Taxonomy (NCBI): domain Eukaryota; kingdom Metazoa; phylum Chordata; class Mammalia; order Carnivora; family Otariidae; genus Callorhinus; species Callorhinus ursinus. The sequence goes on along the minus strand of NW_027397103.1, from coordinate 13,354,001 downwards.
CGTATATCTGTGGGCTCACACGCACAAGTGCTGATGTGTGCACACATGTTGGCACACACAGGCACACATGGTGTGCATGGTCACATATGTGGGCATGCGTGTGCACCCATGCTAGTGCATGCCTCTGCGTGTCGGGGTGTGTTAGTACGTGACATGCTCCATCACCATCTGGCCTTTGCTGGCCTGGCACCAGGGGTGTATTCCATGTGCCCGGCTCTTCCCGTTCCGCGAAGCGTGCCCGGTCCCTTCCTGGAATGACTAATGCTTGCCGTGCCTCTGCTCAGTGATTCAACATGATTAGCTAGAACTCAATTAAGCTCAATTACCTGGAATCACCTTGTGCCGGCCTTCCTCTAGCAGCAAATGATACGAAGTAAGTCGCGCACTGGTGTCAGACACTTGGGGAAGTTTCCCGTGGGCATGGCCTGGCCGCAGTGGAGACCCGGCACAGGCCCATGTGCTCCTTTGTCATCTGCGGGTCATGCTGGTTGCTGGCGCCCAGAAGGGTGATCCTGTGCCCTTGGTTGGCAGCAGAGAGGTTCCTGGCTCATCAGCCACCCCACACCCCCCAGGGCTGGTTTCCGCCATGACGTGATGCAGGCAGACTCCTGGTTCGCGAGCTGAGAGCCAGAGGACTTGGTGGAGGAGCGTTGGGCCCCTGCCCTTCTCCATGAAGAAAGATCTAGTAACTTCGACCCCATAAACACATTTACTATGCAGAGAACTCGATTGTGAGCCTCGGCCAAAAATAAAAAAACAAAAGGAGACATTCTTTTATGTACCTCATTTCCCTCCCCCTTGTCAAAGGTGACCTTGGCCTCCACTGGCCCTGGGAGTGACTGGCAGGAGCAGAAATGCAAAGAGAAGCAAAACAGCACAAAACAGTCTATTCTTGGCTTTGGAGCTTTATAGTGCTCAGCAGCTGCGATCGCAGGGCGTCCGGGGTGATTCTGATCCTGATTTGAAGCTGCTTGGTCTGCCCAGAACTTCCCAGAACCCAAGCCCGAGGCTCTGGCTGTTGGTTCCTTGCCTCCTTCCCCTCCCCCCCCCCCCCCGCCCCGTGTCTTCCTGTTCACCGACAGCCTCATGCCGGGGATGGGGAAGGAACAGGAGTGGCCTGACCCTTGTGTGCTTCCTGGCATTTTGGGTGAAGTTCCTTCCACCTTTTCTGGAAGCTCCTAGAAGGACTCTTGAGACATTTTAAATGTCTGTTCTCTTGGTTTTCCTCCTACCTTCCTGGCTGGCTGCTCTTTGTCTCCTGTGTTGGTGCCCCCTTATCTCCCTGACCCCTTGCCTGTTGGCGAGTCCCGGGGCTCAGGCCTTGGACATCCTTTCTGGGTCACGCATTCCCTGGGTGGGCTCAGCCAGCCTCTAGCAGTAAGTGGCATCTTTGTCCTGGCTACTCCCAAATTGATATCGCAGACCCAGACCTTTCTCCTGAATTCCAGCCTCCGGCGTCCAGGGGCCAGCTCCGTATCTCAGTTTGGGTGGTGGAAGGCTGCTTGCACGACCCTGGCCCGTGCCCGGCTCCTCTCGCCACCCCCGGACCCCGTTCCCTCTGGCCGTATTCCTGTCTCTTGCGTCTAGCTGCCCAGGCAGAAAGGCCTGGACCCGGCCTTGGTTCTCGTCTCTCCTTCTCACTTCCCACACTGGACCATCAGGATGTTTCTGGCTCCCTCTTCCCAGTATATCCAGAATCCTACCGCTTCCTGCCACACCTGTGGCTACCACCCGGGTCCACGGGGCCGTCGGCTCTCACCTGGCTTCCCGAGGGCCTCCCTGCGTCCACCTTGGCTCCCTGGCTGGGTTTTCTCCACGCAGAGCAGCCAAAGGGGGGACCTGTGACATTTGCGGTCAGATCACCATCCTCCTCTGTTCAAAAGCCCCGCGGTGGGCCTGCCCCAGCCCCTCCTCAGAGTCAAAGCTGCATCCTATGTTGGCTCTGGAGGCTTGCACCATCTGCCCCTCACCCCTTTCTGCCCTCCCCTTCACCTTGACCTTGCACACCAGCCTTCTGGCCGTTCCTGAGACATGCCGGCACCCTCCAGCTTAGCTCTTCCCTCTGCCTGCAACTCTTCCCCTGGTGTGCGTGACATGCTCTCCCCCCTTCTTTAGGGCTTGGTTCAGATCTCAGGTGCTCTTGGAGGCCTGCCCTGACCTCCCTTGTTTGAATTTGCCAGCCCCCTCCCCATTCCCCCTGGGCTCCGACCCCTCCTTACCCTGCTGTTTCTTCGGTAGCCCTGTCTCCCTGTGAGATACTATGTAATACACCTGTGCACTGTGTTTATTGTTTGTTGTCTCTTTCTCCCCGTGAGGATGTGGGGCCCATGAGGGCAGGGACCTTGGTTTTGTTTGTTGCTGTGTCCCAAGCACCTGGAATGATGCCTAGCACATAATCGTGGGTTCTCAAATATTTATTGAATGGATGTTTAGAAGACAAGGGTGGCTTCATGGGGAGGTTTGTGACTAGTGATGTGTTGTGGTCCTGCGCGGGGACGAGGGGCTGGCTTCCCTCCCCTGCATGGGTCCCCACTGCGGACCGCTTTCCAGCTTCCTCACCGTCCTGTGTGCTCCTGTGCCCTCTTGCTTGCCACCCTTCTGGCACTTCTCTCTGCCGCAGCCGGAATGCTCTTTAGAAAATGCAAGTTGGATCGTTTCACTACCCTGATGAAAAGCTTCTTGCATGAGGTAGGAAGCCTGCCTGCCCCCACAGCCTGTAAGTCCCTTCTTCACGGCCCCTGCCTGCTTCCATTCTCAGAGCTCTTACCCTGTTCCAGCCCCACAGGCCTTCCTTTTCCTGCAGTGCACCGGGGTTCTTTCCGGTTCTGGCCTTTGCATGTGCTGTTCCTGCTCCGCAGAAGGCTTTTCCCCCTCTGGCTCTTATGCTTGGTTCCTCCTCTTTTATGTTTTAGTTCTAATGTGACCTCTTGAAGAAGATACCCCCTGACCACCAACCCTCCCCCTGAACCCCACTCCCACTGTCTACCCCATCTGTGTTATAACCACCCCATTTTACTCCCTCCCAGTGACTGGGTGTGTCCCCCAGCTAGGCGTCGCTGTCTCTGGATGGACCCCTTTTCCATCCCGACATGACTTACAAAGATGTCATCAGGGCTGTCTGTAAGCGGTGGGTAAAGAAACAGTGCCTGTCCTGGCGGAGGGGGGCCGGGGGAGACGTGGAGGCTGGTCTGGAGTCCCTTCCTTCTGCCTCATGGAGGGAGCAGGGATCCTCACAGCAGGTATGGGGCCCCAGCCGGCAGGCCGCTTGCATGGGGGAGGGGTGTGTTTCCCTTCTTGCTGCATTTAGGCCGAGGTTCAGCATTAAAGTGGAGTCGCTTATGTGCCATCTCTTGTCTCTACCAGCAGAGACTTAGTGAGGCTGGTGGGGGAGACTGCGGTCCACTCTGCCTGTGGTTTTACTCTCTATGGGTCGTGGAGGTGACTCACCCATGTAAAATCATTTCCCTGCACCCAGTGAACCACCTGTCGCCTGGGTCCCCGTCAGCCTGGAGAGTGGTGGTGGTGGTGATGGTGGTGGTGGTGATTTTTCGTGGCCCTGCTTTTCTTCCTGTGGGTCCTGAATGCAATCTTGGAATTAAAGATTCATTTTTTAGGTATGTCGGCTTCCGTATCATTCACTGGCATCTCTGTCTGGGGCTCAGAAAACAAATGGCCATCTGCACTCTGTGGGGGAGAGACTGGTTGCTTTGAAGTTCCCCAGAGGTCTCCAAAGGGAACCTTGTGGAGGGACCTTTAAGGGTAATTGGAGAATTTTCCTAGTGGCTGGGAAAAGTTGTGCTGGGAACGTTCGTTGGCTCTGATTGGCTGGGCTTGTGTTACACGCTCCTCCCTGAGCCAATCACCGAACTTGAGAAATGGACTGCTGTGATTGGTCAAAGTTGGATCACATGCCCGTCCCTGGAGCTGGGGAAGGAGTTTGCTTTTTCCCGAACCACGGGGAGTTAGGTGGGTGGGGTGGTGCCCTAAATGAGAAGGAGGTGGGGTAGGGGGTAGGGGGGAATGAGGGTGTTAGCAGAAAGAGGAAAAGGTGACAGGCAGCAAAAATGGTGGAAGGGCCCTTTGCCCCAGAAGAGCTTCCCCTCTTCACCTCGTTGCCTCAGTGACTGGCAGTTCCAGTGTTAGAGATTATTTTGTTTGGCTTCATCAAAGGTCTCTTCAGGAGGTGGTAGCTTTGAGCTAATTGTTTTTATCAGGGAAGGTTTCACAATCTCTCAGATCGTTAGATCTGGAACTTGGGTTTTCCTCAGTCCCTTTTTTAATTTTTCCTATGGGGAAAACAAAACCCAGAGGGAACAGAGATTTACATGAGGGCCCAGAGCAAATTAGCAGTGAGTGCTGGAAGGGCAGATTGTCCCAGGTGAGTAGAGGAAGTGGAGTGCTGGGTGGAGGCCAGATGGGCCAGGGGAGCAGGGCTTGGAAGAGGCTGAACAGTTCCAAGAGCAAGTCGTTAACTAGTGTCCTCTATCCCGGTCTGCTCCACATCCTGGCAGCAGGATTGGGAGGAGGTGTTTTTTAATAAACTGGGAAAGATGTCAGAGCTGGAGTGTGCCAGAGTTCAGGCTTTGTCTGCCCCTGGTGGGAGGCTCCCCTGGGTATGTGCTGGAGGGGAGGTGAGGGAGGGAGGGACGAGCCGGAGACCCTGTGGCCTTTATCACAGTCTGCCCAGGTACAGAGGGGAGACTTGATCTGGAATCCTTGGAGCCAGCAGGGGTATTCTGCAGTGCGGCTCAGCACACCTGTAAGCAGGAGTGCCCGGAGGAATGACTACCAGCCTGCTGGCCCTTGCCCCAAACCTTGGGACATTTCCTTTTTAAGCTAGGACAGTGCAGAGGTGTGTGTGGAAGGGGCCTGCCTAGAGAGCCAGGCCCTCGGGGCCCCTGGGAACATCCCTGACGGAGTGCCCTGCGTGCCTACATGGTCGCCTTCCGTCTGGGAGACAGGCATGGGGCAGAGTGGGATGTCGGGAGCTGGAAGGTGGTACCGAATGAGGGGGCGCAGCGTGTCGCCGTCAAGATTAGTCGTGAGTTCTCGAATCCCCAGGGTTCTCTCCAGCCCTTGGCCAGGGTCTTGGCATCCAGGAGATTAGGTGGACCCAAGAACATGGGCTTTGGAGCCAGACAGTCCGGGTTCAAATCCTGACTCTGCCACTTGCCAGCTGTGTGCCTTTGGGCCAGTGACTTAACCACTCTGTGCCGGACTCCTCGCTCTGGAAAATGGAATGTCCTCTCTAGGGCTCTTAAAACGTGGAGGAGTTGGCATACGTAAACCACTTAGGATGACAGCTCAGCAAGTGTCATGTAAGTGTTTGCTCTTGCCATTGTCTTAGCCTTATGGACACGGGCAGATAGAAGGATTGGCCTGCCTCAGTTTCCCCTAAGCGGGACCGTACTGGGCCCCCTTTCCTGCGTCTTGCTGTTCTCACTGCATTGTCGCTCTCTCCTCTAAGTCTTCCCAGCTCACATGTGGTGGCCTCACTGGTCTGTCCGGAGGCCTGGGAAGGCTCCACCGTGTGCATGTCCCAGCCGTTCCCACAAGGGACCATTCAGCCCCGTAAAACAACTGGACAGCAACCTCTGCGTTCTTTTCCCACCTGAGGTTTCTAGTTTGAAAAATTTTAGTTTGGAGAAATTGCCAGAACCGTGCGAGGGACTGGTGGGAGCCCTGTGCTCAGCGACGCTGACTGTTTGCGAGGGGACCGGGCCAGTTTTCTTGGCAGGCTGCCCCTCGATTTGGATCTGTCCCATTTCCTCGTGAGTGCACGTTTTCTTCTAACAGATTCCTACACAAAAGCCTCCTTGTGTGAATCGGATGGGAGGAGAGCTTCTGTGGCTCAGTTGGGGTGGGTAGTCTGGACTCCCCCAGCTTGGCAGCCCCACGCGCAGCAGGCCGGGACCCCAGGGGGGGGTCTGCACACACACCCCCCCCCCGGGACTGCAGGAGCCAGTGATTCCTTCCGTCCTTGCCCCTCTCGATCCTTCCTCCACCTGCATCACATTCTCCTTGCTCCGATTCCTCGCCCTCATGTGAGGCGCCAACCAAGGCCCGTGGATCCTTCCAGCCGCCTCTGCGCGCCTGGATTCCCCCTTCCCCTCCCTGCCGAAGCAGGACTGCCTGTGGGCTAGGCTGGGCCAGACACCCGCCTCCTCCTCTGGGCTGGAGAGCCCCGGGGGGGGGGGGAGGGGCGGCCCTGGGACGCCCGAGCGGCGGGTGGGGGCTCCCCTCTGTTCTGGGGCCTCCCGCCCATCCCTCTGAGCCCTGCAGCATCAGCCTGGCCCCTTCTGGCCTCTGGGCTGGCCGTGGAGGTCATGCTGGCCCTCCTCGGCCCTGAGCCCACTGCAGCCGGAATCCCCTGGCAGCGGCCAGAGACTCTCCAGCCCCGGGACTCTCTTCAACCGCCTGTTCCCAGGCTTCCTGGATTCCACCCACTGCAGCTTCCCGCTTCCTTGTTGCAACTCCGGAGTCTTTAGTTTCTCTCTGGGGTGAAATAGGATGCGCTTCAAGGGAAGTGCCTAAGACACGGCGGTGAAGTAGAGACCTCACACGAACACCTGTGTGATCACCCCCCGGAAGAAAAGCAGGACCCCGTGCTTTTGCAGGCAGAAGCCCCCGCAGAGGAGACGAGGCTCGTTCCCAGCCTGCCTGGCTTCCTGTTGCGTCCCCGATGCCCTGATGCCGAACTTTACTCGAATGCAGTCAGACTGCTGTGGTCTGAATGTCCGTTTTCCCAAAATTCATCTTTTGGCAAACTGAATGCCCAGGGTGATGGTATGAGGAGGCAGGGACTTTGGGAGGGGACTGGGTCAGGAGGGTGGGGCCCTTATAAAAGCATTCGAGCCCTCTTATTTAAGATTTTATTTATTTATTTGAGAGAGAGAGGGAGAGAGACAAGCAGACTCCGTGTGGAGTGCAGAGCCCGTCATGGGGCCTGATCCCACAACCCTGAGATCATGACCAGAGCTGAAATCACGAGTCGGAGGCTTAACTGACTGAGCCACCCAGGCGCCTCCCCCATGAGTGCCCTTTTCAAAGAGTCCCCAGAGAGTCCCTTTTCGCCATGTGAGGACACAGCAGAAAACCTATGACGACCCAGAAGAGAGCTCTCGCCTGACCGTGCGGGCACCTTGATCTCAGACTTCCAGCCTCCAGACAGTGAGAAATAAAGGCCTGTTGTTTATAAGCCGCCCTATCTTATTGATGGCATTTTGATCTCGCAGCCCTGATGGACTAGAAGAGGAATTGTTCCCCGGGGTGGGGTGCTGCTTTAACCACACCTACACCTGGGGAAGCGGCTTTGCACCCGGGTCATGGGCAGAGGCTGGGAGAGTGTGGGGTGCGAGCCGGAAGGAGCCCACGTTGCCCCGAGTGGACCATTAAAATCAGTCCCGGCGAGGGCTCAGAAGGAGGAGAGGGGGGCTGACGAGAGCCCCCGTCTTCTTAGAGGACACCCGGGTGGTCGGGAGCAGGGTGTGGTGGCCCGCGGATGTGAGGACCTGCTTGGAAACTGGAGAGGCCATCCTTGAGAGAACGTGCCCGAACTGTGTTTGCAGTCCGGGGTCTTGTGGCAGGTGGAGCTTGCAGGTGATGAAGTTGGACACCTGAGCCCGGGATGGAAGGTGTGGCTTGGCTTCTTCCTGTGCTCATAGTAAAACGCCAGCGGAGAGAGGCGACGTCCAGATTGTTCATCACGGGGAGGCAGAACTGAAACGTTGGAAACCTCCCAGCCTATCCAGCAATGGAGACAACGAGGAAGCCTGTTCAGAAGAGAAGGCCAAGGGTGTGGCCGATGACCGTTTGATAAAAGGATCTGTGTGGGTGTGAGCCAGACTTCATTCACCTCTGTAGGAAGACAGCCAGTTGGAACCGAAGAGGAAGGGCAGGGAGGGAGTGAGGGAAGGTGGCTGGAAATGTTCGATTTTATGGGACGGACCGTGGGGCCGTTCGGCCACCTGTGTGCTGTTCTTCACGACAAGGGCAGGACCCCAGGAATGATTCAGAGGCCATCGGGGGGATTATTTTCCAGCCCCGGGGTTTAGTGTGGTTTGCCCCGTTGGGTTTTGACCCGTTCTCCCTCCTTTCTCCTTTTGGGAAGGGAGTGTCGAACCTGGGCCAGTCCCACTGTGGTATTCCCGAAGCCCGTAACACTTTCGATCTCACAGGCTCCAGGCTGGGGCCTTGCTGGTACCCGATGTCGGTATCTAGATGAGGCTTTGGACTGGGACTTTCGGGTTAAGGACACGTGAGAAGGGTCTAGTGGGATTAGTGTCCCTTATAAAAGAGACCCCAGGGGGTCCCCATCGAGGGCACACTGAGAAGCCTGCCACCAGAAGGAGGGCTCTCCCCCGACCCCTCCAGCACCCCTTGTAAGGAATAAATGTTTGCCAGGACTAAGCCACTCTGTCTGTGGTACTTTGTTCCAGCAGCTCAGCCCAGACGGACTGGGGGACCCACGTATTCTCTGGTCTGCTTTCGCTTCTCGTTACATTTGTGAGATCCGGCCTTGGGGTTGCAAGAAGCCACACCCGGTTTTCACGATTGTGCAGTATTCCATGAGGCCATCTGGGTGTCTCCGGTTCACGATGGCTGGGGGTGTACACACCCACGTTCCCCGGGGGCCCACAGCCAGGGTAGGGCCGCTGGTCCCCCTGTGCATCTCCAGCCCTGCCCGGACGTGTCAGGCTCATTCCCAGAGTGGTTGCGCCAGCGCTCACGCCCCTCATTAAGTTTTTTATGTAATAATTTATGGAGGTGAAATTCACGTAGTGTACAATTAGTCATTTTAAAGTGATCAATTCAGTGCCCTTTCGTGCCTTCACAGTGTGGTGCCGCTGTTGCTTCCATGGGCTGCGGGGACAGTCCTGCCCCCCACAGTGACACCTGCTCCCCCTTAGCAGTCACTCCCCCCTCTGCCTTCCAGCCCCCGGCCCCCGCTGAGCGGCAGGCTGCTGTCCATGCCTGTGCGCCTCCTCCAGACGCTTCACACAAGTGGGCTCTTATGGTCTGTGTCCTCTTGTGTCTGGCGGCTTCCCCTCGGCACCGTTTTCGAGGTCCATCCATCCGCCTTGTGGCAGGTGTCCGCTGTGGATAGAGCTGTGGAGAGCGCGGGTGTCCGCGTGCCTCTGCGGGCCTGTGCGCACACGTGCGTGTGCAAGAGCGGGGGCACACGTGGGCACACGCGTACGATCCCGCATCGCGCTGGGACTCTGCACCCGGAACAGAGGTTCTGGATCCAGGCAGGAGGCGCTGGCTCCCCGCTCCTGGCTCTGCCTCCCGCTTGCTGTGTGACCCGCGGCAAGTTCCTCCCGTCTCTGCGCTTTGTGAGGCTCCCGTAAACGGGGACAAACCGCGCTTTCCCCGCAGGCTCCCGGTGTCAGCGGGGTGCGGCCCCGTTGGGTCACCGTGGGGACGGCTCCCCCCGGCTCCGGGCTCAGGACTCCGGTCTCCTTTTCCGGAGTTGTGCACCGCTCCTCCAGGCCTGCCCGTGTCGCCGCTTGTCCGGCGGGCTCCGGGCCTCCTGCGCCGCCCCGATCTCTTCACGGGTCGTTCATTCCCTTTGTGCGGGTGCCGGTACCGTGGGCTCCGGCCTCCGCGCGCGGCAGACGTCCCGGCCCCCCACCTTCCAGTTTTCAGGGACTTCTGGGTCGTGGCCTGCCGGGGGAGCCTCCTCACTAACCATTCCTCCTGCATCCATGCCGGCGCCGGAGACCTTCAGGCCTTCTCGAGCCTCTCTGTTGGCGATGGGCGGGGTTTTGATGTGCGTTTCTGAGTTTTGAGACATTTTTCTTTTTTCTTTTTTTTTTTAAGATTTTATTTATTCATGAGAGACAGAGGAGGAGAGAGACAGAGGAGGAGAGAGAGAGAGGCAGAGGGAGAAGCAGGCTCCCATGGAGCAGGGAGCCCGATGCGGGGCTCGATCCCAGGACCCCGGGATCACGACCTGAGCCGAAGGCAGATGCTTAACCCTCTGAGCCACCCAGGCGCCCGAGACGTTTTTCTTTTGTATGTCAGTGGGGGTACAGGGTCCCAGGCTCAGAGAGTTTGAGGGGCCTGCTGGGGGTGTCACACAAAGTGGGGGTAGACCCCAGGCCTCGGGCTTGGTTTAATCAGAAGTCTCAGGCTCCTGATGGCGGAGGTCAGCTAAGCCTGGAGTGGCAGAGGACGTGAGGTTCTCCAGAGAAGGTTCGGAGCAGGAGGCCGGTTGTGTCCAGGACCGGGAGAGAATGTGGCTGACCCCCCGCCCCCTTCCTGCTGTGTCAGCTCGGGCGTCCCCGCCCGCTAATAACGGGGTGCAGCTGTGCACGCGTGCACTAATTCCCCAGGTCTCTGCTCTCACGCGGCTGTCCCCTGCGTGTGCCCCCGTGTCCTGCCCTCTTCTTATGTGGGCATCTGTCATTGGATTTAGGATTAACTCATCTCCAGATCCATAATTTGATTCCCTCTACAAAGATGCTGTTTCCAAATAGGGTCACCTTCCAAGGTTCCAGCTGGACAGGAATTCTGGGGGACACTATTCAACCCACCCCCACTTGGTGTGTGCCCGATCCTCAGACCTGCAGATTGCCGGGTTCAGATCCAGCTCCTAGTGCCTGGGTTCTCTGGGAACTCGGTTTTCTTCTGGGAGCCACCCTGGACCTGTGCAGTGGGGCTGGTTTCCTCGGCTCACACGGCCTCAGCTGGTCCTGTTTCTCATGACGGTGGGACTGGATGTGCTCGCAGGGCCAGCGCGTGCCCAGAAAGCTCCTGCTGACATCAGAAATGAGATAAAGAAAGAAAAACCAGGGCATGATTTTTAAAAATTGAAAGCATACAAGAAACTAGTACAAGCTCCGAAGAAGGCACAGCATGAAAAGTCACCGCTCCCTGTCGTGACGATGGGTCCCGGCTCCAGGGGGGCTGCCTGGTGACTTGGTTTACTAGTCCCTTCCTGAAAACAGTGTGTGTGTCCACAGGGATTGGTACATGCTTCCTTCCCAGGCACACACGGTGCATGCCCCGCGTGCCTTTCTCCGCCTTGGGTTTGGCACCTGGGGGTGGATCTTGGAGATCCCTGCTCTGGCACGTATGTCGCCTTGGAGGGGCCCCGCCGGAGGCCCTCCCTCCACCCTGTGGGCTTGGGAAACAGAACGTTGCGAAGGCAGAGCTGTGGTTCCCTAGTTCCTGCCAGAGCCTTGCGGACGTGACCCAGGAAGCCACAGGTTGGGATCCATGTTAGAAAAGGCTTCTTGCTGGAAACACCTGTGTGTCTTCCGGAGCTTTCTCGGGGAGCGTATTGGTTGCCTGGGACTGCCGTAGCAAACCGTCACAGACTCGGTGGTTCAAAAGCAATGGAAGTCCGCCCTGTCAGAGCTCTGGAGACCAGAAGTCTGAAGTCAAGGGGTTGGCAGGGCCGCGCTCCCCGCAGAGGCTCTGGGGAAGCCTTGCTCTTCTGGTGGCTCCAGGTGGCCCTTGGCTAGAGGCCACATCCCTCCGATCTTCGCCTTCCTTTCCACATGGCCCTTCTTTGAATCTCCTCTTCTGCTATAAGGACACCCGCCTTCGGATTTGGGGCCTACCCGCGTGATCCAGGATAATCTCATTTTAAGATCCTTAACTGGATCGGCAAAGACCTTTCTTCCGCGCAAGGTCACTTTAAGGTTCTAGGGAGACACGTCTTTCGGGGGGCCACCGTTCCTCTCCCTACAAGAAGGATGATGCTGACAACAGCAGTGAGCAATGACTGAGTGCTTGCTGTATGCCAGGCACCAAGCCGCACGGGGAACAGCTTATTAGATCCTCACAGTGCCCCCACAGTGCGATTGTGCATGTTTTTCAAGTGGAGGCACAGAGGTTCAGAGGGGTCAAGAGACTGCCAGAGGTCACACAGCTGGTGGCCGAAGGGCAGCCCGGACCAGCACCTGTGCTCTTCACTTTTGTTCCCAGGGATGTAGCCCAGATCTGGTTGGAGGGGTGTTTTGTGTGGCCCCACACAGCAATTAAAAAATTTATTTAAGTAAATGGGTAGCCAGCATTTAAAGATGGGCAGATTTATATGCAAATCTAGATTTCTAGGTGTTCATGACACAGTTCGTTGGGGTCTGTTCTTTGGTGAGCTGAGGTCTGCTCACCTCCGCAGGACGATGCTCTCCTGCTATGTGGCCGTGGGCAAGTAACACTTTTCCTGGCCTTGGCTTCCTCATCTGTAAAATGGGGACAGTCCTAGCCCTGGCCACGCAGCTGTTGCTGCGAGGGACACACAGGTTGGTAAATGGGGTGTGAGCAGGCCCCGCCTGGTGCGTATTCAGCTGTGTGTTGGCTGTGTCAGGCCGGCCCTGTCGCCATCAATTTCCAGTCTGTTTCTGGAGTAAATTCAGAGTTTTGTTCACAGAGACCGTCCAGGGTCCTGGGTGATGGAAGAGTTCCCAGGGGAAATCTGGGCCGTTGGGAGCCCCTGGGGGTTCTGAGGGCGCTGAAAGCCTTAAGCCCACCACAAGCATCCCGCCTCAGTTTACCCATCTGTCAGGTGAGGTGCTGTGAGCGTCCACATGGCCGAGGGCTGGGTGAGCATGGTGCTTTGGACGCTGCCTGCTCCTGGCGAGAGCCTGGGGATGGTGACGGTGGGGGCGGTGAGGCAGGCCGTGTCCTGGGCACCTGGAACAGGAGGGTGGCAGGCCAGTGTGGCCCAGGGAGGTGGCAAGGAGGGGCTGTAGCGGGGGCCAGGGGGGTGGGGAGGCCGTCCTTGGCGGGCAGCCTGGCCCTCACCATCCTCTCCCACAAGACGCAAGGACTGACGTCACTGACCTCCAGGCTCCCTTGTGGCAGGGAGGGGGTAAGTGTGGGGGAGCTGTCAGCAGTCATGGCGACCTGCGTCCTTGGTGGGGAGGGAAGGAAGGCCGGGCGCTGGGACAGAGTCCAGCTGAGGTTTGAGATATACTTCAACCCTGGGGGACGGTGTCGGGAGGGGCTTCTCGAACCCTCTTCATGGGTTTGGATGCACTAACAAGCAGCCTTGCATTTCTGCAGCATCTTTGACTTTTCGGGAGCGTTCACACCTGTGGTCTGGTGGACCTGCCGCGGGGGAGCCTGGGCGGGCTCCAGGAGACTGCAAGGTGGATAGAAGCAGCGCTAACAGGGGGCCCCCTCCTCCAGCCACGGGGGATGCTTTGCATTCATCATCATCTGCCTCCTTAGCCACTCCAAAGGGTTCGGGGGATTTCAGTCCCCGTGGATGGATGGGACGAGACGGGTGGAGAATCAGCTCTGTGCAGCCCTGCTGTGAACCAGCCGAGGGAGTGATGCAGACAGGGTGGGGGGGGGGAGAGCAAAAGGAGGCCACGTGCTGTGACAAGGAGGGGTGCTCATTCCCTTGGCATGTTTGCTGAGCACCTACTGTGTGCTGGGCCCTGAGCAGTGCGGGGGCTGCCGTGTAGACAGAGCTGACCGGGCTCCGCTCTCAGCTGCTGACATCGTAGCAGGAGGGACGGCCCGTGCACAAGCCAATCGAGATGCTCACGAACAGTGTCTGAAGGGAGCAAGGCGGGTGAGTTGACCCCAGGGTCTGGTGGGGTGGTTGGGCGGGCCTTTCCGAGGAGGAGTCAGGCATGGGAGCGGCTCGCCGGGCAGAGGGCACAGCACGTGCAAAGGCCTGGAGACAGGAAGTTGCTTACCAAGTGGTGGAGGAGGAAGCAGGCCAGTGGGGCTGCGGAGGGGGAGAGGCAGGCTGGGGCCTTGCAGGACGTGGTGAGGGGTTTAGATTTGGTATCAGTTTGTCGGGACGCCTTTGGATGCCAGGAATGGATTTGAGATTTCTTCTGCAGGGAGAGCCACTGGGTTGTGCCAATGGACTGTTCTTGGTGTGTGAGGGAAGGAAATCAAGGACAGCTCTCAGACTTCTGTTTGAGGCGTGTGAGGCTGTCTTCCAAGACAAAAAGACCAGGTAGGGGGGGTGATCAAGAACAGATGGACAGTGTGGCCTTAAATTTGGCCTTAAATTCCCGGTGGGACAACTCAGCAAAAGAAAAAAAAAAAAAAAAACAGGCCAAGGACTTAATAGAGATTTCTCCGGAAAAGATGCACAAATGAATGCAAATGAAAACCACGGCGATCCCGCCGCACACCCATCAGGATGGCTACTACCCAAAACTGGAAAAATCACCAGTGTGGGCAAGGGTGTGGAGAACCTGGAGCCCTTATGCAGTGTTGGTGGGGATGTGGCATGGTGCGGCTCCTGCGGAAAACCGGGCGCAGGTTCCTGGAAAACTTAAACACAAAATTACCATAGGACACAGCAATTTTCCTTCTGGCCATATGCCCCCAAAGAACTGAAAGCTGGGACACGAGCGGATCTGCACACCAGTATTCGTAGCTCTGGGGCCCCAGCAAGTCAGGGGTCCACGGACAGAGGAGCAGGGAAAGGGAGGCCCCTCCATCCACCGGAATGTGAATCAGCTTCGAGACAAGGCCGTTCTGCCCCCCGCAGCCCCGTGGAGGAGCTCAGAAGACATGGTGCTGAGTGAGGACAGCAGCCGGCCACGAGAGCACACACACCGCAGGATTCCACTCCCGCAAGACAGCCAGAGGAGTCCTGGTCACAGAGACAGGACGTGGGATGGGGGCGCCGGGGGCCGGGGGAGGGGGCCAGGGTGCTGGGGTTTCCTGGGGACAGAGCCTCCGTTTGGGCAGATGAGAAAGTTCTGGAGACGGATGGTGAGCCCGGTCGCACAACAACGTGAATTTGCTTAATGCCACCGAAGTGTGCGCGTAAAAACAGGGAAGATGGTAAATTTTGTGCTATTTAAAAAAAATCATGATGGGGTTTCACCTGAGGGGGCGTTGGGTTCGGCGCTGTGGTCAGATTACAACATGCTGAGCCTCTTGCAAAAGAGCGAGCCTTTGAAGGAGGCAGCCCTGAGCTCCTGATTCCTACCAGCTCAAACCACGGTTGCCCCATTTTATGAGGCCTTGGCAGGCTCCCCGGCGCATTCTTGAACGGGGGCCAAGACGAGCGAAAGAAGACTCATTTAGTAATAGTTCTGGTGGCTCGTTGACACTGAGGTGCCTCCCTCAGAGCGGGTCCCGGGTCCCTCCCGGCTCTCTGCACGGCCGCCGGGGCGGGAGGAGAGGACACCCTGCGGCCGAGCGGGGGGCCGGGGCGGCGAGTACAGGGGCCGGTGGACTTTGTCTGGAAAGGGACACTTCGTAAATATGTTGGGCTCCGCAGGCCAGACAGGTCCTGTGTCAGCCGCGGGAGTGCAGAGGGTACACCACTGGCAGGGTGAGGCTGTGTGCGTGACGGCGTTCTTCACGGGCCCTGAAATGTGATTTTTCTGGAATTTTCACGTGTCATGAAATAGTGTTCTTCCTCCCCCAACATTAAGAAATGTACAAGCAGGGGCACCTGGGGGGCTCTGTGGGTTGGGTGTCTGACTTCGGCTCGGGTCATGATCTCAGAGTCCTGGGATCGAGCCCCCCATTGGGCTCCCTGCTCAGCAGGGAGTCTGCTTCTCCTTCTGCCTCAGCCCCTCCCCCCGCTCATGCTCGCGCGCTCTCTCTCTCTCTCTCTCTCTCTCTCTCATGAATAAAAAATCGTAAAAAAAAAAAAAAAGAAGTAAAACCGTTGTTAGCTTCAGGGATGAATGGAAGCAGGCATCAGGACAGAATTGGCCTGGGGGCTGCATTTTGCTGGACCCTTCCTTGCTTGAAAACACCCCGCTTTGTTATTGGAGTGGAGTGAAGGAATCGAAGGGGTGCTTGTTCCCTGCCTGATGCGCGTGGAAAAGTGGGGCCCTAGGGTGGACTGTGCCTGCCAGAAAGAGTGTGGACGGGTGGACTGCCGGATTTCATCACGGCAGTGGAATTAGGGGGTCCAGGTGAGGCCCTGATTTGAGAGGTGGAGGGTA
Source organism: Callorhinus ursinus (assembly GCF_003265705.2). NCBI lineage: Eukaryota > Metazoa > Chordata > Mammalia > Carnivora > Otariidae > Callorhinus > Callorhinus ursinus. The sequence continues at coordinate 13,338,108 of NW_027397103.1, read as the reverse complement.
GGATTGGGCTTGATCCGCCTGGGGACAGGGGTCTCCCCACTCATCTGTGATCCTTACTCTGCCATACCTGTGGGGAGCCTGTCCTGAGACAGAAGGTAGGGTGGTTAGAGCACAGGATTTGGGGCCGACTGGGGTTCATGACCCTCTGCCTCTGCGGGGTTTGTACCCTTGGGCAAGTGAGTGGTTTAAATCTCATTGTGCCTTAGTTTCCTCATCTATAAAACAGAACAAATAATGGTACCTGCCTCACAGACTAATTGTCAGGATTAAATGAAAGAAAACATTGCTTCAGATGGGATGTTTTGGGCTACAAGCAACATAAAAACCTGCTTCCAGGTGGCTGGTACAATACAGATGTTTGTTATCATGCTTCGTAAGAGACTGGAGATGGTAGGTATTTCCAGATTTGTTCAGCAGTTCAATAATGTCAGGGCACTGGGTCAGTGTGTGGGTGCTTTCTTAGTCTTGTCCTCATGGTCTCATGATGGCTGCCACAGCGCCAGACATCACACTGTCCCATACATCATTCACAGCCACAGGGATGAAATTTAGGGCTTTCTACCCAATACTGGAAGCAAGTCAGGGTTCTCTTAGTTAAGGGATGGGATAGAGGTGGGCTTTGGGTGAGCAGCAACACACTGCATGTGTGCCAAACATTCAGCACGTGGCCTGGTGCCCAGAAAATGCTGGCCATCCCCATCGACATTAGCCTACTACGTATTGGGCGCGCAGGTTCTTCACAGCTGAACATACCCAGATCAAGAAACAGCAGTGCCCAGCATCCCCTGTGCTCCCCCCTAGTCACTACCTGCCCCAGGGGTAAGCACTACCCTGACTTTTTACAGCGTAGATTGGTTTCAGCAGGGTTTGTCCTTGATCAGCATGGCATCACACAGCGGGTACTCCCGCAGGCTGGCTACTTCCGCTCAACATTGGCTGTTCCTTCCCACAGTTGTGTGAGTATACCACCGTGTGCGTGCTGGTTCACCTTCTGGTCGTTTCCAGTTCGGGGCCCCCAGGAATAAAGCTCTAGGAACATTCGTGTGCACGTCTTTGTGTGGCCATGTGTTCTCATTTCTCTCGGGCAATACCCAGGAAGGGGATTAGCAGGATGTGGGGCGTGTGTGTGTGTTCTGCTTTGGTGGATATTGCCTGACAGCACTCCAACGTGGTTGTACTGGTTGACCGTCCTGCCAGTGGTATACGGGGGTCCGGGTGCACCCTAGCGCACGTCTGCAGATCCATTCATTGCCCCCGAGCTCCTCCGATGGCGTATCTGAGTCATGTCAGATCGACAGATCTGCTCTCTCACTTGGCGCTCGGCTCCCGTCTCATGGACTTTCCCCCCATAAGTAAGCGCCAGCTTGGAGCATCATAGGTGCTCAGGCAGGGTTGGAATGAGTGAAGGAGGGACTGCTGTGTTCTCCTCTCGAGTGGCTGGGATGCAGGGGCTGCGTGCAGACTCCGGCCCCTGTGAGGGCCGACAGGCGGCAGAGGTGACCGGGACAGCCTGGTGTGAAGGGACCGGGAGCCGTGGGGCCTGTGGTGGCCGAAGAGCAGGCCCGTCAGCCAGCTCGGTTCCTGAAGCCTGGGGCCGTGTGGCGATGCACATCTCCCCGGTTTTCAAAAGTTGCTGGAAATACGGCCTTTATCTTGCCATTTAAGAAATATTGTCAGGAGATTGAAATGTTTTGGAATACCGTGTGATCCCAAACTCTTCCACTGGCCGGATCTGGCCCATGGGTGGACAGTCGGCTTCAGGAAGGCGGGGGGTCCAGGCTAGGGGTTTTTGTTTTTGTTTTGGAGGGGAGGATGGTGGGAGAGGGCATTTAAGACATTTTGGGTGATTTTTAAAAACTTAGAAAACATTTCAGACATACGTAAACGTAGAACATGTCATGACTCCCATGTGCCCCTCACCTGCTTCCACAGACATCGAGTCGTGTGTCCTGAGATTTGTCTGTCCCCCCCCCAAACCGTTTCCCCTTTCCCGAGTTATTCTGAAGCATATGTTTGACACTGTTTCCTCTGTGTCCCTCACATGGTGGTTCTCTAACTTTATGCACCGGTGAGTCCCTGGGGGGGCTTGCTGACACACAGGTGGCTGGGCCCCACCCCCAGAGTCTGAGATGGGGCCAGAGAACCAGCATGTCTAACAGGTTTGCAGGGGATGCTGATGCTGCTGGTCCAGGGACCCCACTTGGAGAACCTCTGCTTGATCAGGTACAGAGTAAATGGTGACACAAAGCAGCAGAATCCGCCCCCACACCCCGACACTGCCATGATACTGTTAGCACCCCCAAACTGATTTGAGGTAGAGAGGTGAGGTTGCTCAGCTCCTTAGAAATCCCCTGGGCCATCCACCCCTTGCGCTTGGGTCCCTTTTGGGAAGTGAGGGACTGGGGCTCAGTGGTGGCCAGTCCCTGCCCAGCCATGAACTTCCTGGGTCCTCTAGGAACCCCATGTTGCTCTGACCTCCGCTCTTCCCCATCTGTTCCCCTGGGGAACCCGCTGGCTTTTTGAGGTGGGCTTTGGCGGGACCCTCCTGGTTCTGACGCCATCCCAGGACAGGGGAGGCTGGCCCTCCAGGGCTCCTCAACCCCCCTGATGTTCCTGGCTAGGGGTGTAGCTGGGTGAGCTCTTTTTGGGGTGTGCCTCAGTTGATGTTCTGACACCCTTGTGTCACTGTCAAGTGAGGCTGCCCTTGTGGTCGCTGAAGTCAGGAGGCAGTGGGGGGTCTGCAGCCGGAAGGCGCTTGTCATCCAGATTCCTTTGTGAGAACAAAGCCCCCCCCTGCCCCCAACTGCACAACTTGAAAGAAGCCGCCCAGAGTGCGTCCTGCCTTGGGTTTCTTTTAAGGCAGTTCAGGCTGCAAGTCAAGGAGGGGGTCCTACGGGGGGTGGGGGGTGGGGTGGCCCGGGCATGCTAGAGCATACGAGGCACGGGGCCTCACTTTGAGAAGACAGTGGGCCTCCCCTGGTGGGATCTGGTCCACCTTGTCTGGCCTGGGTCTTGCCTGCTGGCTGCAGACAAGAATGTTCCAGAAAGGAGGAGGCACCTGGGCGGCAAATGTCACTCTGCCCTGGTGCAGGGGTGTTGCCAGGTGTGGAGGGGGCTCCGGGGGAGGAAGCCCCACAGCTCTGAGTAGGTGTGGAAAGCAGGACATTGGTCCCCCAAAGATGTCTACGTCCTAATTCTGGAATCTGTGAACCCGTTCGCTCACGTGGCAAAGGGGACTGGGCCGATGCCATGAGATCACGAGTCTCGAGGCCGAAGGTGCTCCTGGGTTGTCTGGGTGGACATGAGACTTTCTCAGCCTTGTCCTCATGGTCTCATTATGGCTGCCACAGCACCAGACATCACACTGTCCCATACATCATTCAAAGCCAGAAGGAAGGAGGATACCCTGTTCAAGGGCCCTGTTCTTTTATTGTCACAAGGGTCCTTGGAAGAGGGAGGGAGGGACGTCAGAGAGGATGTGATGAGGGCAGGGTTTGGGGCGACAGGCCAGGAGCCAAGGGGCACGGTGGCTTCTGGAATCTGGAACAGGCAGGGAAGTGGATTCTCTCTGAGAGCCTCCAGAAGGAACCAGCCCTGCTGACCCTTTGATTTTAGCTCCATTTTGGGGTGAGACCCACTTTGGATATCCGACCTTCAAGTTGCAAGAGGCTAAATTTGTGATGTTGTAGACACGTAAGTTTTTGATAACTTGTTAGAGCAGCACCAGGAAATTGACCCAATGAGTTTGCTTCCACTGATGCCAGAGAAATAAAATGACAATGAATTCTGGTTTGGGTTTAAGCAAAATATTTAAATTTAAAATAATATTGTGGGTTTTAATATATTTACTTGTAAGCATTTCAGTATTTTTTTTTCAATGACTTTAGTGTTTGGGAAAAACATGTATGGGCACAGTTTTACTTTTGCTTCGAGCTCTGATGTGAGCTGGTGAGGCACTGACCCACAGCCTCGTGAGGGGGTCCGATTTGCAGTGGAATAACTTTCTATTTTAGAAGAGTTTTGGACGTATTGGAGAACTGGGGAGAGAATACGGAGTTTCCACGTCCCGCACACCCCGTTTTCCCCGCTCACGCCTGTCGTTAGGGTGGCCCGTTTGTTACGGTAAGTGGACGGGCAGTGACGCGTTGGTGTTAAGTACGGTCCGCACTCTGTGCGGCTTTCCTTAGTTTTTACTTAATACCCTTTTTCTGCTCCGGGAGTCCACCCAGGAGACCACGTCACATCTGGTCAAAGCGTCTCCTTAGGCTCCTCTGGGCTGTGATGGTTTCTCAGACTTTCCCTGGCTTTTGGTGACCTGAATAGTTCAGGGATTTTGTGGGATGTCCCTCTATTGGGATTTGTCTCTGTTTTTCTCAGGATTAGACTGGAGTTCTGGGTTTTTGGGAGGAAGACACAGAGGCGACGTGCGCCTCTCACCACATTATGTCAACATGGTGTCGCTGTCGGGGTAGGTCCTGTCTCTAGTCTCTTTTGCACAGATGAGAAACTGAGGCGCAGGAAGTTCTGTCGGGCTCCTGCTGGGAGGTGGCGAAGGGCGGGGTGAGGAGGAGGCAGGGAGGCAGGTGTGGCCGTCGGGCTGGGGCCTCTTTGCTTGTAGGGACGGCCCCACGCCTCTCCTCTCTCTCCTGGGTCGCCGGCAGCGTCCTCGCTGGCCTCCCAGAAATCAGATTTGGGAGGACACCAGCACCTTGCTGGGCTTCTGTGGGCTGAGGCTGTGTTTACCATCTTACAAGCGCTCACCTCCGCCTTACACATTTTTTTGCTTTAATTTTTTTCTTTTTAAAAATCAGAATTTAACATCCGTATGGGGAAGTACACAGTGTCGGGTGTAGACGTCAGTGAATTTTCATGTAGGTTGCCATGCTTGCCAAGCTCATCTGAATCACCTACAGAAGACTGTCCTCCACCCTCCCTGTCAGCGCCCACGCTGGCATACAGCTGCCCCCCCACCTCTGTCACCAGAGATCAGCTTTGCCTGCTGGCCGGATCATCGCGGGAATAGAGTCCTGCGGCATGTTCTCCTAGGTGTCCAGCTACTGTTGGTTGATTCTGTGCTTGGTTTGTCGTGTCATTGAGGGCATCCAGGGTCCACTCCTCTCCTCTGTTGGGTGGCATCCCTTTGTGTGAATGTCACCCCTGTTATCCTTTCCCTTGTCTGTGGACATGCGTGTTTCCAGTTTGGGGCTGCTGTGAGCACTCGTGGACACAGCACTTGTATGTGGATGGACATATCTTTTCATCTCTGTGGGGAAAACCCAGAAGTGGGCTTGCTCGCTCATGGGGTAAACGTCTGTTCCACTTTAGCAGATAATGTCAAACGTTTTCCAGTGACTGTACTACCTCTTAGACTTGCACAGTGCAGTGTGTGAGTGTTCTGGTTGCTCCATTCCGGCCGGCATTGCTGTTGCCAGTGTTTTTTGTGTTAGCTATTCAGGTGTAGGCTGGAGGATCTCACTGTGAGTTTTATGGACATTTCTCTGATGACTAGGCTGCCCGGGATGGGTGGGGTGGCTCCATTAGGTAGTCCTATCTTCCTGCTCCACCATCCTTTGTTTGTGGCTTCTGTTCTCAAGGCTGCCTCATGATCCAAAGCGGCTGCTCTAGCTCCATCCATCAGGACGGCAGTCCAGGCAGCAGGGCAGGGGGATTTGTCAACAAATATATAGGAATTCCTGGCGTCGATAATGCCAGGAAGACAAAACAGCGTGATGGATAGAATGTCACTGCGGAAGGGCTATCTTGGAAAGGATGGTCTTCTTTTCCTTTTCATTCACTGCTGTGTCCCCAGACTTAGAACAGAGCCTGACATGTAGTGGGAACTCAGTAAATATTGTTGAGGGGATGAAGAGTGTTCAGGGAAGGTCTCACTGAGAAGGTGGCTTTAGACTTAAGAAGTGAGGGGGTCACCCGTGAAGACGTGGGAGGGAAGATTGCCCCGGAGGAGCAAGCAGTCGGTGCAAAGGCCTTGTGGCAGAAGCTTGCCTGGTGGGCTCCAGGGCAGCGAGGCCAGTGTGGCTGGAGCAGTGTGAGCGAGGTGGTTGGTAAAGGGAGGAGTGATTGCAGTGGTTATAGGGAGCCTTGTAAATCACTGTCAGGGACTTGGATTTTATTCTGAGGTAAATAGGGAGCTATGGGAGGTGTTTGAGCAGGGGGATGACATGAGCTGACTCAACTTTGAAAAGTATAACTCTGTTCCTGGGGAGGGGGGGGAAGGGCAAGTGGGGTCCACTCAGACCAGGGGCCAGAGGAGAAGCAGGAGAACCAGTGATGAAGTTAGCGTGTAGGTCCAAGCAAGCAGTGCTGGGTGCGGCATGGTGTTGGAGAGAAGTGGACGGACTCCAGGCGTGTCTTGGAGAGAGAGCAGCCAAGACATGCTGATGGAAGGGTGTTGGGTGGGAGGGAAGTTGAGGAGTCAGGGATGGCTCAACTTCCTAACTGAGGAAACTCACCCCGTTGTCTTAGCAAACTATTCGGGTGTCCTATAAAAAGCTTTTCTTTTATTTGTCTTACCTTTAAAATCAAGAGGTTGGAACAGTCGTCAAGGGTGTGGTTGTTCCCAGGTTTCAGACTGACTCAGCCCACGCTGCGGTCCGCCCTGAGCTCACGGGCAGCCCAGGGCAGGGCGTGCTTCCGAGCCCGGGGATGCAGGAGGTAGGAAGTGCCTTGCTGGTCAATCTAGCACGGGCGGGGGCTGGTCCTGTCTCCGAACTGGGCCGTGTATGCCAAGTGGCCTCTTGGCTCCGCAGCTCGGAGGTGTGTTTCCTCGGGAGCCTGTTTCTTCTTATCACCAGGGGAGGGATTCGGTTTTGCAATTCAATGGCCAGGTCAAGTTAATGATTATTCTGTGAAGCTGTGTGGGGGAGCAGTGTGAGGATGCAGCGGGTGTGTGGGTACAGAACCCGCGGGCTGGTCTCTCCCTCGCCCTGTGACCTTGGGGAGACACTTGGCCTTTAAGCCTCGGTGTCTTTATCTGTTAAATGAGCCTTAGCAAATTCAGTGAGGTGAAGTAGGCAGAAGTGTGTTGTTACCTGAAGAGCATATACAGAGGTGGTTGATATGACTCGCCGGCTCCCCGCGTGTCCCCCAGCTTCTCAGGGGCAGAGGCCCCATGTTGTTCATCTTTGTGTCTTTAAATTCCTAGTGTCACATCTAGCACGGCGTGGGTGATTGTGCACAGGATGAGTGGGGTCCTGATTAGATCAGGCAGGCTTGTTTCAGAGAGTTCCGGAAGACTTCTTGGAGGAAGTGGCTCCTGGTAAGTGGGGTTTTGGATTTGGGTGTCAGGGGCATCCTGGGCACGGGGGCAAGGGCTGTGGGAGGCAGTGAGCTGAGCCTCCTTTCCAGAGTGGACTCGTGTGGGAGAACGAGGTGAGGCCTTGAATGCCAAGCACAGGAATTCATACTGGAAGGTGGGCGGGAGCCCAGTGATAATCACAGCTGCCTCATATTGAGCACCTACTGCATGCACTTGCTGTGCACTGACCCTAAATCTCATCCATGGCTCTGCCAAGTAGGGGCTGTGACTATTCCCGTTTTACAGACAAGAAAGCTGAGGCACCAAGATGTTTCTGGAGGCTTCAGAGCTAGGAAGGTGGAGGTGGGGTCCACTCGGGTTTGTCCACACTGGCGCCGCCTCAAAGAAGATCGTGCAGACCCCGAATGTGAGTGCTGTGTGTGATTTGAAATTTTCTAGGAGCCCCATTAAAAAAGAGCCACATAAAAAAAGGAGTAAGAACAGGTGAAATTAGTATTTACCCAGTACATCCAAAATATCCACTCAGCGTGTGATCAAAATAAAAACAATCATTGACGAGATAAATGTATTTTCTTTCTTTTTTTTTAAAAAGATTTTATTTATTCATTTCAGACACAGAGATACAGAGAGAGAGAGAGAGAGAGAGAGAGAGAGAGCATGAGCAGGGGGAGAGGCAGAGGGAGAGGGAGAAGCGGGCTCCACGCTGAGCCAGGAGCCCGATGCGGGGCTCGATCCCAGGACTCCGGGACCATGACCTGAGCCAAAGGCAGACGCTTAACCATCTGAGCCACCCAGGCACCCCTTCTTTTTTTTTTTTTTTTTAAAGATAGTATTTATTTATCTGAGAGAGAGCATGGGAGAGAGCCCGCTCAGGAGCAGGGGGGAGGGGTAGAGGGAGAAGCAGGCTTCCCGCTGAGCAGAGAGCCCGATGTGGGGCTCGATCCCAGGACCCCGGGATCACGACCTGAGCCGAAGGCAGACGCTTAACGACTGAGCCACCCAGGTGCCCTGATACATGTATATTCTTTCGCTTTTTATTTTTGGGACGAAGCTGGTCTGTAGCTTACAGCTGGGCCCATCTCCTCGGGACTGGCCGCATTTCGGATGCTCAGGAGCGGCACGTGGCTGGCGCCTGCTGGACTCGGTGGGAAGGTCCACCCCGACGCCCGGCGCGGCCCTCCCGGTGCACCACCAGCCCCTCCTGCGGATGGGGAATTTCTGGGTAACCAAGGGTGTGCGCCTTGGGAATTTCTATGCTGGGCTTCTTGAAATGGAGAAAAGCCCACGTGTGTGTTGGTTAAATGAAAAATAAGAGACCCCACTACTGAAGATGGCACATTCCTCTGGAATAACTGAAGTATTACATTAAAAAAATTTTTTTTTTTTTTCTTAACATGCCAGTTGCTTCTGGAGGCTGTGGCTTCTCCTTCAGCCTCAGTTGGAATGTTGCCTCCTCGGAGAGGCCCTCCTGGACTGCCCTGTTGGACATATGGACCCCATCCCCCTCCTTCTGGCTTTATTTTTTCCCAGTCTGCATCAGGGCGGGAAGTTCTGTCCTGCAAGGATCTGGTGCTGTTACCTCCACCCCGGCAGGGGCCTTGCTGGTTTCTTCTCTGGGGCATCCCCTGTGCTCAGGATGCTGCTGGGCCCCCAGCACGTGCCCAGTGAGTCTTTAGGGTGCCGGGGAATGGTTGGGGTACGTGGTGCATCTTTCCACGATTGTCCGGGAGCCCAGAGGTCGTCCTGATCTTTCTGCCTTGCCGCGAGCTGGAGGAACCTCGTGGGGTTCCGGCGGGTGTGCCGAGGAGCACTGAGGTGGGCCTGCACACTGCCGAATGCTTCCCTCTTCGCCCTGGCATCAGGGCAGTGCGGACGGGCCCTGTGAGCTTTGGGCCAGGATGCCAACCCGGCTGGGTGTGGGTTCAAGTGACACTCTGGTCGCTTAGCTTCACCTTGGCCTTAGCCCCTGTATTGGGCTCAGGAGTGTCCCCCTCCAAAAAGGTACGTCCCGAGTTCTAACTCCTGGTACCTGTGAATGTGACCTTATTTGAAAACAGGGTTTTTGCCGATGAAATTAAGGTAAGGAAACCCCCCTCACCCCAGCCCCAGGTGTGACTGTTAGAGCAGCCCCGGGGCAACTCGGAGGCCTCCCTGACAGCGAGGTGGGCCGGGTGAGGGTTCCTGAGTGTGGTTTTAGCAGAGGTCTCGGACTTCCTGGCTCTTGGGATCTGGCAAGAGATGCTTTTCTGATCTCTGAACTGAGGTCCCGTGTTTTTGCCACTGGGGGCCAAGGGACAATGAAGGCCCTGGGAGTCATGGGGCCCCCTCAGTCTCTGCCTGGTCCCGGGCTCACAGCTTATCCTGCATGCTTGAGGCCTGGCTGGAGGTCTGAATTCCCTGGAGGCACGTGAGTCTCCGGCCAATTCCTGCCTTCCCTGGGCCTCTTGTGAAGTTAAGGGTTGGCCCAGGATCCCCCCCACCCCCCAGCCCACCAGGCCTCTCTGTGAAGGGCAGGGCTGACCCAGGATGCCCCCCAGGCCTGTCTCTGAAGCTCAGGGCTGACCCAGGATCCACCCCTCTAGGCCTCTCTGTGAAGCACAGGGCTGACCCAGGATCCACCCCCCTAGGGCTCTGTGAAGGGCAGGGCTGACCCAGGATCCGCCCCCCTAAGCCTCTGTGAAGGGCAGGGCTGACCCAGGATCCGCCCCCCTAGGCCTCTGTGAAGGGCAGGGTTGGCCCAGGATCCGCCCCCCCAGGCCTCTTTGTGAAGGACAGGGCTGACCCAGGATCCGCCCCCCTAGGCCTCTGTGAAGGGCAGGGTTGGCCCAGGATCCGCCCCCCCAGGCCTCTTTGTGAAGGACAGGGCTGACCCAGGATCTGCCCCCCTAGGCCTCTGTGAAGGGCAGGGTTGGCCCAGGATCCGCCC
>NW_027397103.1:13155054-13327896 GCF_003265705.2 Callorhinus ursinus | reverse complement strand
GGCTGACCCAGGATCCCCCCAGGCCTCTCTGTGAAGGGCAGGGCTGACCCACACTACTCCCCACCTCCCCCTTGGGACTGGTGTTCTGCCTCTCCCTGGGCGGTGTCTGGAGTTCCTCCCTGCCCAGCCTGGAGAGGAGATGGGGGCTGATGGAGGAGTCTATGAAGATCACCCTCAGATGGAGGGTGGCCTGGCCTGTGCGGTTGCAGCTCATGAAGCCAGAGAATTTTGCCACAATTGTAATTGTAAAGATTGACTTAACTGAAACATAGACTAATAGCTAAAAGTTAATGTATGTGACATTGTCATTTTTGCCATCCTATGTCCCCTGAGCTGCTGCTCTGGCCCAGCCTGGGCCCCAAATAGGCCATGCTCTTTATGTATTAAAAAAAGAAAAAAAAATTCTCCCTTAAGTAGGAGCTGTTTAAGACACATTCAAAGGAGGCAGCAGATAACCACTCTGGACATTTCTATTTGGTATTAGTGTTCTAGAGCTCACACTGCCTGTTGACTCAGCAAAAATTTGCTGAGTGTCTTCTGGGTACCAAGCCCTGTTCTGGGCCTCGTGAATCAGTGAACTAAGCAGATGAAGATCCTGTCCGTGTGAGGCTCTGACCTAGTAGGGGAGACGGAGAAAGAACAGTAGACATAATTATAGACGACAAGGACCACGGGAAACACAGCAGGTTAAGGGAGTTTAGGAATTTTGGGGTGGATCCGGTGAGAGATTTGACTATGTGGCCACCTTGGGGAGAACATTAGAGACAGCAAGAACAGCTAGTGCAAAGGCCCTGGGGCAGAAGTTTGCCTGCCTATATAAGGTACAGCAGGGAGGCCAGCATGACTGGGCTGAGTAAATGACAGGGCCAGGACAGGGCGCGAGGCCTAGAGGCCACAGGGACCAGACCAGGCCGAGGTTCTTGCGGGCCAGTGTTAAGATGGCAGCTTTTATGTTCATTTCATTTTCAAGACATCAGCGGTTGCCCATTATTTTGTATATTGGACAAATTCCTATAAAAAGGCCCATTCCAACTGTGTCTTTCTGTAGCTTGTCTGTTTTTACTCAGGTCTTTTGAGCCTTCCCCCAGTAGGTCTGGTCCGTTTGTTCTGCCCGCTGTAGTGTGCGCAGAAGCCAGCTCCGCTCGTGAGCTCCGAGAGTGGGCTGTGGAATGATTGGGATGGGTGGGGGCCAGCATCTTGCCGGCGGATCAGAGGAGGATGGGCGTTTCACGCCTCTAGGGACGTCCTCTAAGTGGACTCACGGTATCTGTCCCGTGGCTGGCCCCAGTCACTCGGCCTGCTGTCCTCCAGGCTCATCCGTGGTGCGGACCCGCCTTCCTCGTTAAGATGGAGTCACGTCCCCCGGAATGCAGTGAACAAAGGTGTGCTCACACACATGCCTTTTAACAGGTGTGATGAAGGTGTTGCATCTCTTGAGTTTGCTTGTCATACAAGGGAGGTGTAGACCTTTGACAAAACTCAGCAAAGTGCTCTTGAAAAGCAGGCACGTTAGGGATGCGCCTTGCAAACATGGTGCTAGGGGGAAGAAGCCTCGTGTGGCCTTGGTCGCACGTCTGCTTGTTTTTAAGAAATGAGGTGTTATGGACGTAAATTGACGACTTGTATTGTAGGATTCTGTTTATTGGAAAAAAGGCAAATCCGTGGAGACAGAAAGTAGATGCAGGGGTGCCAGGGGCAGGGGGAGCGTACTGCCAGCGGGTACAGGGTTTTGTTTTGGGGTGATGAATATGTTCCGGCCTTAGACTGTGGTGGTGTCTGCACAATTCTGTGCGCACATCCACACCAATTGAATGAGACACTTGAAGTGGGTGAATTGTATGGTATGTGAATCCTAAGTCATTAAACGGTCAAGAAACGCTAGCATCATGTTTTCACGGTGCCTCCAGAGCGTTCATCCTTTTTAGGTGTGCAGCCTGATGGGTTTTATTCATCTGACCTGTGTGGCGCCCGAAATCAAGAGATGGGATGTTTTCATGACCCTAAATAGTCTCTTGATGCTGTTTTGCAGTCGGTCCCCTCCCTCTACCCGAGCCCTGTGACAACCCCTGATCTGGTTTCTGCCCTTATGGTTTTCCTTTTCCCAGATGTCCTATTATAAATGGACTCATGCAGTATGTCGCTGTTTGCATCGGGCTTTGTTACTTAGCATGTGCTGTGGAGCTTCATGCATGTGCTGGACTGACCAGTAGTCGGTTCCTGTTTGTGATCGAGTAGTGGTAGTGCCTCGTTGTTTAGTTACGTGGCGGTTTGTTTATCTGTTGAGGGACGTTGGAGTTATTTTAAAATATGTTTTGAGAACATTTTTGTTACTGATGGGCCTTTAGGTAGCCATGCTCCTAAAGGCTTCCTAGCCTGGAGACAGGCTGCAGACCCTGCCAGGAAGGCCCTCCCCGTCTCTTTTTGCCGGCCAAGTCCAACTCCCTTCGTCAGTGCTTGGCTCACGTGTTTCCTCTTCCGGGCAGTGCTGCTGACTGTCCAGGAATGGGCTCAGAGGGTCCGGTTGGATGAGAGGCAGTGGTGTCCTGCAAGCGCTCACGTTGGCCCTCTCTTCCAGTCTTTGTGTTCTGGGCCGTGGTCTTTGACCTTGGGGGAGGGGGTGAGGATAGAATGAGCCATATCAGGTGAAAGGCAGAGAGTGTGGCCAGCAGTGCTGTCTAATCAGCTGCTTGGTCTCGTTGCCTCTGCTCAGACTCCGATCAAAACCAATGCAAAGGGGGCGCCTGGGTGGCTCAGTTGGTTAAGTGACTGCCTTCGGCTCAGGTCATGATCCTGGAGTCCCGGGATCGAGTCCCACATCGGGCTCCCAGCTCAGCGGGGAGTCTGCTTCCTCCCTCTCTGACCCTCCCCCCTCTCATGTGCTCTCTCTCTCTCTCAAATAAATAAATAAAATCTTTATAAAAAAAAAAAACAGTGCAAAGTCTCTCCCCACCTGCGGGTGCCGGTGGGGCAGTGTCAGTGACAGGGAGGAAGAGGAGTTGGTTACTTCAAGCCAGGTGGCTACCTGGCTGGCCTTCCAGATGCCTGGGGCTCTGCGGTATCCTGTTCTGGCACTTTACCGATACAAACTCATTTCGACCTCACACCAGCTCTATCACTGGGCTCATTTTATGGATGAGGAAATTGAGGTTCACAGAGGAGTGGTGACTTATCCACTGTCACCCGGCCAGAAGGCAGAGCTGGGTCATCGAATACTCCCCGTGAGCGAGTGCCCAGGAAGTGGGGTGGACCCCCAGAGCCTGGAAGCCCCTTCTGTTGGAGAGAGAGAGGGACACGTGGCTTTGTCTGGTGACTCATTTCTTTGGCTGTGATTTGTCCCCAAAGCAGAGTGTGCTGGAGAGTGGATGAGGGATTCTGGAGTTCTGAAGATTTCTCCGGCTCCAGCTGAGAAACAGAGCTGGGGAGGGAGGCAGGACCTGGAAGCTTTTTATTTTATTTTATTTTATTTAGGTTGAGAGTGAGAGCGAGCATGCACGCACGCAGGGGCAGAGGGAGAGAGAGAGAATCCTAAGCAGGCTCCATACTGAGCTCGGAGCCCGACAAGGGGCCCCATCTCATGACCCGGAGATCACGACCTGAGCCGAAATCAAGAGTTGGGCGCTCATCCGACTGAGCCACCCAGGTGCCCCAGGAAACTCTTTTTAAAAACCACTTAGTTGAGGTATGATAGACATTTTAAAAAAACTGTACATATTTAATGTATACAACTTGATGAGTTTGCAGATAAGTGTACACCCTCAAAACCATCACCGCAATCTATGTGTAAAGATATCCATCACTTCCAAAACTTTCCATATGATGGCTTTTATTGTTTTAGTTACGCAGGATGAGTAAGCCTAGAGATCTACTGTATGCCATAATGTCGCCACTTAACAGGATTGCATCCTACACAAATATTTGCTAAGAGGGTAGATCTTATGTGTTTTTATCACACACACACACGCGCGCACACACACACACACACACACACACACACGAAGGAACTGGGACTGAGGTCACGTTCTTTCCTGGTGGAGTTGCTGGCAGAAGCCGGGACAGGCAGGGGACTCCTAGTTACTGGCCCTGTGTGTATCTTTTCTGTGGGGAGGGGATGGTGGGAAGGCGCGATGGGACCGTCTCTCTCCGTCACTCCTCCCTGTTGAAGATTTGAGGATTTCCATCCTGAATGGACCCCACTCCCGCCCAGCAGCCTCTGGCCTTAGGTTGAATTCCATTTGCCAAGCCTGTGCCCACGCCTCTGGTGTTGGACCTGCTGTGTGGGGCCTGGGGAAAGCCCCCCAACTGCGCCGGGCCTCGGTTTCCCCCTTAGAAACATGGGGAGGTCACCCTCCATCATCTAGGAGATGATGCTGGTCAAGTGCGCCAGCAGGTGTGGCAAAGGGGCGGCCCATGAGCCAGGTGTGGCCCCAAGGTGTGCGTTCGATCGGCTTCCGGGTGTGCTTGATTTTGAAAAATAACTTGTTGGTATTAAACAATATGGAGATCCCACAGAGTCTTTGTTGCTTTGTTCAAATCACATTTATCAGTTGCCTTTATCTGCCTGTATTAGATGCTCAGGTTATAAGAATGATTGTGTGGCTTCCATGGCTGGTAGGAAGATGTGTTTATCAATAAATGATTATTATTATACCCTGAAATACAGAGTTTATGTGACATCATCCAGTTTTTTATTCTTGGCAATGAATTTAACTTTTCTTCATTTAAATGTCATGTTGGTGAAATGAGAAACGGCCGAGGCTGCTGGCCCCCCCATTGTACAGATGGGGAAACTGAGGCTCAAGAGGTTATTGTCTTGCCCATGTGGCCCTGAGGTCTGGCTGCTTCTGTATCGTCTCCTTCCCAGAGTCTGCTGTTTGGGGACATGGGGCCGGGCCGGACCAGTGAGCTCCTGCCTTCTGCCTCCCCTGGAGCCTCTGCCCATTGGTTTTGGCTGTCTGGGGACAGAAAAGGTGGCTGGCCTTGTTCTGGAAGGCCATGTTCGAAGGAACATGGAAGGTGATGCAAGCCACCCCGTACACCTCGCTTTGTGGTATCGGGTCTCTCTCTGATGGGCTGGGTCACTCTGCCTCACCCAGGCTTGGAGCCTTGTGGGGCCCGTGATGTGGCCGGCCCCAGTTACCGGGGGGGAGGCGGGTTGGGTTGTACCGGGGGGACCTCCCTGTGACACAGGGACTTGCAGAGCTGAGGAGCCAGACGGGGATGAGAGGCCAGTGTATCTGATAGGCTGCAAACCTGTTTTCTTCAGCTCTGTCTCAGCACCGCCCTGCCTCAGGGCCTTTGTACTGGCCTTGCTTCTATGTGGAATTACCCCCCGACCACCAAATCCACGTGTCCCCCTCACTGCCTTTTGCTTTTATTTATTTATTAATTTTTGTTCTGTTTTTGCTTGTGTTTCACCTGTGTGACTACTCTGTTTAAAGTTGTAATCCCCTTCCCCATCCCTGCCTCTCACACAAGCACATGTTGTACCTTTGTGTTTAACACCTGCCTCTCCCTTGCTAGATTAAAGACCCCACAGAATTGGGGAATGGGGTCTGTCTTGTTCACTCTTTTATCCCCAGCCCTTGGAAGAGTGCCTTGGCATATAGCAGGTGCCCAGTAAAAGTTTGTTGAATGAGTGAATGATACATTTGGCCAGGTGGAGCGGCTGCTTCCTGGTGTCTGATCAGGCTACTGTTACTAAAACCCGGTACAAAAGTAGCAACGAGAATGTGTTGCCTGTGAACTGATGCTCTGGAGCAGCGTGTGTGGGGAGCTTCCTCACTGCTGGTGGGACCCCGGAGGGACCCGGCTCTGGACACCTGTTCTCGCTGCGTGGAGGGGGGCCCCACTCACCCTCCTCACGGGTGTGTTCGTTTTGCCCCCCGCAGAATGTGCGCATCGACCCCAGCAGCCTGTCCTTCAACATGTGGAAGGAGATCCCCGTCCCCTTCTACCTGTCCATCTACTTCTTCGACATTGTCAACCCCGACGCCATCCTCCTGGGGGAGAAGCCGCAGGTGCAGGAGCGCGGGCCCTACGTGTACAGGTGAGGACAGAGGGGGCCGGACTGGGTCTCCCAGGCGGGCCGTCTTAGTGGGGTCGGACCCCATTTTACAGATGAGGAAACCGAGGCCCCGAG
Source organism: Callorhinus ursinus (assembly GCF_003265705.2). NCBI lineage: Eukaryota > Metazoa > Chordata > Mammalia > Carnivora > Otariidae > Callorhinus > Callorhinus ursinus. The sequence goes on along the minus strand of NW_027397103.1, from coordinate 13,321,757 downwards.
TAGTGGAGGGGCTTGCTCAGGGTCAGTCTGCTTTCCCCAGTCCGGTGTTCTCGTGGTTGAGACCGTGCACTCTGCAGAGTGACCTCCTGGGTTTAAACTGTGGCTTTCTGATTGCAGGCAAGGGGCGTTCCTTCCCCATGCCTCAGTTTCCCCGTCTGTAAAATGTGGCTGACAGTCTCCGCCTTGGGGTGGTTGTGAGGACTGGATGAGATAGCGGGAAGCCCTTAGCACAGTGCCTGGCACGCAGGGAGCGGCCCATGAACACTTGTTACCAGCGTGTTATTACCCCTGCTGCTACGGCCTCTTCGCTGGATCGTGGTCTTTGGGAGAGTGCGGCTTGTTGACTCTGCCGGAGCAGGTTTCCGAGATACGAGGGAGGACAGTTCTGGTAGAAGGCCCTATTCCCGGCTCCTGCCCATTCTGCTCTCGGGCATGGACCCTGTTATAGAACTGCCGTCCCTGCCAAGCTCGTCCGGGGAAGGCTTCTGTGTCAGAGCTGAGCCTGGCTTGCCAAAGTTTATATTTATTTCTTCATTCTGGAAGCGTTTACTGAACACCTCCTGTGGACTAGGCACCGTGCCAGTCACTGTTAAAGGCAGACCCGAGCCCCTGCCCCACAGAGCTGACGTCTGATGGGAGAGAGTAAACTCTTAGACACATCAGGTGGCCATAAGTGTGGTGAGAACAAGGAGGGTGAAGCATGGAGGGTGCCGGATGGAGGGGCGAGGGCAGGGTTGGTCTAACTGGAGGGTCAGGGAGGACCTCTGCCAAGGGGACACCCCCCTAAACATGGGTGGTGAGAAGGGGGTGCCACTGTGTGAAGATGTGGGGGGAAGAGGGCCCCAGGCAGAGGTGGCAGCTGGTGCAAAGGCCCCGAGGCAGGCAGAGTCTGGGGGTCCAGGAAGGAGAAGGCCTAAGTGGCTGGCGTGATATGAGTGAGGGGGAGAGTGGCAGAGACGAGGCCCGAGCATTGGACGGGGTTGGGTGGTGAGGATCTCGGAGGCCACATTAGGAGCTTGATTTTATCCTGTATGCAGAGGAGGGTTGTCGGGGAGAGAAGGACATGATCTCATTTCTACTTTTCAAAGATTCTCTGGCTACGTTGTGGAGAATGGATTGCAGACAAGAGGGAGTAACTGTAGCAGCCACGAAAAGCCGCTGGTACTCGTGTGCTGTCTTCCGTGCCTCGGGCCGCTCTTTGGTAGCTTGACGTGCACGGACCCACTCAGGGCTCACCACAGCCCTACGAAGTGGCTCTTGTTATCACCCCCATCTTGTAGATGGGAGAACGGAGGCCCTGGTAGTAAGTGATGGAGACAGGATGGGAGCCCGGGCCCTCCGTCTCCAGAGTGCACATTCCAAACCACTGTGCTGCGCTGTCTCCCTAAGCAGGCACATGCGCGAGAGAGGCTGCTGTGACAGACGGCGGCGCCTGGCCAGGGGGAGGGAGTGTGTCGGGATTTGGGTGCTCTTTGGGGTAGCTCTGATAAACCTCACAGGGTCCCGCCATGGCCTGAGGGAAGGCGGCCAAGGGCCCCACAGCTCCCGGCGGGCGCCCCGTCCCTGTGTGGCCGGGCCCCACTGACCACCGGCTTCCCACCCACAGGGAGTTCAGGCACAAGAGCAACATCACCTTCAATGACAATGACACGGTGTCATTCCTCGAGTATCGCAGCTTCCAGTTCCAGCCCGACAAGTCCCATGGCCTGGAGAGCGACTATATTGTCATGCCCAACATCCTGGTCTTGGTAAGGCTGCCCCTGGCCGCACCCCTTGTCCCAGCCCTCACCCTTGCCCCTGCCTGCCCCCTGCATGGGCTGCCCCGCGGTGGGGGGGCACGGGGGGCAGCCTGCAGCTCATGGGACCCGACTCGCAGCCCATCGAGTTTCCCAGGTGCATCCTCCTGTCTCTGGTTTGGGGTACCGGCCAAAGTTCTTGTCTTTCCCATCTTAGTCTACAAATCTAGAATCTCCACAGGGAGGTTCTAGTGGGGGGCTGCACGGGGCTCCCCCAGGCCACGTCCTCATCTGCCCCGTTTGCAGGCTGGGCCTCCATGCTCTGTAGGTGGGGGTCATAGTTGTAGCTGGATTTACCGACTGTTGGCCCTGTGTGCCAGGGTCCCCAAGACCACCTCCAGGCTTGCTGACTCACTGGGAAGGCTCACAGACAGCGTATTGTCCCACTCTTGGCTCTGATTTGTTATAGCAGAAGGGTGCAGAACCAAAAGCAGCAGAGGGAGAAAGCGCATGGGGTGGAGGCCAGCCTCCAGCCTCCAGCGTCCTCTCCCAGGGGAGCCGCACAGGGCCCCCCCCCAATTCCCCCAGCAACAAGTCATGACGGCACCTGGGAAGGTTAGTCACCCCGGAAACCACTAGAGACTCCATGCCCAGGGTTCTTTATTGGGGGCTGGTCACAGAGGCACCTTCTGCCTGGCATGTACCAAAATCTACATCCCCAGAAGGAAGGCAGGTGGTCAGCATAAAGCATACTGTTTGTACACGCAGTCCAGACGCCGTGAGCCCCCCCCCTCATCGGTCAGGGAGTGGTGGGAGCTCCCTCGAAACCCAAGCTCCCAGACGCAGGCTGAAGGTCAACCTTGCTGGCAGGCCTTTCTAGAGAGAGTGGCCTCAGGTCTGTTGTGTTAACTTTTTGCAAACACTGTGTGTCAGCACTTCGGGCCTATGGGCCTTACACATATTACCTTGTTTACTTGTTAGTGACCCTGGGGCTGGCGTTGGGCTGGGCTCTGGATCCGAGGCGAACTCGCCTGCTGAGTCCATTGGATGGACAGGACGGAAGCATAAATATGCCCCGAAGCCTTACAGCTGCACCACCCTGCCCCTGCGCGCCCCCCACCCCCCACCCCAGTTACTCCCTTAACTTTTGGCAGTGAAGGCACTTGCCCCCACCGACCAGGTTGGCAAAGACCACGTGATGATGCCCCAGGGGTCAGGAGCATTTGTGGAAACAGACGCTCTCAGGTACCGTCGTGAGGAACAGAACTGGTATGAGCTGTTGGAAGGGGGTGACTTTAAATAGAAATTGCACACGCCTTTGACCTCAGAAACTTCATTTGTAGGAATGTGTCCTCTTGATAGAATCACATACGTAAAAGATGCTTGCACTCAAGGATATTCATTGTCAGAGCAAACTTCTAGAAACAACCTAAATCTTGTTCCATCATGTTTCATGGTGGTAATTTATGACAGCCAGGCATGGCACGGGGCAGTCCCTAAGGTCTAAGTGAGGGAAAGGCAAGGTGCGGAACGCACGTACAGTGCCGCACCTTATTACTTAAAAAGGAGAAATACTTGCTGATGCAGAAGCAGCCGAAGGCAACATAAAGGAGGAGGCATGGAGGTGTTCCAATGAAACTTTATTTCATATAGTTTTCATATTTTTTCAAATATTCCCCCCCCAACTATTTGAAAAGATTAAAAAAAAAAATGCTTAGCTCTCAGACTGTACAAAAATGGGTGGTGGGCTGGCTTTGGCCCAGGGCCCATAGTTTGCTGGTCTCTGGTGTGGATGTCTCTGGAGGAATACCCAAGAACCCATAGCATTGGGTGGCCTTGAGGGAGAAGATTGGGAAGGGGACAGTCAGGGGTTGGAGACGGGTGTTTCTTCAATATCCTTTTGTGATTTTTTAAAAAATCGTGTGTTTATTACCTTTCAAAAGTGATTATAATGGCAAGGAGATCCTGGGGAGTTCCCAAGGAACCAGACCTCTTTGGCCTAGGTTTTAGGAAATGCTGGCTGTGTTCACTTTTCCACTTTTGGATGAGGTGCCTTTAAAAAATAAACCAAGTGCCAAGACAGTATCTCCAGAGGAGAGCAGAAATTAGAAAATAAATTCACCTGCATTCTCAGCACCCAGATATTGGGGAGAACAGATCTTTGGGACTCTCGGTGATTGGGAGGGAGATATCAGGAAGTGGAGTCGAGTCTTCATGAAGATTCTTTTGGATGCAAGGTGACAATAAAAGGTACTCCAAACTGGCATCAGCAAAAAGGGAACTTATGGGCTCACATTACTGAAAGGGCAGAGGTTGGCTCCTTTCAGGTGTGGCTTGATCTAGGGTGCAAATCAGGTTCCCTAGATCCTTGTTGGTGCCCTGCTCTGGCGGACCTCAGGGTGGCTACAGCTTTCAAGCATGGCAGCAGGAAGCTCTTCTTTCTATCTGACAGCCCCAGGGGAATGTTTCCCATTTCTGGGGGCTCTGATTGGGCCACATTACACATTCTGGAACCAATCACTGTAGCTGGAGGGAAGAATGTTTGTGATTGGCCAGGCCCCTGCCATGTGCCCGCCTCTGGGACCGGGGATGGAGTTAATTTCACCTGAAATCCACTAACACAGGTGATCCTGTTACTGAAGGATTAGGGACTGGTTCTGGATGCCCCAGACACCCTACATGTCGGTGCAGGGACTTTCCTGGGCCCGAAGTTCATGTTCCCTGATGAACTCTACCTCGGGCCTGCTTGAAGTCCAGGATGCATGGACCCGTTGGTGTCTAGCCTGTAACATGTAGTGTCCCCTCACTCTGCAGGCTGCAGCGATGATGATGGAAAATAAGCCCATGAGCCTGAAGCTGATCATGACCTTGGCGTTCAGCACACTCGGGGAGCGCGCCTTCATGAACCGCACTGTAGGCGAGATCATGTGGGGTTACGAGGACCCCCTCATACACCTCATCAACAAGTACCTCCCAAACATGTTTCCATTCAAGGGCAAGTTTGGGCTATTTGCAGAGGTAAGCGTGGCCCACAACAAGTTCGGGGCCTGTGTCTTGTTCTCCATCGATACAGCCTGGAAATGGGTTAGCAGCCTGGCTGGGGATCTGGGGGCCGTGGGTTGGAAATGGCAGAAAACCCAACTCAAACTGGCTTAAGAGAAATAGAGAATTTATTGGCTCATATACCTGAAAACCCTAGGCAGAGATGAAGGTGCAGCTTGATCCAGGCTCTGAGAATGTGATTGGGCTGAGCGCGGACAGTTGGGGGCTGCTGGGAGAAGGGGGAGAGGCTGCTGGGGAGGCAAGTCACAGATGTTGACTATGACATTGCTCTGAGCTGCCTACTTTTTTCTTTCTTTAAAGATTTTATTTATTTATTTGAGAGAGAGAATGAGAGAGCACGAGCAGGGGGAGCAGCAGAGGGAGAGGGAGAGGCCGACTCCCCGCTGAGCAGGGATCCTGATGCGGGGCTCGATCCCAGGACCCCGGGATCACGACCTGAGCCGAAGGCAGATGCTTAACAACTGAGCCACCCAGGCACCCCTGCCTGCTTTTTTCTTGATCTTGACCCTTGGTCACCTGGCAGTAACTGGGCTCCTGAGCTTCGATCTGATGCAGAGTCTGACCCCTGACTGTGGCTTCCTCCACCAAAGGTTTTGACGAGCCCTCTGGGTTGCTCCAGCCTCGGCCTCCCCTTTGGGCTCTGCTGATCTGTCTTGGGGGGAGGGGGAGAAAGACATTATGTTTCTGTAGTTGGCACATGATAGACACTCAATACATTTTTAACCAGAATGACAGGTTCTGAGTGTGTGGGAAAGTTGGCAAGTTTGGAGCAACACGATTCCTTTGAAAGCATCTTGTAAACTTGTAAACAAATGAATATTATTACAAAGTGAGTAGCATACCTATAATATATGTTTGTGTATAATGGAAACCCTGAAATAACATTCCAGCAGTGGCTGTTCAGTGTTGATGGGGTGTCTTCCTATCCTTCAGGGATCTAGAATTCTTCTGCTACCCTGGTCTGCCATCCTTATGGTGTGGTTTTCAAACTCCAGATTACCACATGGCTCCAGATGGCTGCTAGAGCACCAGCTACCACATCCACATTCCAGGAGGCACAAGCGGAAGGAAGAGTGGTTAGGGATGGAGAGGCAGGCAGGGGGGTTGAGGACAAAACAGCATGTCCCAGCTGTCTCCCTCCTTGGGAGGGAGAAAACCAATTTCTACTTTCCTTTGGCCAAAACTTAGTCAAGTGGCCACACGTAGCTGCAAGGGAAGCTGGGAAATGTAGCCTTTTAGCGGCTGTGCTGATGCCCCGAGTAAGGTTTGGGTTTTGTTACGAAGGAGGAAGGGGAGGATACTTTGGCCGTCTCTGATATACTTTGTCTGTAATGTATGTAATGTCTGTAATGTAATGTAATGTAATAATAATCATTACATCATGTCAAAGGACATCTGGTGTCCTTTTGGGGGAGCCTTTATTAATAGTAATAATAATGATAAGGATAATAAAGACTAGCATTTGGAGTTCCTACTGTTTTTCAGGCACCGCTTAACAGTGTTGACACATTCGCTTTTTCATACCCTCAGTGTCTCCGGGCTCCTGTTACTCTCTCCTCATCATGGTTGAGGTCCCAGCTCATGAGGCTCAGAATGGACAGGTGACATGACACAGATATTAGGAGGCCAGAGCAGGGCTTTGGACTGGGCCCTGCTCTGGAGCCTGTTTGCTTAACTAGTCAGTCATCAATTTAGCCATTCAGCTGGGACACAACCTTATTGAGTTCTCAGCGTGTTTTCCATTATTCAGCCTCCTCAGGGGGAACACGGTACTTCTAGATTTTGCCCTGCGGTTCGTATGCTTTGCGTGTCTTTGCTGTGAATTGGGCATCTGTCTTCAGGAAAGAACCTCAGAGTGCCAAAGCCTGGGGCTTCCGATCCAGAAAATGCTCAGGAAGCGCTGGGTCCTGTATGGGTTAGGATAGACCGGGTCATGCTATGTAACAAGCAGCCCCGGAATGTCTGGCTTGAAACAGCGAGTTGATTCCTTGTTTGTATGCCATGTCAGTGTGGGTGACCAGTGGGCCCTCTGCTCTTTTTGGTCACTCAGGGACCCAGGCTGAGGGAGGCAGCAGCTTGATACACACTTCCACGACCCCTACGGAGCGGCAGAAAGCACGGTGACTTGTGCATGCACTAGCTCCTAAAGCTTCCATCCGGAAGTGGCATGCCCCATCTGCTTCTTTTTCGTTGATTGGAGAGGTCACATGACCATACTTCGTTTTCAGTTGGGGCGAGGGGGTCATTCTGCTATTCATCTGGGAGGAGAAGCCAACTCTCCTTGAGTGAGGAAGGGAAGGTGGGACCCTTTCTAGGAGGGACGCTGTCATCAAGGGAGTGCCCCTTCTAGAAAGCCCCCCTCCTCTTGGTCCCCAGGCACTGGGCATGCAGTGGTGAACAAGGTATCGAGGCCCCTGTCCTCTGGGTGAAGCGGGGAGTGGCCTCTAAGTAAACGGGTGGGCCTTTGCCCCTGTCCTGAGGCTTAAAGATGCTGGTCTCTGTTGTTGTCCACAGCTGAACAACTCCGATTCTGGGCTCTTCACCGTGTTCACGGGAGTCAAAGACTTCAGCAGGATCCACCTTGTGGACAAGTGGAATGGACTCAGCAAGGTGAGGGCAAGGGCGGTGGCCCTCCTGCACGGGGGCTGGGCGGGAGCGGCGGGGGCGGGGGGGGGCACCCGGGCTGCGCACCTTGTCTCTCTTGCAACTCAGGAGGGTGGTCACGTCTGTGATGGAGAAGCTCTTGGAATCGGGGGTTCTACCTGTGGTCAAGGCTCAACTGGCTCTTGGTTCCTGTTCGGTGGGTGGGGAATGGAAACTCTACTTATTTAGCACCTAGTGTATACCAGGAAGTGAGTGATTTCATTCCTTTTGTTCTTAATTTACGAAAACACTTCAAAAATACTACACTGATGATATAACCATCCATTGCATTAAAAGATATTACTGAGTAAAAACAAAACAAAACAAAACCACCCTAGAAACACAGGAAGACGTTCACATAAAAAAACAATAGAGACAGATCTCAAGTGCCCTTTGCACCACCTCCCGCGCCAGCCCCCCTGGTCCCTGGAGCACAGAGGGCACTCACGGTGGGCAGTGTCGCTATGGCCTTCCTGTCCACTTCTGTCCACTCCACGCCCGTGTGTGTGCGTAGAAACATGGTGGGTTTGCTGCTGCTTTGAACACGATGAAATCATATTACGTGCATGGTTCTGCAGGCTGCGTTTTTCCACCTTAGTTGCTTTTTCTCATTGTGCTTGCACCGGAGTGAGCCGTGCATGGGGCTGCTCACACCTCCCCAGTGCTCACCATGGTGACCGCTGCCAAGACCTGGGCTCTGGGGCCCAGTGACACCCCCATCCGTGTTCAGGGTGGCCACATCCCCATTTGCAGCCGGCAGTAACCATTCCCAGTGGAGACTCTGAGACTTCACTGGCTTGTTCTTTAACTGCACAAATACACTTATGCAGGGAGCCTGGGTGGCTCAGTTGGTTAAGCGACTGCCTTCGGCTCAGGCCATGATCCTGGAGTCCCGGAATCGAGTCCCGCATCGGGCTCCCTGCTGAGCGGGGAGTCCGCTTCTCCCTCTGGCCCTCTTCCCTCTCGTGCTCTCTATCTCTCATTCTCTCTCTCTCAAATAAATAAATAAAATCTTTAAAAAAAAAACAAAAACAAAAAACAAATACACTTATGCACATAACAGAACTCGCTCTGATGGCCCGGCGGGGGGTGGGGGGGAGGGGTGGCACAGAAAGGGAGAAGTCCGCGTTTTTTTATGATTTTAAATAGTTTATTTTCTATGCTGCCTCTCCCTTTAACTGTTTTTAGGAAGTGCCTGCTGACTTCCTGTCTGAGAGATAAGGATGCTAGTACCCCACCTCCCTCCTCCCCTGCTCACAGTGTCCCTTGGTGATGGGGGTGATTTTGCAGATGAAGTCAGTGAGTGCCCGGCAAACCTGCACACTCAGGGATCCTCGTCAGCGAGTGGGCAGCTGTCATTGAGGCTCTCTGGCTGTCCAGGTGCCCTGCCGCTTGCCTCCCACCCTGCCGGGCCATCTCTCCGAGGGGACTGGCTTCTGGAACTGAGTAGTGGCATTCAGCCCCGGGGGCCCCGGCCTGTGCAGTCGTCACCCCAAGCCAGGTGTGCAGCACTCGAGAGGGCGTTTCTGAGAGCCGGTGCTGAACTAAACGGCCGGGTCTGAATGCTTCCCCGCAGGTCAACTTTTGGCATTCTGATCAGTGCAACATGATCAATGGGACCTCGGGACAGATGTGGGCGCCGTTCATGACTCCTGAGACCTCGCTGGAATTCTACAGTCCTGAGGCGTGCCGGTAATGGCTGGGACGTTCTGGGGCCTTCTGGGCCTCTCGGGCAGCGGAAATCAGCTTCGTGGACACTCACAGCCTAATCGAGTGGCTTTCGGCATGCGCTTGGGAAGCAGTTTGGCTCTTTGTGTCTTTGTTGGCCCTCGGCACTGTCCTGAATTCTCAGTTACACCACGAAGAGCCAAACTCCTCCTGCTGCTTTGGCAGGGCCCAGAGAGGCCCCTGGCAGCACAGTGCTTGGCGTGCTGGTGGCGGGCAGGAAACCATCGGGTCGTGGGGGGCTGGGAATCAGGCAAGCCTGGGCTCCCTGGGGCATCTGTCCGGCTGCCCTCATGTCCACTTGGATGCTGAGACCTCTAGATGCCTCTCCTGTGACCCCTGCAGGCTCCAGAGCATGGCCTCAGAGGCTTGCTTGGGGTTGACGGATTCCAGGGGCCCCAGCGCAGGTGAGACTAGACCGTGGACCCTAGAGCCTGCCTCTGGGTGCTGCCGGCACTCGGCTCCATTCCAGCCATTCTGGAAAAGTCCTTTAGTTGGGGATTCACTGATGTGAACTCCAACTCATCTGCCTTCCCAGCAGACCTCTGTGGCGGTCGGCTGTGTCAGGTGCTGCGGACACAGCAGGGAGGGCATGGGTGTAGTCCCGGTCCCCTGGAGCCTCTGTCCTGCCGTGGGGACTCACGCAGACCCACCTGCAGGGCAGTGTCGGAGGGCCCGAAGTGCCCGTGCTGGGTGTGCATTCACTTTTTTAAAAATTAGACACTTGAACCCAGAGCAGAGTAGCAAGAGGGCACCATTTCACTCAGGTTTGGGAACGGTTTCTCTTTGGCCCCACGGCCCTGTCCCCGGACCGCCTGAGAGTAAGTTGGCCGTCTCCACGCTTCAGTGGGTGTTTTCTGAAAACAAGGATGTTCTCTTGCGCAACCATGTTACCATCACCAGCCACGTAACACTATTGTCTGGGCCGGTGCTGTCTACTCCCAACGCGGTGCCCGTCCCCATTTGCAATCTTTCAAGTGGCCGCGTTAAAAAAAAGCAGCAAGAAGTAGGTGACTTTAATTTTAATGATAGGTTTTACTTGACTCCCCATATCCAAAATATTACCGTTTCGGTGTGTAAACAGGGTCCCATGTTACTGAGATGTTTCACATTTTTTTGGTATCCAGTTGTAGGAATCTGGAATGTATTTTGCACTGACAGCGTGTCCCGCCCACACGCGCCCCGTCCAAGGGCTCTGGAGCTGTGTGCGACAGCGTGGGGCGGCACGGTTGTAGTCCAAAGTCCAAGTTTGAGTTTAGAAGGGCCTTTGAGAAATAGAGCAGGATGAATCGGGTGGGGGGTGCGCTGCTGCAGCCTGTGGAGAGGTGACTGCCCAGTCACCACCGTTGTGAAGAACTGCAGTCTGATGTGTGAACATCGAGGGAAGGGCAGATGGGGCAGCAGATACAAAGGCCCAGGGGCAGGAGGGAGCGCGTCTGAGCAATTGCCGGGAGGCCCGTGGGGTGCAATAAAGGGCAAGCAGGGGCTGGACCTCATAGAAGCTGTGGGGCCATGATGAGGATGACGATCTTGTTATAGATGAGACTGGAAGCAATTGCAGTTTTAAGTGGGCACATGATATACTCCGTTCTTGTTTTAGAGCGCTGTCTGCTTGCAGGGAACAGATGGGCGTGGGCAGGGACGCAGGGAGAGCAATTAGCAGGCTCTTGCTGTTCCCGGGGAGAGAGAGACGGTGGCTGCTGGGCCCGGGGGGCTGGTAGTGCCCGTGGAGAGAAGCGGCTCAGCTGGAGTTACCTTCCGCAGGACCGGTCTAGCCGCCACGTTCTGGGTGTCACCCTCCCCGCCCCTGTCTGTCCCCCGCAGGTCCATGACCCTCATCTACAAGGAGTCGGGGACGTTCGAAGGGATTCCCACCTATCGCTTCGTGGCCCCCAGCACCTTATTTGCCAACGGCTCTGTCTACCCGCCCAACCAGGGCTTCTGCCCGTGCCTGGATTCTGGAATTCAGAACATCAGCACCTGCAGATTCAGTACGTGCCGTCTGCGGTGGGAGGGCGGGCGTGGGGACCACTGCTCTGTGCCTCCGCGGTCTGCCTCATCTCTGGCCTCTTTACTCTTCATAATCCCATCAGGCCGGAGAGAAGGAGGGCAGCAGAAAGAATTTGAAAAGAAAAAAAAAAAATGCTGTGTAGATGACTTGCCGTTGTCATGAATTCCCACAACCTTAGTGGCTTAGAGCGGCATAAGTGTCTGTTATCTTAAACAGTTCAGAAGTCCCACACAGGCCTAGGGGCCAGGTGACGGCAGGCTGTGTTCCTCTCTGGAGGCTCGAGGGGAGGTCTGTGTGTTTGCCTTCCTGCGGCGATCAGAGGTCTGTGGCTCCTGGCCTCACCGCCAGCGACGCCCCATCTCTCTGATCCCACCTCCGTGGCCTCATCTCTCCTGGTTCCCTCTTCTAGTTTAAAGACCCCGGAGACTGTATCCCCTCCCCTCTGCCTGCACCTCCCCGCCCCCAGGATAATCCAGGCCACGCTCCTTATTTTAAAGCCAGCTGATGAGCAGCCTTCATACCACCTGCAGCCTTCCTGCCCCGTTGCCGTGGGACCAGATGTTTTCACAGGCCCTGCAGACTGGGATGCGGCCGCCTTTGGGGAGGGCCCCATTCTGCCTGCCGCACCAGGATATGTACCTTGAGGATGCAGCTTCGTAGGAAGGGCCTGTTCCCTGTTGGGAGGGAAGGAAGCGGCCAACAGTCCGGCCGTTCCATAAAATCTGGTTGGGCAGTGTGCGGTTGCGGGGTGGGGTGTGAGCCGTGGTGCTGGCAGTGGCCTCTGGCTTCGTGGCTTGAAGCTGTGTGCCTGTCCCCAGGACGTCCTCCTCGGTTGCTCGATTTGGGCGCTCGGCTGTCACCCCCAGTGCCCTCCCCTGGCCCTCAATCCAGCGTATCAGCAAGCCCACCGGCTCTGCCTGCAAAGGAAGGCAGTCCTTCCTCCCTCCCGTTACCCCACCTCCTGGTGGTCCCGGCCCTTCCCTTTGGTCCCCCGTGACATTGCCGTCACCCTCCACACCAGCTGTTCCCCAGACTGTCCAGTGCGGTCACCACTGGCCCCGGGGGACCATGTAAATTAAAACTGTTTTGAACGCAATCCAATTAAAAGGCAGTGTCTTAGTCACACTGGCCATATTTCAAATGACCAGCACCCACACGTGCCTAGTGACTTCTGTATGGGATGCCCAGTGCAGAAGGAGAACATCTTCATCAGGGTGGAAAGGCCTTTGCTTCAAAGGTCTCACGGCTCCCCCTGCACACAGAGTGAAGCCCTCATGTGGGCTCAGTGCTCTGCAGGATCTGGCCTGTGCTGGCCTTGCCAATATCATTTCTTTCTGTACTTCCCCCACTAACGAGTTTTCAGCCCCACGACCTTCTCCCTGTTTCTAGAGTATATCAAGTTTGGTCCCACCTCAGGGCCTTTGCATCCGCTGTTCACCCTGCCTTGAGAGTTCTTTCCCCAGACATCCATGTGGATCTGTGTGGCTCATCCCCTCCCCCCTCCCCACCTTTTGATCTATTCTGAGGCCACCTCCTCCAGGAGGCCTGCTCCGATTTCCCATACTAAAGTTGTCCCTCCTTACTCCCCCTCTTCTGCCCCTGCCAGCTTCTCTCATTTCCCCCTTTATTGTGTTCTTGGTGCCCATCACTCCCCGAAATCACTGACTGTGTATTTTGTTTTACTTACTTATTGTCTGTGTCCTCTCCCAGACTGTAAATGCTGTTGGCAGGGCTCTGTCCTCAGCTGCTAGAATTGTGCCCAGTATGTAGTATTGGAATGTATGGGTGTGTGGGTATATCCTGCACTTAGGAAATTGAGGCTCAAGGCTGGGACATGCCCGAGGTCACATGGTGGGTAGGACGAGAGGCCACTGTTCAGTCGACTGGGTCTTGCCTTCTGGGGGGCCTGTCTGGCTGAAGCCATATGTCCAGCTGGAGATGGGGATCCAAGGCGGGTAGTTCGCAGCAGGGCTGGGGGGACAGACTGTCAGGCTGGACGACTCCCCAAGTTCAGGCAGAATGGGGTGCTTTGTAGGTGAAGGGTTTGGAGCTGGGGCCTGGAAGTGCCCTCCCTGTCACGGCTTTGTATGACCCACCTGTCCTTGCCCTCTGTTTAATTCTCCCCTCCCTGGGGTCCCTGGGAATTTCTGCTTGCGGGTTGGGATGATGGTGCAGAGACCTGCCTGGCTGTGTGCTTCTGTTGCTGGGCCAGGGGAGAGGGCTGCCGCAGCCTAAGTCCTGAAGGGCATGTCCTGGTTTGCGTGATGCAAAGTTCCGGAGTAGATTCTTGTATTAGGCACGGCTCCAGAGCTCAGCTGTTGTGGGAAGCTGCTTCTCAGTCCGGGTGCCAGCTCAGTTTTCTTCCAGGCAGGCTCTTCCCTCTGGCTCCAAGGCTCCCCTCTTCCCCTCCTGGGGTTCCTGCCGGAAGGGCCCACCTGGGACCTCCTCACTCCAGCAGGTGCCCCACGGTGCACACATTGGTCTGCCTTGCATCCCATGGCCACCTGTGGACCAATCACCGTGGCCCAGGGTGATGCTGATTGGCCAGGCCGTGTCACACGCTCCACCCCTGATTCCATGGGTGGGGCCAGCCCTGGCATGGCAGGTTCCAGAGTTGGGGTGTGGGTTCCAGAGGAAAGAGTGGGTGCCAGGCAGGCGCAAGCTCCATGTCCATCCACTTCAGAGGGCCAGGGATGAGGTTTGCCCTGCCTCATCTTAGCACATCTGCCAAAACAACCTCAAAAGTGAGGGGGAATTTTATTTTTATTTATTTTCTAAAGATTTATTTATCTATTTTAGAGTGAGCATGGAGGGGAGGGGCAGTGGGAGGGGGAGAGAGAGTTACAAGCAGACTCTGTGCTGGGTGCAGAGCCCAACGCAGTCTCAGTCCCGCAACCCTGAGATCATGACCTGAGCTGAAACCAAGAGTCCATTGCTCGACCAACTGCCCCACCCAGGAGCCCCAAAAAGTGCGAAGGAATTTTCAAATATTTATGTAAAAAATATTTTTTCTTTTACGTGGAACTAAACACATGTACGGAGGGGTGCCCAAAGGACACGTGCAGTTTGAATTCCACAAGGGGCCCACGTCCCTGTCACCAGCACCCGGATAGAGAACCGGGGTAGGAGTGGCCCCGGACACCCCCGGGGCCCCTCCCAGGCCCTGGCCTGATGTCCAGCAGCACAGCTTTGCCTGCTTTTGGTCTTTATGTGAAAAGAATCATACGGCGTGCGCTCCTTTTTTTCTCTCTTTCTGGTCTCTTCCACCCTTTATTGCATCGGTGAGGTCCGTCCGCCCTGGGGCTGTCGTTCGCTGTACAGTGTGCCTCTGTGGGGACACACCTTAGTCCCCTTACCTCTTTGCCAGTCACGGGCAGCCAAGTTCCTGTCTTTTGACCATTATCGTAGTGCTGCTGGGAATCGTCCTTCAGTGCACCTGTGTCTGCATGTCTGTGACCTTGTGTCTGAAGATAAGGAATACCATACATTTCCCTTTTAGGGCCTTGAAGATTTCTTGGACCTGGAGGACTCTTGGTCCTCAAACTTTGTGCTGCTCAAGGCCCTCAGATTTGCTCGACAGACCTCTTCCTCATAATCTGTGGTGACCCTGGGCAGTTAGAACTGGTTGGGTGTGCCATAAAGCTATAAATTAATGACCACTTATTACCCACGCTGTTTGGAAATAAAATAGAGAGGAATGCGTGCACCTGTGCTTGCTGTTAAAAGAACAAGCGACGAGCGTGCTTACTGTCCGAAGCAAGGGTCAGGTGATGGACATTGGTCTGACCCACTTCAGGTGCCTCCGGCCTGGGAGGCACACTGGGGCTCCTTGGAGATTTGCCACCTTTGAGGGCCTGATGTGGTGACCACTGCCCTTACTGAGGGTCTCAGTAAACACGGGGGTCCTCATGTTCGCTCTGGTAGTCTCCTTTCATAGCAGAAATGGGAGGATGGGAAAGGAGGTTTTCCAAATTGTAGGACATTGTCCCTGGGGGTGCTCAAGGTAACTTCAGAGGCCTAGGAGGTGGCTTTAAGTGACATTGACTGACTTGGGAGAGAGGGCTTCTGTTTTCCCATTCCATTGCCCTCCTTCCAGTTAACCCCAGGAGAGAGTCTCTGTTGGTGCTAAGAGATCTTTCCAGCACCCATCCAGCTTTCTTTTTAAAAGATTTTTATTTTTTTATTTATATTTTTGAAAGATTTTATTTATTTATTTATTTATTTATTTATTTATCCATCCCTCTCTCAGAGAGAGAGAGAGGGAACACAAGCAAGGGGAGGGGAAGAGGGAGAAGCAGGCTCCCCGCTGAGCAGGGAGCCCGATGCGGGGCTCGATCCCAGGACCCCAGGATCGTGACCTGAGCTGAAGGCAAATGCTTAACCGACTGAGCCACCCAGGTGTCTCAAAAGATTTTTATTTTTAAATAATCTCTACACCCAACATGGGGCTCAAACCTACGACTCTGAGATCAAGAGCCACACGCCCCACCGACTGAGCCAGCCAGGTGCCCCTATCTTTCCTTTTAATGGAAAAGAGCGGGTTTGGGACTCAAAGCTCTGTGCGGGCAATGGTATCTAGTTAGAACGTTCAACTTTTGTGGTTTCCATTGTATTTATTTCTACATTCACTGTCTTGTGGCAAGTGTGTGCCAGTTATAGCTCAGCTAGAAAGCTCCACTTTAAAATATAGCTATTTAAATAAAGCAATGGCATTTGGGTCAGAGAAGCACATTATATAATCGTGCAGGGGGACCCAGGTATGCCAAAATTGAAGCGGTACTTGGCTGAATGAATCAATGTCAAGAAAAATGAAGGCAATGTAAAAGTACTCCAGGAAAGATGAAATCCGGCAGCAATGAGATCCCAGCTTTTATTTCAAACCAGTGCTTGGTTTTGCTAAGTGGGAAGAATCCAGATTTGAGGCTGCCAGACATACATAACACGGATGTCTGTCACCTGGCAGGTGGTGGATGGGCTGTTGGTTTTAGGGAAGGAAGCCTTGTGTGTTTTGTTGTCATTTTTCTTTCTTTTTTTTTTTGTTTTGAGGTACAGTTCACATGACATAGAATTAAGCATTTAAAAATATACAGTTCAGTGGCATTAAGTACATTGACAATATTGTGTACCCACCGACTCTGTCTAGTTCCAGAACATTCTGATCCTTTCAGAAGGAGACCCCATACCTGTTAGCAGTCACTCCCTGTTAGCATCTCCCGTCCCCTAGCCCCTGGCTAGCACAATGTGCAGTGTTTGGTCTCTAGGATTTGCCTGTTCTGGATCCTTATGGATTTTTGAGAGAGGCTCATTCTTTTCCTTGTTAACTCATTGTCCATCAGGCCTGTTGGTCGTGGTCCTGAGCACATGAGGATGCGCTGGCATTTGCCTTGCTCGGTCAGTTGATGGAGAGGTTCGGCCTCATGTTTCTGGGTGTGAATTTCTCACACAAGAGGGGCCTGAGTCAGCCCCTGTTCACGCTCGCTGGCATCCATCCTGCAGAGCGGCTGCTGGGAGAGAAGGAGCAAAGCAGCTGTGTCTTCTCCCTTCCCGTGGACGATAGGGAGACCTGGCCGCAGGTGTGCACACCTCAGCGTCTCTGACAGCTGCCGCACTGCCTGCAGAAGACAGTCCAGACTGCTTGGCTTGGCCGTCAAGACGCCCCTCACCCGCCCAAGTTCAGATCTGACCTCGACTTACCTTTGTATCCTCAACTCCCATAATTCACCTCCACGTGCTGTCTGCTCCACGTGCACTGTGCATTTCCCCATCTCCCTGCCTTTGCTTCTGCCAAACCTTCCACCTGGAATGCCGTTCCCTGGCCTTCCCTGCCTGGCGTAGTTTAACCGTCTTCCCTTCCTTCCTGTGACCTCCTCCACCCGAATCAGCAGCTCCCACACGACCACTCCTGCCGGCACAGAGCTTGTCCCTTCCCAGTGCCTGGTGTCTCTTGGGCACTTGGTAAACATTTACAGACTGGATGAAGGAATTCTTTCTTTCTAGGTATTGTTGTTTGCATCTTGTCATCATTTGGGCGCTCTGCAGGCTGTGGTCCTGCTCCGTCATCTGTGCATCGCCCTGGGCCTGGCACGACGCAGGCTTCTGGATGCGCCAGTGCTCTCCCTTGTCTGACGACCCCCTCTCCCCCCCCCCCCCCCCCCCCCCCCCCCCCCCCGCCTTCTAGATGCGCCCTTGTTTCTCTCCCACCCTCACTTCTACAACGCCGACCCGGTGCTAGCAGAAGCGGTGCTTGGCCTTCACCCCAACCAAGAGGAGCATTCCTTATTCCTGGACGTCCACCCGGTGAGCCCCTGCCTGTTAACCTGTGGGGGGTAGTATGGCATTTCCCATTGGTGCCTCCTTGGCCCCCTTCTCTCTGCTCCCCGCTCCTGCCCCTGTCAGGCACTGAGCTATTCCCGGGCAGGGGTGATAGGAAGCCTGGCTTTCCTTGGCATCGATAGCTTCTAGAGTAGCAAGTCATCAGAGGTCCCTACTTTGCCCTGACGCCATAGTTGAAGGAGTTCATAATCTCTTTACAAGGGAATTGTCTTTATAAAAGGACCATAAGACAGTAAATTAATTAGAATTATCAGTCTGCAAATTAGCCAGAGGAGCCCTCTGGCTGTGCCAATGTATCATAAAGATCTGTAGGTCCCAACAAGAGCCTGTGATATCTTGCAAATAAATTGGGTTCTGGGGAATTTTCCTCTCTGACATTCTGTCTGCAGGTGGCAAATAAGAAGGTGGCAGACCCACGCATGTGGTCCTCCCACGGGCCTGTCTTCATCTGGTTGTCTCATCTCTTCGTATCTCTGCCACTGTAAAATGTGCCCGTTTGGACTCGGTGGCCTTTGCTGTTGATTAAAAAATCCTACGGGTTTCTGTTGCCTGAGTGGACGCTCATGGTCTTGCCCGCAGGCCTTTTTCAGAGCTCTTCAATGTTCCATGTCGTTTTTCTGTGTACTCAGATTTTCTGAGCTCCTGACTTGACCCCACCGGCCCCTGGCACTCCACCATCCCCTCCTCTCTCTTTTCACTAAAAACCCAGGCTAGTTAGTTGACAGTGACGGCACACACTTCACATCCAGCAGATATTGGTCGCACACTCATGGTGCCGGCATGAGCTCGATACTTTCACACACGGTAACGCAGTACACACTCACAGTGATCTGGGGGGTGAGCACTGCTACTCCCATTGTACAGATGGGGAAGCTGTGGTCCAGATTGGTCACATGATACAACTCATAAATGGGATTGTCGACTGCACAGAGGAAAGGTCCCTTCTGTCTTGTTCGTTGCTTGGATTCC
Source organism: Callorhinus ursinus (assembly GCF_003265705.2). Taxonomy (NCBI): domain Eukaryota; kingdom Metazoa; phylum Chordata; class Mammalia; order Carnivora; family Otariidae; genus Callorhinus; species Callorhinus ursinus. The sequence continues at coordinate 13,303,277 of NW_027397103.1, read as the reverse complement.
AGCATTTAGCCCAGAGACGCTAGCATCTCAGTAGGTATGGGCTTGACAAATGACCGAGAGAGTAAGTAAGGAACAAAGCTGAATTCAAACACGGGCTAAGATCAGTTAATTTTAATGAGGTTGATACTAATTAATTAAATTGATAGCAATTAATATTAATATATTGTGTGTTCCACATTAAGTTCATTTTTTATTGCTAGAAGTGTTAAGGTTTTTCCATGTTGTCTTAACATTTTAACCAGTTTTTAAGAGGGTTTTTTTTTGTTTTAAAGCTAACAGGGTTGTCCACCTTCTTCTTTTTTAGTTCATTTATTATTTATTTATTAAAGATTTATTTATTTATCTGAGAGAGAATGGGGTGGGAGGGGCAGAGGGAAAGAATCTCCAGCAGACTCTCCACTGAGCAGGGTGCCCAGCGTGGGGATCCCACAACCCTGAGATCATGACCTGAGCCGAAATCAACACTCAACCGACTGAGCCACCCAGGTGCCCCTCGTTTGTTTTTTTTGTTTTTTTTTTTGTTTTTTTTACTGCCTCTCTCTCTGCTGCTTCTGGGGAATCTGGCAAGGACATGATCTCCGTTCTCACAGGGGACTTTCATTCGCGTGCACGGCTCCGCCCCCACCCCCCCATGCTGAGGAACAAGTGGCCAAGATTGGGGGACCCGACAGATGTCAGCAGGTGTCTTGTAGTGGCCACAGTAGGAACTGGCTTCTACTTCTGTTGTTTCGGGTCAGCTGGAGGCATGCAGGGAAGGGAAGTAGCCTTTTGGTTTTTGGTTGCTGATTCGAGTACTTTTGGGGAGGAAGAGCCTGGGACCCGTTTGCTGCCTGGGCCGCGTTAGCCCCGAGAACAGAATACCTGTGGAGACTGCTTTCATGGTGGCTACTCCTCTGGCCCTGAAAGCAGGAAGGGTGTGGGAAAAGGAGTGTGCTCACGGGTCCATGTTTTTGTTCTGTGGGGTGCTGGGAACGGGTGGTGTTTTGCCCACGGAGAAGAGGCCTGACAGCCCTGGAGGAGCGGGCCAAGGAGGGAAGGAAACAAATTTCCTGGGGAAGGAAGTGGCCCGGGTGGAGACCCCAGACTAGAGAGGCTGTTCTAGAAAGCAGGGGTGGGGGTGGCAGGTTATGTCAGGGTTTCTGAGGCCACCCCCAAGTTTGATGATTTGCTAGGAGGACTCCCAGGGTTCCGCATATGATGGAAATCCCGGCTGGGATGGATTGCAAAGGACACAAAGCACCATCCACAAAGGGAAGAGGCCCAGGGGGTGAAGCCGAAGGGAGCCAGGCACAGGGCCCTCTCCCAGGGAGGCCACACAGGACACACTGAATTCCCCCAGCAATGAGCTGTGTCATCTCCCAGGGAAGCCCATTAGAGACTCAGCACCCTGGGTGTTCACTGGGGGCCACTCATACCGGCACCCTCTGCCTGGTACCTACCAAACTTCCAGACTTCCCGCAGGCAAGCGGGTGGTCAGCATAAATCACGTTGTTTGTACAAACAATCCAGGCGCAGTGAGCCCCGCTTATCAGTTCGGGAGTCGGGGGGGGGGCCCTCCCGAAATCCAGGTTCCCAGATGCCAGCCACAGGCCAGCCTGGCCAACAGGCCTCTCTGAGGAGGACAGCCTCGGGCCTGCTGTGTTATCACTCCTCCGCACACGGGTGGACTCTCTCCCATCCCGCCGGCTTCTCGGGTTCAAGCTCTCCCCCATGTCAGAAGCCCGGCCTTTGCCCTGTCCCTCTGGGCCACCGGGGCCCGCAAGGCCTGCTTATCACGGAAGATAACACTCTTTACCACTGATGTACGTGATAATCACACAAGCGTTGATGGCCCCGAGTGTGGCTGTCTCGCTAGCCTCGTTTTGTGCTGCAGAAGCTCCGGGACGTGGGGGAACCAGCCCCTTTTGCAGATGAGGAAACAGGCCTCGGTGGAGAGGCAGTGGCTGAGGCCCCCTGACCTCAAGCCCGGTTCCTTTCCGCTTCTGGAGCTCCCTCCCTGGGTTTGGTCATGCACGTGTGTCCCCTCTCCTGTGATTTACTTACTACTTAAAAAAAATGATCTCATCCAAAAAAAAAAAAAAAGGTGGTTTTCTGCAACAAAGGAAGTTTCCTGTCACTACCTCGTATTTGGGAATTAAAAAGTTCTCGAGAAAAAGAAAATTAAACACGAGGGAAAACTATCATTAGGTTTGAGACAAGAAAAGTGTGAGGAGAGTGACTTTTTCCACATGCAAGTCTATTTTGTTTAGCTTGGGGGATGGGGGAGGCATGATGAATACAGAATGTCCTGTGTCTGGGGACACGTGGTGTTTGCCCGGAAGGGCTCAGAGCCTGTGGCAGGGGAGCCCCCCGCGCCCACCCTCTGGGGCAGGACCAGGGGCTCCAGCGAGCCCAGGTCCCTCTCTGTGCTTCGTTCCCCAGGTCACCGGGATCCCCATGAACTGCTCCGTGAAACTGCAGCTGAGCCTGTATATCAAGGCCATCAAAGGCATCGGGTGAGTGGCTCTGGGAGCCGGGCCCGGATCCCGGGGGTGGGGGGACTGCAGTGACCTCCCCAGGGATCAGCAGGTGGGGAGGGAGCCAGTCCTACTGGTTGTGGAGTCTGTTCCCTGCCCCGGAATCCTGGTGTTGTCTCTCAACATCTGTCCCCCAAATTCGCCAGACTCTTCCATCCAAGCAGTTTCCCACTCGACAGAAAATTGGAAAAAAAAAAAAAAAAAATTGAATCCTGGCAAGAGCAAGGATTGGACCATGGAAACGTACCAAACAGCATTTTAAAGTGTGACTCCTCGCTTTATGGAAGACATTTTTTTTAAGCCCTGATTCTCTTGTTGTTGTTGTCTGTTTTGAATAATGGCCTTATCGAGATGTAATTCACGTACCGTAAAACTCACCCTTTTAAAAGGTACAATTCGGTGATTTGTAGTGTATTCACAGAGTTATGCAGCTATCACTACCGTCAAGTCTAGAACATCTCCATCACCCCCAAAGACACCGTGTCCCCGTTAGCAGTCACTCCCCATCTCCCTCCCCTAGCTCCTGGCGCCCCCCACATCTATTTGCTGTCTCTATGGATTTGCCTGTTCTGGACCCTTCCTATAAAGAGGATCGTGCACGGTGTGGCCTTTTGTGTCCAGCTTCTCTCACTCGGCATCATGTTTGCAAGGCTCACCCACATTGTGGCAGATGTCACTGCTTCTTCCTCTTCAGGGCCGAATCGCAGTCCGTTGTGGGCACTGGGCAGGTTTTATTTATCCACTGATGGACATTTGGGTGTTTCTCGGTTTTGGCCATCCTTGAGTAATGCCGCCATCACCACGCGTAGATTAGTGCATCTAATCCAGATCAGACATAGATCTAATCTAGATGTACAGTATAGATTTCTGTGTGGATGCGTGCTTTCATTTCTTTGGGGTAGATACCCTGGAGCATAATTGCTGGCTCAGACAGCAAGTCCACGTTTGGGCGTTAGAGGGACCACCGTCCGGAGTGTTTTGTCCAGCAACTGCCTCGTTGACCTTCCCGCCAGCAGTGTGGGAACGTTCCAGCCGCCACGTCCTCACCAGCTCTTGTCAGAACGTGGTGTCGTGATGGAGCTTGGCGAGAGGATGCCAAGAGGACACAAAGCACCATCCACAAAGGGAAGAGGCACGGGGTGAAGCCTAGGGGAGCCAGGCACAGGGCCCTCTCCCAGGGTTGTTAGGGTAGCGTCTGGGTTCTCGGATTTTTTTTTTTTTTAGCATATTTGAAATAGTTTCATTAAAAAAAAAATTCCCCTAGGAAGAGTTCTGGGCTGCAGGAATGTGAGCATCTCTTCAGCTTTGTAACATGCCTTTCAGCCGGAAAGAACACGCTCCCTCCCTCGCTCCCACCCTGGCTTTTTATCTGTGCATTGTGAGGCTGTCAGAGGGTTTGCTCTGGGAGGATCTGGGGGTGGTGAAACAGGCCTGCCGCCCACCAGCCTCGGGCTCTGGGGCCCACGTCACTTCACGGGGGCCGGGGGGGGGGCCGGGAGGTGACTAGGCAAAGCTGGGCAGGCTGGGTGGGGATGGGGGCCGAGGACCAGCCCCCGCCCCGCCCTGGGGAGCTCATGCCTGCTGTGGCCCCATCTGATGCGTTTTCAAATGCATTTTTTCAAAATCTGGATTTTAGCAGGGGCTCTCTTAATTTTCACTTGTTGGAAGTGATTTTGGATTCTTGGCAAATGCTGCTCAAGCCAGGAGTACACTTGGGCCGTTGGATTCTGCCTGTTGGTGACCCTAGGCCTCTACCCTGACCTCTCTGGGCCTCTGTCCCCGTCTCTTCAGAACGGGGCTTCGCAGCTGTCTGACCTCCCCTTCGGGCTGGAGCAGTGGCCTCGAGGGAGCTGGTCGAACAGCAGTGCTTCCTGCTATCCCTGAGGGCCGGTGGGCAGTGGGTGAGGGAAAAGGCCAGAGACACGGCTGCCTGCGGGCAGAGCTGTTTAACTGTGGCTTGTCTGGGGGAACTTCTGTGCTGTTTGCCCACAAGATAAAGGCAGCAGAGTTGCATGCTATTTGCATTCCATTTACATCCGTTCTTACAAACTCAGATAAAAGAGGCCAACGTGGACCTTCTATTGTATTTCTGTAGTGTTTTCTCTGTCTCCCCTCTGTAGGTAATGCTGTGTAAATTCATTTCCCTGCACAATACTCTACTTAGCGAGTGGCCCGAGAGATTGTTAAGACCGGTGACCGAGGGATTTGGGCCTTTTGTGCTGACTTTGGTTCTGCCCCCCCAGTGCGTTCCATTTCTCTGTCCGGCTGTGCCTTCTTTAAGCAGACCCAAGCCTCCCCCCACTTCCACAGATAGCTGCAGAATGTTTTCATCCATTTGTTTGCTAGGATTTAACAATGACAATAGTAACAGACCCGGAGCTTTTTGTATGTGGTGGGTGTTCCTCTAAGCACCTTGCTCATGTTATTGCATTTAAAGCAGTAGAGCCCCATGAGGAGTGCCTGTGTGATCCCCACTTTACAGGGGAGACACAGAGAGGGTAGGTGGCGTGCCCGAGGTCACACAGTTAGCTAGTGAGGGGTCCCCAAGACCACTCTTAGGTTCCATGATTCAGCGGGAAGACTCACAGGACCCAGCACGTAGTCATACTTGTGCCTGTGATTTATTACAGAGGGAGGGTTCAGATAAAGTCAGCAAAGGAAAAGGTACATGGGGTAAAGGCTGGGGGAGCCAGGCAGAAGCTTCCAGAGCCCTCTCCCCAGAGAGGCCCTCAGGATGCCCTTAATTCCTCCAGCAATGAGTTGTGACAATGCGTGTGAAGTGTTTTCTACCAGGGAAGCCCATTAGAGCTTCAGCGCCCAGCCTTGTTTATTGGGGCCTGGTCACGTAGGCAGCCTCTGTCTGGCATGGACCCAGATTCCAGACTCTCCGAAGGAAAGCAGGAGGTGAGCATAAAACCTATTCTTAGTTAGCCGGGTGCATTGCCATCCCGAATAAATTTGGGGTTTTGTTTCTAAAAGGAACAGATGAACATCAGCCAGGTCACTGGCAGCCCCCACCTTCTAGGAGATGTGAGTTTTTAGTTCAAAGATAGGATCAGATCGTCCGGTCGCTCCCCACCAGGAAATACCCATTACTCAAGGCGGCACCAATCCGGTTGTTGCAACATCAAATCCCTCTCGACCCTGGAGCTTAGGGTCACATGTCCAAAGCGGCTTCACATAAAACACCCGGACAGAAACTTCTCACGTGCTTTGTCTCGCTTATTTCCAGGCAAACGGGGAAGATCCAGCCCGTGGTCCTGCCGTTGGTGTGGTTTGAAGAGGTGAGGCCGCCTCGCGTGAGCGCGGTGTCTGGGACTCCAGGCAGGAGCCAGCGGGGGCTCTGGAGGCAGGGGGCTGTCTGTGGAGGGTGGGGGGCGGGCTGGGAGCTGGGACGTGGGATGTAGAGCCGTCTGCGAGGAGCTTCGCAAGGCCCAAGCACTTCCTGTCACTTGCCCACCGCGATGGCAGGGTCCCCCGAGGTGAGGAAGGCAGAGGCCGCCCGAAGCCGTACGACCCCGGCCCGGGGTGTAATTTTCTAAACGCGCTTGACCACTTCTCGGGAGAGAAGGGAAGTTGCTTCTCAGGGTGTCAGCTTTTCACTTGGACTTTCTTTTCTCCTGGTGTTTCGGGGTTCCTTCTGGCCAGGGCGTTTTCAGTCACGCAGAGCTAGCATCCGAAGCGACAGCCGGCCCCCGTCACCGTCTGGGCGGCTCTGCTCCACGCGGTCATTCGGGGACACCCAGGCTCCTGCTGTCCCGTAGTCCCGCCCGCCCTCCTCCAGATCCCCAGAACCCTTCCCGTTCCGGGAATTGGGACCCATGTGGAGAGAATCCGGGGCCAGGTGTCTATGGGCCAGGCAGGAAGTTGTAGCATCCTGGGCCCACATCCCATTGGCCAGGTGGGATCACGTGGCCTTGCCCAGCTGCAAGGGAGTCTGGGAAATGTAGTCCCGTCATGTGCGCGCCTCCCCCGCCCCCCCCCCCGCCCCGCCCCGGCTCCATCACAAGCTCTGTCCTGCGGTCTTGAGATGAGCACGGGGTGGGGGACGGGGATGTGGCATGGGGCAACATCCGCGCCCCAAGCCTGCCGAGTGTGGCGCCAGCCCATTCGTTTGTCGTTCTCTATCCCCAGAGCGGGGCGATGGAAGGTGAGCCCCTGCAGACCTTCTACACCCAGCTGGTGTTGATGCCCAGTGTGTTGCACTACGCCCAGTACGTCCTCCTCGCGCTGGGCTGCGTCCTGCTGCTCATCCCCATCATCCACCAGATCCGGAGCCAAGTAGGTGGTGGCCAGAGCGAGGCCTGGTCTGAACAGTGCATTGCTTGCCTGCCGGGGGAAGGTGGGGCATGGGGTCCCCTGGGTGTCCCTCCAGTCGCCTCTGCGGACACCCTCAGCCTGGAGCCCACCTTGGGCAGCGGTCCCGCATCTCTGCCTGGGGCAGGGAGCTGTCACTGCGTGCTTCTCTCTCTTGCGTCTCACATTGCCACTCCTCTGCCGCTCCTGGGTGACCTGGGGACCCTCCCTGGGGGGGGGGGGCTGCCTGTGGGCTTTGGGTAATGAGACGTGGTACTTGAATGGTTTGTTCATCAAGTCAGCACCCGCTGGGTGCCAGGCTCTGTCAGGTGCAGGGCAGATAGCTGTGAACATGACAGACACGTGCCCTGCTCTGGGGGACCATGGCATTCTAATTGGAGAGATGGACGAAAACTGAGTAAACCGAAAACGTAATTTAGCTGATGATAAAGATGATAGAAAACGTGACAGATGAGGTTAGTGCTGTCCAGTAGAAGTACGTGAGCCGTGGGTGTGATTTTAAATTTACATTTCCTAATAGCCACATTAAGGGAAAAAAAAATCAATTTTAATCATATATTTTGTTTCACCCAGATGGGTCCAAAATACGACCACATCAACACGTAATCAATATAAAAATACAAATACAACTGTATTTTCCATTATTTTTTCATGTTAAGTCTTTGAAATCCAGTGTGTATTTTATACTTACAGCAGGTCTGGATTCAGGCTCACCCCATTTTAAAGGCTTAACAGCCAGATGTGGCTCCTGGACTGGACATCATAGCATTTAAGAGGGTTGGGGACCCTTCAGGGAAAGGCTTCTCTGGAGAGGTAGGATTTAGGCTTCCAGGTGAGTGCTGATGAGACACTCAGCACAGACTCACAGAAGGAGTGCTCCAGGAGAAGGAATGGCCGGTACAAAGGCCCCGAGGCAGGGATGGGCGAGGCATGTCGGAGGGCCCTTGGGCCCCCACGGTGCCTGATTTCTTGCTTCAGTGTTGACAAACGGCTCTTCTGCTTTCTCCTCTTTCTTGGGGGCAGCTTGCATGCCTGCTTGCTTGCTTGCTGGGGCAACAATAAACCTTCCCGGGCTCTTAACTTGAGTTCCAGCCACTTAACCGGATTTGCCTTCCAAATTCCCCAGCCTGTAGGGGGGAAGGTTTGCCCTGGTGAGACGGTGCCGGGGCTCGTGAGCGCTCACCACTCCACCACTCTGGTGTTTGAGCTTCTGGTGATCGATCGATGGGTGTAACCAGCCTGTTGGACTGAGCGGGACTGGCTCTCCAGGGGGCACAAGGGAACTCCCTATAGTTCTTTGACTGATTTATGCTGGGAGGGCGGAAGGGACTAGAAGCCAAGGCTCCCAGCCTGAGGATCCCTCCTTGGGCGTTTCCATCGCCACAGGCGGGAGATCCTGGGGACTGGCTGGTGAGGGGCTGGCCCAGGGGAGGAGGCCAGCGCAGCCTCCCCATCTTCTGCCTCCTCTGTCTCTCTCCTGAGTGTCCATCAGGAGCAGGAGGGGGAAGGAGAGTGAGGAAAGCCATGTGAAATGCTGGCTAGGACCCCCTCCCTCCAGGCCTCACCCCCAGGTCAGTGTGCGGTCCCCAGACCCAACAAGGGTGCCTGTTCCCACCGAGGACGCAGCTGAGACTCCCTCCCCACAGGTGGCACTGGAGGCCACGTGGTGGAAATTTATTCCGTTTTTTTTTTTTTTTTTTTTTTTTTTTTTGCAGGGGGAGCTTAGCAGGGGTTAGGCCTCACATATTTTTATGTTATTTGTCCTGATTTAAGAAAAAAATCGTATGCTGATGAACTCAACATATTTTAATTTCCCAGAAATATTTCTTCTTAAGTCATTCCTTTCAAATAGCAAGCCTTTTCAACAGAAGCGTCTGTTTCTGGCCCATTTTAAAAAGGCCACCTGCTTGGCCCGCGGGTTCTTGGCCCAGTGCCCTTGCCCACGGTGGCCCGTCTCCCCACCTTGGTTCCCGTCCCAAGCCTAGATGTTCCGGTGGGCAGACCCTTTCCCGCGTGGCTCGTCTGGCAGACCGAGCGTGTTTCCCGAAGGCATTTCTGTCTGGTGAAGGGCACCCACTCCCCAGATCTCCCGATCTCCAGGTGTTAACGGCTGTTGGACTTACCACCCTGCTCTTTGCTTTCCGAACCTTGAAGAAGCGTGTCAACCTTTTGTCTTTGGCTGCAGCGTCAACTATAAATTAGCTTGGTTATCTTCTAGGAGAAATGCTATTTATTTTGGAATAGTAGTAAAAAGGGCTCAAAGAATAAGGAGGCCATTCAGGCCTATTCTGAATCCCTGATGACATCAGCTCCCAAGGGCACTGTGCTGCAAGAAGCAAGACTGTAGGTGGGTACCAGGTAACGCGGCGCGCCCCCCTCCCCTCTCCGTCCCTTGAAACTCTTTGGATCTTACACGTGTCTTCAGCCTAAACTTCACCTGGAGTGTCTACAGACTGAGAATTCAGGCTTGTGTATTTTGGCATTCAGAGCCAATGGCGGTTTCTTTGGCCCCAGGCGTGGCAGGAGATGGAGGGCCATGGCGCCGTGTGGACTTCGGTCTTACTTGCCAGGTTGGCTTAGAAAAGTTAGGCTCAGGTTCAAGGCAGCTGCTTCTCATACCTCTGGTGCAGGAGACTCCTCTGGGAAAGGAGGCTCCAAGTGCGGGCCCCTGGACATCCTTCTGGACCCTCTGGAGTAGAATCATGGATGGAGCCCAGGAATCCTTATTTTAATGGACACGCCCAAGGGGATTCTAATGTAGATGATCCAGTGTTTGAGAAACAGGAGTCTAAATAAATCTGGGACGAGGGTGCCTGGGGGGCTCAGTCGGATGAGCGTCCAACTCTTGATTTTGGCCTAGGTCATCATCTCAGGGTCCTGAGATCGAGCCCCGTGTCAGACTCCGTGCTGGGCATGGAGCCTGCTTAGGACTCTCTCTCTCCCTCTGCGCATTTCCTCCCCCATTCCATCACCCATCCCTGCTCATGCGTGCTCTCTCCAAAAAAAACAAACCAAAACAAAACAAAAAAAACCCTGCAGACCCAAATTAAATAAATAAATCAATAAATCTGGGATGGCTGACCAGGAAAAAGAGAATTTAAGCATCAAGTGAGCACCAGCTGAATACCAGGATTCAGCCTGAGGGTAGGTTTGCCAGATAGAGCAAAGAAACACAGATCAGCAACGCCCCCCCGCCCCCCAGAAACAACAACAAAATGATGCCCAGTTAAATTTGAATGTCAGGTAAACAATGAATAAATTTAGGGTCGGTGTGTTCGTGCAGTTACTGGGACGTGCGTATACTGAAAACTCAGTTATTTACCTGACGTTCAGATTTAACTGGATGCCCCGATTTTATCTGGCAACCTACCTTCAGGAGAAGCAGGCTTGTGCCTTGTGCCTGTGGGAGTTCACCTTCTTGGCCGGGTCCCGTTAGGTCTGAGGTCTTAGGAGAGCCGAGTCCTGCTGGGAGATGTGGCCGGCGGAGTCCTGGGCCCTAGGGTTTGGGGTCAGGCAGGGGTGAGTCACTCTGTGGTTGTACCTCTGATAAATAGCTGCTACCTTGGTTTCTCAAAAATGTGCCACCCCCTCGAGCTTCTGGGGCCGAGCCTGCTTGGCTTTAAGTAGCTTTCTTGAGAGCCACAGAGCGAGGGCGAGGCAGCAGCCCTGCTTTTTGGGGCTAGTTGGCTGCCTCCACTTTTCTTCGATTGCCAGGGCTGGAGGCGGAAATAAAGTAGAAAATGCAAAGTCGTGGGCACGGGAGCTGCCAGCCCTGCAAGGAGGGAGGGACAGCTGTGTCCGTAGCCAGGCTTTGGGGGGGTGGCTCCTCCGGCCAACTGGGGAGTAAGAGGGTGGGGGCATGAGCACATCAGGGCTGAGCGTGTACGGGATCCCCTCCTTGAGGACACAGTCCCCGGGCTCGGGAACAGGGCATCCAAGCTGGAGACTCGTCTCCCTTTCCTTCCGTGTCTCCCCAGAATCCCTCTGGGATGCCTTATTGTGTACAGTTTGGCTTCACGGGCACCCCTGCCCCCTTCTAGCCATGATTCCCTTCTGTGGAAACTTGCTTGGCATTCTCAGGGAGCAGCGGTGGGGTCCTCAGGAATAGAGAAGGGCGTTATTCCCTTTTAGCACAGATAGGGGTGGTGGTTGTGAGGTCAGAGCCCTGGGCTGCCAGGGACACAGCCAGCATGTCATGCCACCCCCCCAGTAAGACAAAAACAAAGCTGGGGTCTCCTCTTTATTTTACCCACAGAATCCAACTTTCAAGTTACTAGGGAAGTTTTTGACTTAGAGATTCTACTGCCCTGCCTTCTGGAAGGCAGCTCAGCCTCCACACCCAATGACACTGCCCCTTCCCCCAGTCATGTGTGCTTGGGGAACGCAGTGTCCTGTAATGTCCTATAGGCTTTGGTTTCGGGGGCAGGCACCTGGGAAGTGACCAGTGGTCCTGGAGACCTAGAATCCCTGCCTGTGCTGGGGCCTCAGTGTGGGTCCCTGGGGGAGGCCCCGCATCTTGCCTTGCATCTGGGCAGGGGAGTAGTCTTGAGGGACTGTCTTGCTTGGGAGAAAGCAGGAAACGGGGCCTGCACTAGCCCAGAAGAGTATTTTTGGGTCGATGAGAAAGACAGCCACTCTGTGCAGACCTGGCCAGCTCTAGGGCAGAGGGTTTGGCAAATGGAACATGACAGCCCATTCGCGGCCCCCTTGGCTAGGTGTCCTTGTGCAGTGAACATCTTGGACAACTGTACACAGAAGCCCTTCAGGGAAATGTTCCAGGACCTTTCCTACCTTCTCATTAATTTCTCTACCATTCTAAGTCCTCATTTCCCAGCTAAACAAAAGTGGACGGGGGACAGGAAGAGGAAGAATCTGGTTCATGCTCTGGTTCCTTGGGGATTTGTTACATGTGTCTTCCTTGGGATAGACCAGGGGGTCTTTTCAGTCTGGGACTAGTTTCCCTTTTTACTTCTGAGCAAGTTTTTCTTAAGTCGTGGCTCTTTGGGTCACGTTGCTGGGGTTCTGGCCACCCCTAGGTGTCCCATGCTGCTTCTCTGTGGTGGTGGTCGGGGGGGGCTGGCCTCACTCTGGCCTGGCCTCTCCGCACCCCCCACACCCCCTGCCCCTGGCTTGAATGGGCTCAATCCTGGAAGCCTTAGACCTGTCTCAGAGGGATTGGGGCCAGAGTCCAACCCTTCCCTTCCCTCTGTGCTGCCTAGAGTGGGGGTTTTGATTCTCTTCACCGCCTGGAGAAGCAAGCCCTTGGGGTTGCAAGTGGGCACCTTCTTCAGGGGAAGGAAAGCAGAGGGCTCAGAGGGGTAAAGAGCACCCCGCCCCATCAGTCCTTATCCATCCTGTCTTTTTTTTTTTTTACTTTAAATTTTTTATTGTTATGTTAATCACCATACGTTACATCGTTAGTTTTGGATGTAGTGTTCCATGGTTCATTGTTTGTGCATAACACCCAGTGCTCCACGCAGCATGTGCCCTCTTTAATACCCATCACCAGGCTAACCCGTCCCCCCACGCTCCTCCCCTCTAGAACCCTCAGTTTGTTTCTCAGAGTCCATCCTCTCTCCTGGCTCGTCTTATCCATCCTATCTTTAACAGCTTGGTTGAGAAACTTAAAAAAAAAAAAAAAAGTAAAAGTAGATAAATTCCAGCATCTGCTGTTCCCTGTCACCCAGACTCAACAACATTAATTTCGAACATTCTGTTCTCTTTCACCTTTTCCCCCAGAGGCAGGTCATTGCCAGGAATTTGGTGTGTGGGCTTTCCCCCTCCAAGTCCGTATAAATATATCCAGGAACAATAGATAATTAAAACAATTCTCATGGGTCACTCCGCAGCTGGCTTTTCCCCTCCACAGCTCCGGGTTTGTGAAAGCCGTCCAGGTTCAATGCCATCTTGTGATGCTATTTTAAAAATGCATTCTCCTGTTGGTGGACATTTAGGTGGTTTCCAGTTTCGGTGTTCACAGTATTGCAGATAAGGCCTGGGTTCCTTCTCACTGTATTAGGCAAGTCCCTTTGGGCCTCGGTTTTCCCACCTCTGAAATGGGGTGAGGGCAGGGCGAGATGGTGTGTAGTGAGAGAGGAGGCCCTCGTGATTGCATTTCGGGGGTCTGTACGTCACTCCAGCTTTTTCTCATCTCGACTTTGGCAAATGGGTGTTGCTGATGGGGGATGTGGAGGGGGTTGTCTCTCGCTGGAGGAAGTGGGTGCAAGGCCGAGGGCGGGGCTGGGGACGTGGGTGGGGCTCCCTGACAGGGCTCAGTGATCCAGCTCCTGTCTTCCTCCACAGGGTCCCGGAGACGCCACGAGCCAGCCCAGCACGGCCACTCAGCCAGACCTGCTCCCCGGCCCCTACACCCCGCTTCTTCAGGACTCTACTCAGCGGACAGCCCACCAGTCCTAAAGTCTGAGCCCCACAGTTGCCACACGCGTGTCCACACACTGCACACCCCCCAGCACGTGTACACGCACGAGTGCACAGGCGTGTGCAGGCACACTCAGGGATGGAGCTGCTGCTGAGGAGACTCAGGGAGAGCCTCATCAACAAGAACTGTCTGGAACCTTCTGTCCAAGTGACCCTCAGTGCTGTGGGCACTGGGTCCCCTCCCTTGAGTGAGCCTGGCCTGACCCGTTCAACCAGGGGGCCCGGGCTCCGGACACCACCTCCTCCCCAGGGCCCTCTCCACCCGTCACGAAATCCTGCAGTCCCTGGCTGGTGGCTCGGTCGTGTAGGACAGGCCTTTTACTCCGAGGGGCCGGCTACTGTCCCAAAACCCAGCCCGGGAACACAGACTTCTCGTGCCAAAGCCGTGTGGGCAGGGGGCTGCCCTGTCCAGCCCAGACCCGGAGCTTTGGCCCTGTACGTCCATCTGGGCTGGGGACGAGGCACCTTCACACAGGCCACAGCTCCAGATGCATCTTGAGCCTGCTCCGACGGTCTCCTCATTCCCCAAGCAGACGTTGATCTCCCTGAAGTCTGCGTGGGGACCAGGCTTGGATGCCTGGGGCCCCTTTCCTCCAGCCTAAACTGACATCATCCTGTATACTGAGCCGGCCACTCCCTGGTGGGGGTGGTGGGAGGCTCCGCCCCAGGCTGCCCACCATGAGGGCCCTCAGCTTTTAGGTGCCGCGGCAGAGGTGCGGAAGCCCAGCCCCATCAGTCTGGGGTCTGGTCTGGTCAGGTGGGAGACCCACCCACCTGTGACTCCCGCTCTGGGGCAAGCCTCTGCCTCTTTTCTACTGCAAGAGAAGTGAAGTTTATCATCTTTTAAAAATAATTCACTATTGAAGTAATAAACCTTTTTTAAAAGTTAAGGCTCGAGTCTGACAGCCTGTTTGTGGGGGAGTGGGGGGCTTCCTGGGAAATTCTGGGCTCTTAGTCAATAGCTCCCTTCTGGTAAATGCCAGGAGTGGCTGGGCCGCTGACTTGCCTTTCTGTTGTTTTAAAATTTCAACCTTGTTTATATTTAACATTTTATATAAATACTGCATGAATGCAGTTCTTGTTTAGAAAGAGTAGGACCCAAGGCTGCTTTGACCGGTATCCCAAGGTAGCTTGCCACTTTGGCATGGAGCCTGGCTAGGCTTTTTTCTGCGCATTTATATACAAATCGAGGTGCCTGTAGGAAATGCTCAGTATATTGTTCTGGGCTTTTGCTTTTTCTTGTTATGTAAGAAGCAGAAAAGAGCAGTGATTAAGACAAGGTGTGGGAGCCAGGTGGCCTGGGTTTGAATATGAGCTCTGCCTCTTACTAATGTCGTGACCTCAGACAAGTCATTTGACAGCTCTGTGTCTCAGCTTGTCTACTCTGTGGAGTGGAGAAAGTAATAGTACCCGCCTCTGCCGGAGAGTGGCATTGTGAGGATGCAGGGAGTTAGTACACGGAATGCTCTTAGGACATAGTTGGCCCACGGGGAGGGCTATAGAAACTTGCCATCATTACATTTCCTGTGATGATCTGTTATTCTTGTTTTTTTCCCACCCAAGCTGACCCTTCAGCTGTTCCTGTCTTGGACACTGTTCCCTGCTCCTCATTCTTGTAAATATCGAGCTACCTCATTCTTGTAAATGACAGCACAGTCCCTCTTGATGGTCATCTAAGCTGTTTCCAGTTTTCTCCTACTGCAAACACGCTTAACATTCTGAAGTTCCGTCCTTCGCGGAACATCGAGCACCCGCGCTACACCGGGCACCATCCCCAGGAGCTGGGATGTGTCGTGGCCGCACCACCCCCGCCGCGGACTTTCTCTGGGCTCGGTGCGGAGGGGGAGCCGCCGCGTCCCTGGGCATGCCACTCCAGCCTTCCGCCACTCCGGGGTGGCCCCCCGCGGGGATCAGCGGAAGCCAGGGTCACGCAGGCACAGGGCAGAGCAGGCACCGAGCCTCCGCCCCACAGTGCTGTCAGGGCCCCACAAAAGCAGTAGCATGTCTCTGACAATCAGGAGAAACCCAAAATTTTAGGTCGGAAAGGCGTTTTTAAACGGCACGTGACTATATTCGTCTTTTAGGAGTGCTGTTGCAAAATGCAATTTTTTTTAAAAAATATTTTTTGTTTGGTTTTGGTTTAGTTTGGGTTTTTTTTTTTTTTTTGCAATCTTAAATATTCTTAATGCTGGAAGGGACTTGGGGAGGTCGTCTGCAGCCCCGCCCCAGGCCGCGGGGGCCCCTTCTGGCCGGAGGCAGCGTCCTTCACGCGACAAGCGCTGTGCGCCGCTTCGGCTCCAGAAGGACGTGCGTCCCCGTTCACAGGGCGCCGGTGACGTCAGAAGGGCCGTGATGACGTAGGCGGCGCCCGGTGATGACGCAGAGGTGCTGTGCTAAGGCGGAGAGGCCGGTGATGGCGCTGGAGGCGCCGTAGTTGCGTCAAGGTGCTGTGAGAAGTCAGAGGCGGCGTGATGACGTCAGAGGCGGCGTGATGACGCGGGCCTTGGGCCGGAAGCCTTGCCTTCTGACTTCGGTGCTGTGAGCGGCCGGCCCAGCGGGGGCAGAGCCGGGGTTTGGGCCCCGGGGGTCCTCGCCACCTCCGCCCTCTTGTGCCGCCCGCCCTCCCCGAGGCTTCCTGTAGAGCTGTCCACCTGTTTGCCCTGACGTGGACGTCGAAAAGCTTAGCCACCCAGGATGAGCTTTACCCTACACAGTGGTCATGGACGTTTGGAAAATAAAACCACGTCAGGGGGCGCCTGGGGGGCTCAGTCGTTAAGCATCTGCCTTCGGCTCAGGTCATGATCCCAGGGTCCTGGGGTCGAGCCCCACAGCGGGATCCCCGCTCAGCGGGGAGCCTGCTGCTTCTCCCTCTGCTCGCCGGCTCCGGCTCTGTCGCTATCTCTGTCTCTCTCTCAAATAACTAAAATCTTAAAAAATAAGATAAAACCACGTCATCACTCTTTAAATGATCCGATGGGACCTAAATATGACACCACCACTGGAAAAAAACCACACAAACAAGCTCTCCATTAGTTCACATCCCCTGTCTTGAATGTGTTATTTCCTTCTCCCTTAGAAGTTAAGCGAAGTGTTGTAGAATTTATGCCATTAAGTATTGCTAGTCATTCTGCCGTACTTCGCAACACCAGTATCTATAGAAGGTCAAACGAGTGCTTTAATTTCTTCTTGTGACCACCAAGGTTAACATTCTGTTGGTCTGGACTGCCGTTCTCTGTAGGTACCCAATTGACCAGCAACATCAATGTTTCACGTTTGTTATCTGTCACACAAAGAAGTAAAACTCTACTGGGGCGCCTGGGTGGCTCAGTTGGTTAAGCGACTGCCTTCGGCTCGGGTCATGATCCCGCAGTCCCGAGATCGAGTCCCGCATGGGGCTCCCTGCTCAGTGAAGAGCCTGCTTCTCCCTCTGACCCTCCCCCCTCTCATGTGCTCTCTCTCATTCTCACTCTCTCAAAATAAATCTTTAAAAAGAAGAAGTAAAACTCTATTGGAATGCATCTCTTTTTTTTATTTATTTGACAGAGAGAGACACAGCGAGAGAGGGAACACAAGCTCGGAGAGTGGCAGAGGGAGAAGCAGGCTTCCCGCGGAGCAGGGAGCCCGATGCGGGGCTCGAACCCAGGACCCTGGGATCGTGACCTGAGCCGAAGGCAGACGCTTAACGACTGAGCCACCCAGGCGCCCCTCCTTTTTTTATACCTTATAAATTATATTTTAAATTTTCCTAAATGTAGAGAGTGGAATAGAAGTGTGTGTGTACAGTTCTAGGAATTGTAACACATACACATCCGAGTAACCACCGCCAGCCAAGTTACAGAACAATATTATGTTCCCTCCAGATTTCCTCCTGCTTCTCCTTTGCAGGAAAACCTTCCCCTGAGGCCTAACCTCTGGCAACCGGATCGTTTTGCCTTTTTGAGAAGGTCCTATAAAAGGAATCACACAGTATATGGACTTTTAACACTGCTTCTTGCACTTGGCATCACGTCTTGAGATTCACACAAGTCCTTGAGTGTGTCAACGGTTTGTTTCTCACAAAACAAAACAGGTTGTTTCTCTTTCTTGCAGAGTAGAATGCCACTGTGTGTGTATACCTTGGGTTTGTAGCCATCAGGAGTTGCAAGACACTTAAAAGTGTTTCCGGTTTTGGGCAGTTACGACTGATACCTTGCTGTGGGATTGGTGGGCCATATGGTAAGTCTGTGTTTAACCTTTTGAGGTACCGGCGGAAGTGTCCGTAGCAGCCGTAGTATTCTGAGGTCCCACCAGCAAGGTATGCGGGCTTCCCGTGTTGTGCATAATGGCCAGCACCATGGTATTTTAAAAAATTTTAGTCATTCGTAGTGGAATCTCATGTTGTTGTTGTTGTTGTTTTTAATTTATTTCTTTTAGTGAGAGGGAGAGAGAGAGCGTGCACGAAAGTGGTGGGGAGCTAGAGGCAGGGGGAGAGAGAGAATCCTCAAGCAGACTCCCCACTGAGCGCAGAGCCTGACACTGGCCAGATCCCACGACCGCAAGCTCATGACCTGAGCCGAAGTCAGATGCTTACCCGGCTGAGCCACCCAGGCGCCCCTCACTGTGGTTTTTATTTGCCCGGAAATACATCACCTAATGAGCTGAATGAGGCTTCCACTTCATCCCCAATTGAATAATGTATCCTTGAATGGCAAAACTTTTTTTTTTGAATGACAAAACTTTTTACTAGAAAGAGACCAAATTTGTCATCATGTCCATTCTTATTTTCATAGATGTAAGATAGAAAAGCCTTGTTGACATAAATAAACAACAGGGAGTGGCAGGAACGTCCTGATAGCTGTGTCACTCAATTCTTACACCCTTGAGTCACGGGCAAAAATCAGATGGCCATCTGTCATCAAAAAGTATTTTTGCTGATCTGTCAGCTGACAAATCCATTTGACCTCTCTGCACGTTTGTAGAAAGCAGCGAAGTGGAAAGCACCCATTTGCATCAGGATTGCAAAAGGATTACTCAATCGTGAGAGTAGTTCTGGAAACCAGTATTTGGGAGTGTCCCTCAGTGGGAACGGGACACCGGGGCAGGGGCTGGGAGAATGGTCTCCGCTGCCTGGGACTGCTTTTGGGTAGACCTGCTGGTGAAGAGCTCAGGGGTCCATGCCTCCAAGACAGTTCCCTTAAAACCCCCATTTGTTCTCCTCCGAAAGCTGAACCCAGCATGCCCCAACTTGAGTTGGTAACCACTGAGGACTGTAGACTTCCCTGTACCTGAGCCTCAACACAGACACTTTTTTTTTTTAACTCTTGCATGTACCTCTACCTGCTCCTAAAAAGGAAAAAAAAGGGCAATTATCTGTAAAGCACTTGGCTGTGTGCGTGTCCGTCCCAAAGGCACACGGGATGGAAGAAGTGAATTTGCCCTTCACGTGTCTCACCTTGTGAACATCTTGCTTCTGAATATTTTTGTAAGGTTTAAGTTGATTTGTGTTTTGGTACAACCTTGGTCCCTATACACATCCAATGACTTCATTCAGGGCTCAGTGAGGAAAGTGGCCCAGGGCTGGGAGGACCGGCTGTGCCGACACCTCAAGGGACAATCTGTCAGCCTTCGACATGGCATCGGTCTAGGGAATTCTCAGGAGAGTCTGACTCTGAGACTTTACCCCATGCACTTCACACCCTAACCCTCACCTACCACGTGCTTCTGTTAACTTAATATTTTTTTAAATATTTGACTCATTTTTTTTAAAAAAAGAATTGTCTTTTGAAAAAAAGGCCGTTGTATCTCAACTTGCGGATCCAATGGGCAAGTGACATGTTTTTCAGTATCCATTAAAACAAACACATAACTGTTGAAGTTTAAAGAGGTTCACGCAGGTACCACTAGACCTGCCCTATTTGAGAACTCTGCACGGTTCCTTGTTGTCACCTGCACTCCCCCAGCTTCCCACTTTGCCTGTGGAGTAAATATTACTCCTGTATGAAAGGTTTCCCTCTCTGTCTCACTCAGTCCTGGCCACCATCAAAGGCTCAATTCCAGCCATGTCCTCTCC
The DNA here is from genome assembly GCF_003265705.2 of Callorhinus ursinus. NCBI lineage: Eukaryota > Metazoa > Chordata > Mammalia > Carnivora > Otariidae > Callorhinus > Callorhinus ursinus. Next base: position 13,283,957 of record NW_027397103.1, on the reverse strand, counting down.
TCCAGGAAGCCTTCCTGATTACTTCTGCTCACACAGATTTCCCCCATTTTGGAATTCCCAGGACACTGTGTCTGTACCCTAGATAATACTAGAATGTTCTGGAACACCAGAAGTCCTAACTCTAGTTGCTGTAGCCCCCGCACGCCAACAGGCTGTAATGTAACCCCTGGTACTTCCGATTGTGCAGAAACTGGAATATGCTTACCCAAGATGGTTACTCACATTCCTCTGCATTCCTTTGTCCCTTTGTTCACTCAGATGGTCATTCTTTCAACATTGGTTGAGTGCTCGCTATGCACTGTGAATAAAACCCCTAAGGTGGCTTTCCTCCTCTCAAAAAAATGGGGATAATATAATTCCTGCTTTGCAGTGTGGAGCTCAAAAGAGTTGGTGGCCCCACGTGAGGGGTTCAGGGCTGGGGACACTGCGTTCAAGCCCACTGTTTTGGTGCTGCCCTGACTGACGCCGCTGGGGTCCCTCACCTGGAGGTTCTCCACCCGGCCCACAGCTCCGGCTCTCTGCTTGTCCCGTGCGGTCCGTTCTCCGTGTGGTGGCCCGAGAGGTCTTTCTGAAGTGTGAACGATCACAAGGCTCATCCCCTGCCCAAGCCTGCGCGGCTTTGCCCCACCTTGATGATCAAGGCCCCCTCTTGGGGGCTTCAAGGAACATCCCTCCCCTCCTTCTGCCGCCGAGAGCGACTTCTGGGCGATTCCAGGCTGGGCCACTGGAGGGCGAGCTGTGCACACAGGTTGTTCGGAGGCCTTGGGGAGCTGCGGATCCGCCCTGAGGGTGTTCCTTAAATTGGGGGACTGTTACCTGGGGTCACAGTCTGCCTTCAGAAACTTGTAATTTCATGAAATTGCATTTTATAAAAACAGGCATTTTTTTCTAGGAAGCGTTTCCTTAATATTCTTCAGATTTTCAAAGGGGCCTTGACGCTTTCTAGGGGTACTATAGGCAAGAGTGACACCCCAAAAATGAAAACCAGAGTCATGTGATGTTTGCTTTCTCTTTGCACGCAGCGGAAAAGGCTCTGGCCTTGGAGGCAGCCTACCTGTGTGCTGTTCCCTGTTCCGCTCCTGTTGCTGGCCAGCCTCGGAGAAATCTGTAACCTCTCTGAGCCTTGGGTTTCCCACCTGTGAAATGGCAGTAAAGATTGCTGCTCCATGACTGTCCGAGAACCCCCGGGGGTGGGGAATCAAAATGGACGTGTGAGCATTCTCTACAGGGTCGGGGCCTCCAGTAAGCATTTATTAGGTACCTACCGTGCTGGGCACTTGTTGGGTACGGAGGGAGAGTCAAGCTGAGAGGGCTGTGTCTGGGCACGCATGCATTCGTTCCTTCAACAAATGTTTTCTGGGAGCCCACAATATGTCGGGCACTCGTGTATATACTGGGAGTTGTCTTTGGTTGGGTCCCTGGGTCCCTCAGTTGGAGAGGCTGAGACAAAGGGCTGTCCTGAGCCGAGGGGTGTCCCAGGAGGACAGAGGGGGCTCTCAGAGCTCAAGGGTAGTTTTCCAAGGGTTTTGGGCGTAGAAGTACATTGAAGCCGGGGGTACACAAAAGCAGTCAAAAGGGGGTCTATTTGGATCTTTTAGGGCACCAATGCCCTTCACCTCAGAAATGTGGTGGTGGATAAAGCAGGAGAGGACCCTGCCCTCACAGGCTTGCATTCTAATTGGGGAGGACAGCAAACAAGTAAAGGAAAAAGTAAGACACCCCCAGGGAGTGAGGAAAGTCAAGAAAGCGATAAAAGCAAGGTGGCAGGATGAGAGGGGCATGCTAGGAGTGTTTCTAGAAGTGTCCGCTGAGGGTGCCATTGATGCTGATTCCTGAGGGATTTGAAAGCATCAGGAAAAGAGCGCTTTAGGAACTGGGACTGCATGTGCAAAGGCCCTGAGGTAGCAAGATGCAGGCCAGAAATGAGTGGGCTGTGGCTGGCGTGTAGTAAGCCGAGAGGGTGGGGGATTGGGAGGGAGATGAGGTGGAGTGTCAGGCAGGGACTCAATCCCTGTAGTTTGGATTTTCAGCATCATGGAAACCGCTGGAGGGTTTTAAGTTGGGGAGCAAGATGATGGCTGTTCTGCTGTGTGAGGGGTTGCAGTGGGGACAGGTGTGGTGCAGAGGGATCCAGCAAGAGGCACTCTAGGCTATAAAACCCCTCCCGCCCCCTGCCCCTTGCCACAGGACCCTCAAAGCACCGCTGCAATGGCTGGGGCAGGACAATCAGGCCATTTTTTTATAGGTGAGGAAACTGAGGCACGTTCTATGCCTCTCCCGCCCTCTTGCTTCCTAAGTGACCTCGTTAGGGGAGGGTGCATCCCAGCGATCTTCCCTCTCAAGGTCCCGGAGGACCCGCCCTTTGCAGTTAGATCTCTGTGTGTAAGCATTTGGTCCCGCTGGGCCTCCTCCCACGCTCCTGAGGGCGGGCACCGGGTGTGTGGGAGTCCCCGCTGCGCCCCCAGCACCTGGTCATGTGTGTGTGCCAGTGAGTCTTTGTTGAATAAAGAAAGGAATGACGGAGGGGTAGCAGAGCTGGGGGTGTGACCCGGCGGAGGAGAGCGCGAGTGCAGGCCGAGGCCACCAGGGGGCGCTGCGGGACCGAGCCACGACTGTACTTTGAGACTGGCTAAACTATAGGTAAAAAATGAAAATTTGACAGAGCGGGACTGCACAATCTGTGCTCCCTTGTATGTTTGCGTTAAACGAGCTGACAGTTTGCACACATAAAGATGCCCTGCAATATACCTGTGTGAAGTTAAGGGGGCCGTGAAAAATGGGAGTCAGCGATGTCCGCCTAAGGCAGGATCTGCTAACGGGAAATGATTGTGATTCTTTCAGTCTGGGTGGCGGGACCTCGCCTCCAGAGGGGCTCCTGAGTCTGACCGTGGAATTCCCATGAGCGCAGGGCCCAGGCCGCACGGCAGCCCTTGGTCCCCCTGTCCTGATCAAACTTTGGATTCCCAGCAGACCAGCAGATATAAAATGTCAGACCAGAGCTGGGCCCTGGTGTGCGGCTTCCTCTCCTAAAACAGGTTGTTGCTAACGTTGGTTGAGCACCTACTGTGTGCCCTGCATTATTTTAAACCCTCGGTGTGAGCTTGCTTCATTCTCCTCAGCACGCAGGTGAATGCCCTTGTCATCACCATCTGGTTTCACAGATGAAGAAACAGAGGCACAGAGCGAGCGGGGAGTAAATGTCCGAGGTCTTATGGCCAGTCAGAGTCTGAGCCCAGATCTGAACCTGGGCAGCTGGGTCCAAGGCATGTGTGCCCCACCACTGCTCTCTGCAGCCCCTTGTCCCGTTAACCAGGACTGATCGCTGGTGCTGGCGACTAGGGACTCCTGCTTTCTCTTATCCCTCCGGGAATCCCACGGGGGAAACCAGCTTCGAGGAATGTCCTTTCCAACCAAAGGGACAGGCAGGTCCTGGTTCTGGAGAGCCTGCGAAGGTGGGGAGGTGAACGGGGTTGGCAAGGCTCGTTTCCCCCAGACACAACCCCGAGTACATCTAGAAGGAGGCCCTGCACACCAGGGATGTGTCCGGCCACCGTGGAAAGGCTCCCAGCAGGGGAACATTCAGGCTCATTCCAGAGAGGTTGAGAATGGAAGGGAAGAAGAGTAAGAATAAACATTTCTAAAAATAGTACTTGGCTCTCCAAACCCCACCACGAAACTTGAAAGAGAAGGCAGCCGATGGGGGGTGGGGTGGGAAGCAGCCCAGGACTTTTGCCTAGGGTCCACTGCTTTGCTTTGGGGAGGGGGTGTCCTGCTTCTCAGATCTTCCTCTCCGTGGCTCAAGAGCCAGCTCCCGGGGGGGTGGGGGTGGGCTGGGCCGGCTGTTTCTTCCTGGGGGTGAAGGCCAAATGGCAAGATCTTGGAGTCTGGAGTCATGAGTGCCTCCAGATTTCATGGCACATTTGCCACAAAACCTTCACCACAGCCAACTTGACAACATCCTGAAGTGCTTGGCTGGGGAAAAAGGCGGACCTTCAAGACAGAGCCGTTTGCATTCCGCGTTAAGCAACAGATGTGAGCAACATTGGCCGTGATGCACATTTCTGCAAACGAGGTCTCATTTACCTCCTCAACTTCCATGACGGAATGGGACTTCCTCTCCCCCGGGAAAACATTTCAGCAGATGGGTTGGAACGATGTGCAGTGGAGACCATGAGAGTGGAGGCTGGGCCTGCGGCAGTTTTCCAGAACCGTGGAACATTCTTCTGGTCTTTGGGATCTTCTGTCTCTTTCCATGACCCACCCCATCTGCTCATCCCGGGGCTGCAAGATTTCTTCCATTTTAGGGGACGGAGTCTCCCTGATGAGACACTAGCATCTCTGGGCCCTGTTTCATGGTGCGCTCTGCTCTGTGGTCTTTGGCCTTGGCCACAACAGCTGTTTGAGGGAAGGACATGATTTCTCCCATGATATCAGCCTTGGAGATCAAGCAGGCGGCAGGGTTTGGAGGCTAGAGCTGTTTGCCGAACAGGCCTGGATTCACTGTGTCCCTCAGGCGAGTCACTTTGACCCCTGTGTGTCCCAGCTGACAGGAATTAGAATTCCCGCCCCGTTCATTTCCCAGGTCTTCAGGAGGATTGTGAAGGAGGACTTTTTATGCACTTCAGGCTGGAAATAGTTTGAGAAGTCTTTGAAATACGTTGGCAAAGTAGTCTTGGAATAAACCCTAACATCGAGGATGCAGTTTATTTAAGCCATGACAAGGTCTAGTGGAGCTGAGCTGTAATACCAGCTATCACCAGGAGGTGTCACTGTCAAACACGTTGCAGGCATCCTCACGCAGGTGAGTTCATGTGGCTTTTCTCCAAGTGTAAGACCAACTTCTTTAACTGATATCTGTAGATCAGTGCAGGTGAGTTCAAATGCCCACAGAACCAGGCAGCAGTGTTAATAAGCCTGGACGGCCAGGTGTTTGGTCGGGTAGCTTGAGTGCTAGCCAGAGGGTAGAGGTATGTCCTGCCCAGAGCTTGGCTGGATGGCCAGTGGGTGTGGGAGGGGCAGCTGATGCTTTGCCTTCCCCAAAGCAACCCTTTGTCAACACTTTTAAAGGTACACAATGGATACCATTATGGCTAAGACTGATGAAAATATGCAAAATCATGAAAGTATATTGTCCGTCCCGTGCTTAAGGAGAGCGGCATTTTGTGTGTTGTGTTCTGGGTGAGTGACACCCCCCTCCACTCGCCAGCCAGGGCTGCCTTTCTGTCACCGAGAACCTGGTGTTGCCTTCAGTCACGCCAACGGCCGCCTTATCAGGTTGCAGGCTATTGTTGCCAAGTCTTCCTTCTTTTTTTTTTTTTTTTTTTTTTTTAATTTTCAAAAGAAGATGGTTTTGGGCGCCTGGGTGGCTCAGATGGTTAAGCGTCTGCCTTCGGCTCAGGTCGTGATCCCGGGGTCCTGGGATCGAGCCCCGCATCGGGCTCCCTGCTCCTTGGGAGCCTGCTTCTCCCTCTGCCTCTCTCTCTCTCTCTCTCTCTCTCCCTCTGTGTCTCATGAATAAATAAATAAAATCTTAAAAAAAAAAGAAAATGGTTTTTAAAAATGTAAAATTTCCTGATTTTTAATTATTGGCAACAAATACCAATTAAATAAAATACTACGTGGGCCAAATGAAATGCATCTTGGACAAGACTTAGTCTGTCATTTTTTTGAGCAGTACTTGCCTTTGCTTGTGAGTTGTATGATCTAAGCACGCATATATGTGGCTAGAAACCCCTTCCTGGTGGTGTCTAGGTGGGTGTCTTTCATTAGCCGAATTCATGGTATGTGTTTATCTGGTATACAAACCGGTAAAATAGATCCTACTTTGGGGTTTATAAATGGTAACAGTGAAGACAGGTTTTTAGAGTCAGAACTGGGTGTGAATTCTGGATCTGCTATTTGCTAGCTGTGTGACCTTGGACAAGTCACTTAACCTCTCGGAACCTCAACATCCTCCTCTGTACAAATGGGGCTGATATAAATACACGGGTAGTGTGTACACCACATATTTCTAATTTTCACCTTCCAGGCCCATGGGGGGGGGGTGATGCTTTCCTGGCCCCCTTGTGGCTGGATGGGGTCCTGTGACTCCTAAGAGAGCGGAGTGTTATTTGTCACGTTTTGTGGGCTGCAGCATTTAATTGCTGGTGTGAGAACCTTTAGAACTCCTTTTCCCTCTGCTCCATTAGCGTGGGTCCCAGAATGAGGACTGCGCAGAGCACAGCCCGAAGCTGACTTCTGTAGAATGAGCAAGAAATCAACCTTTGTTGTTTTAAGCTGCGAAGATCCAGGGGATTGTTTATTCCTGCAGCATGCATAACCCGGACCATCCCAACCGATACAACCCGCTTCCAGGAACGTAGGGGAGGGTTCGGTGAAATAATGCACCGAAGGGGCTTAGCGCACTATCTGGCACATAACAAGCACGCAATAAATGGTAGAGTCTTCTCCGTTCGTTCAACCAATATTTGTTGAGTGCCTACGTCTTGCCAGGCCCTATTCTAGGCACTGGGGATAGAGTAGTGAACAAAACCGACCCAGATTCCTGACCCCCTGAGCTTCCATTCTGCTGGCGTCTCCTCCCTCAGCTGGGTGCACGGGGAAAATAGGGCTATTCGCTTTGTTCTGGGCCCACGGGGGATTGAAAGCAAGATACCATCAGTGGCAGGCAAACGGGGATTGGGGGAGCTCCTCCCTTTCAAGGAGGCTGCGGGCAGATTGTGACGGTTTCCAGCCAGGTCACCCCGGGCTGCCCACGGTGACGTCAGTAACGGAGCCAGGCCTTGGGCAGAGGCCAGTACCGACTTTGCTTGGGGAGCAGGCGGACTGGCTGGTACGAGGCATATCGGCTCCTAACCAGGAAACCGGTAAAAGGGGGACATCAGGCATTTCTAAAAGGGCACTAACATTTTTCAAACGCCTTTGTATGTGCTTAAGGCTTGCCTTATGCCCTTTAGTCCCACCAGATTCCTCCTACAAGGAGGAATTCCCCACATTTTACAGATGAGGAAGTTGAGGCTCAGAGAGGTCGAGGGAGCTGCCAAACGCTGCACAGCAAGGTAGCGCGGCAGCTGGGATTCAAGCCCAGCTCTTCCTCCAAATCGTATGGGTGTCCCTGTGCTGATCTCTCATGATAGTCTTGGGAACAGAGGAAAATGCAGATACTACAGTCCTGGGCTCCCTTCCCTTCTCAAGGTGATTCCCAGCCAAGGCAATCTTTGTGCTTTGTGGTTTTGATTATTTTTACCCTGTTGACTGAGAACCTCCTGAGTGCCTGGCCCCACATCCCCTCATTCCACGCTCACAATGACCCACGGCAGTCCCGTCCATATCCCCATTGTACAGAAGAGGCCACTGAGGCTTGTAGATAGGACCTGTCTAGCCGGGGGGCCAGCTGTGGAGCTGATGCGGCACAGAGCTCTGGAGGCAGAGAGAGGGGTCAGAGGGAGGCAAAGGGTCATCGAGCTTCAGGTGCATGTCCCCTGGGGGCCAGTTGGTAGGGACCAGCTGTGGCTTGTTGTCTCTGGCCGTGACCCCAGTGCAGTGAAAATTCTAGGGTAACTCCAGGTCATGTCCCAGGGGAAAGGAATGGCCTTGGACCAGACCAGAGGGTGCAAGCTAGTGGCCTATAGACATGTTGACTTTGGCTTATAGAGTGTTTAAAGGGGGGAAACAAAAGCTAAATTAGTGGCCAATACTTACAACTCAAGGGATTGTGTATAAAACCTGCATTTCAGAAATCACAAGATCTGGCTACACAGGGCCCGCCTGCCTGCCTGGCCGCTCTTCCCTGGGTGATAGCTGGTCAGATTCTGTTTCTTTGCTGGGGCCAGTCTCGCTCCTAAATGCTGCCACGCCCTGGTGGCCTCGGAGCCCGCGACCCAGCACCGAGCCTGACCTCGGCGAACAGACTTCTAGAAGCTGGCGGAGGGCTGTCCCGGACACGGGAACACATCAGCAGAACCCGAGATTGTGTGACCTTACATGGCTGAGGGGCTTTGCAGGTGTGGTCGGTTAAGGATCACGAAGTGGAGCACATATCCTACCCCGGGGTATTTGTGTGGCAGCCTTAGCAAATGAGCACAGTGAGGGGACCCCACGGCTGGCGGCGGCCACCTGACAGTCCGGCCCCCGCCCCGTGTATGCGCCTCTCTCTGTGAAGTCATTTCATCTCAGTAACCCTATGAGAAAGTGACGCCCCGAGAGGGCGAGCCACTTGACCCGGGTCACACAGCCCGCCGAGGCTCAGTGTGCCCTTGCACCTGGGCCGTGGGGCTCCCCGTCTGCCTTCATGGCTCTCGCTGCTTCTTATAACCAAAGGTCAGAAGCGCTCTGTTTTCTCCACGCCTCCGCTGTGGGCTGCACTGTGCTCGGTCTTGGCCATTCGGCCCCGGCTCCCAGCCCCTCCTTCTCCAGCTTGCCCCTTGTCCCGCAGGGTGAGCCTGTGGCCTGCCCCTCCTCGGGCTTCTGATGGGGTTCACCGACAGGCAGCATTGGCGGGAGGAGGGCGGAGGAAGGGGAGAAGGGGGAGGAGGTGGGAGGAGGTGGGAGGAAGTGGGGGAGGGGGGTTGAGGAGGGGGGAGGGGGAGGAGGGGGGAGGGGGAGGAGTGGGGAGGGCGTGGGGGGAGGAGGGGGGAGGTGTGCAGCCTCCAGAGCCCTCCCCTCTCCCGTGGCCTGTGGCTGGCCCTCGAACTGCGGCCAGCTTCTGCCCGGCCCCCTCTGCAGCCCCCGCATCCCCGGCTGAGCATCGTGTCGTGTCCTCTCCCCGGCCACGCCCCCCCTCCCCGCGGCTACTGGCCCTTGGGTGCGTCCCTGCCCCTGTCCGGCTTTGCCCACGTCTCTGTTGATGGTTCCCTTGATGAAAACCTCTCGAACCACGGGCCCTGGATTCCATTTCCTGCTTGATATTCAGGGGCCATCGCGGGTGGTCCCCGCTGCCACCTCATGGGGTGGGTTTATGAGCCCATTTCATAGCGGAGGCAACACAGGCCCAGAGAGGTTGAGTTACGCCCCCAAGGTGACCAGCTGGCTAGTGATAGGGCCGGGATCTGAGCCCCAGCCGGCCTCCGCCCTGCACCCCATCTCCCTAACTGCGGCCGTGACAGGGCGTGCCCCCTGCCCCCAGCCTTGGGCTTCCTCCTCTGTAAAATAAAGAGGAAACATAGTAACTACCCCGAAGTGTTGGTCTGTAGACAGAGTCGGTCTTGGTACTTACCACCCCCCCTTTCCTCTGCCCATCTAGAAACTGTGGGTTGTGCTCCCTCTGTTTGGAGATTGACCCTAGATGGTTAAGCTATATGTGTGTCTGTTTTCTTCACAAAGTTGACCCCTGTACGGTCTTCTCGCACCTTCTCACACACATCCAGGCTCCTCACGTCCTTCGGCTGCCCATCAGGCCTTCACTCGGGCGGTCAGACCTGCGGGTCTCAGCCCTGCCGCTGTTGGCCTCCGGGCTGTCCTGGCTGCTGTCAGACGCTTAGCGGCATTCCTGGCCTCAGCCCACTAGATGACAGTAGCCCCCAGCCCTTGGTTGTGACGACCCAAAGAACCGGTTCCAGACAGCGCCCCCATGTCCCCTGGGGTAGAATCACCCCTTCCTGAGAACCACCGGTTTGGAGTCTGACCTCTCACTGTGTTTGGAGCAAAGAGGCTTTTCAAAGTGTGATTTCACGGGGCCCTCCTTGCCCCAAAGTGTCCCCAGAAATGTTCGTCGTGTGAGCCTGACTTTTGGTTGCCCCTCGAATCTCCGAAAGCCCTTTCTGTCATTGTCTCTCTCTTTCTCCGCCCATCCAAAGCCTGTGTTTGCCCGGTCCCCGAGGAACCCCTCCCAGAGCCCTGTTCCCTCTGAACTTTGGCAAATGTTTCTTCCGCTCCTAAGGACCCAGAGGAGTTGCAAAATGGGATTTCCTCCAGACGCTCTTCCCTCTACCTCCCTGCCCCTGGAGGGAATTAATTTCCTGGAAAAAAAAAAAATCACTGCTTGTCTCCTCTGTGCTACTAGCCCACCATGTTGCAGGACTGGAGTTGGTGGGCTGTTCCTCAGTGCCCCCTGATTTGGGGGATGGGGATGAAGAGGAGGGTGCGGGGGGGGGCGTGCGGGGGGGGGGGGGGGGCAGAAGCCCAGCTGCTGCCATGAAATCCGCCCCCTTGCCACCTCCTGCCACCCTGTGAGCTTTGTCATTGAAGAGGCAGGACACACACAGGGCCCCAAGATATCCATTTGTCTCCCTCATTTGCAAGCACTGAATGAAATCGTTCAGCATTTCCCGACAGGGCAGAATGCAGCAACTCCAAATGAGCTATTTATGGGCCATTTTTTTCAGCATTACTTGCATATTATAATTAAGAGATAATGTCAGTGGAATAGAACATTGTCACCGGGTAATGGTCTCCCGCTGCTTCCGAAATGTCAAGGCAAAGTCACAGCATTTATCAAAAATAAATGTTGGCGGGAAGACGCGACGTTTGTTTTCACAGCAGGGACATTAATCCTGGGACAACGATATGGCAATGTCTTTATTTCTCTTTTCCGGAGTGATGGATGCCAGCGATGATCCTATCTGATGGACGTAGGGTCTTGCCGGTTGTTTGGGGGTGGGGTGGGCAGTTGGAGCAGAGGTGCCGGCTGCCCGGCCCCGTGGCCACGTTTGGGTGGGGTTGGCTGTCCTCAGCCGCAAATTCGCTCTGCACCGATGTGCTGGCGGTGGCCTGTGGGGGTGTCCTGGCTCCCGATTGGGCAGGGCGTCTTCTGCAGCTGGAGGCGGCCTGCTGATTGGGTGGGCAGAGGGCGGACATTTGGCAGAGGTCCTCCTTCCTGCCACGGCGCTGGTCCCTGGGGAGTGGGCACGATGATGGAGAAGCGTACCCTGGGGCAACCCCAGTTTCTGCATCGCTGCCCAAGAGGGGGCCAGCCCGGGACAGGGCCGCCAAGACACTCGGCCGCCGGCCGCTCCCGGTGATCAGGGACCCACTGCTCTGCACTTTGGCACAGGGACCTCTAGCTCTGCAGGCGGCCTTCACGGCCGTGCTGGGTGGCCTGCCAAGCTGACATCTCCTCGGCACTGCTGCCCTGAGTGATCTTTCTCAAGTGCACAGCTGATCCTGCCCCTGATCCCGAAATCCCCCTGGGCCCTTGGGACAAAGTCCCACCTTCTCGAGGGTTCCAACACAGCTTTCCCAAAGTCCTTGCAATTCCTCCAAGGGATCTGCTCCGTTGCCTCCCAGCAGAGGCCTCTACCCTTTCCTTCTGCCTGGGACACCCTTCTCTTCTCCTGCCTACACACAACCCCTAACCTGGCTGTCTCCCACTTCTTCAGGCCTCCATTCCATCTGCTCCTCCTCCAGGAAGCCCTCCCTGACTCCCAAGCCTTGGATATGTGTTTCCCCCGCGACCCCTACATTTTGGCCCTTTTCTGAATCACACTAACGTGACTGCTCGGGTCTTGGCATGTGTCCCCCTCTCGGCTCTGGGTGGCATGAGGGCAGCACTGTTCCTGGATGCACACTTGATGTTGAATACGTGTGTGTTGCAACAGGTGATGCATGAATGAATGGAGGGAGGCCTTTTATGTGAGTTTTGTAGGAGTTACCTACTGGTAGAATAATGCTGCATAACAAATTGCCCCAAATATCAGTGACCTCACACAAAAGGCCGTTCTTTGACTCGTGAGTTTGCAGGCCAGCAGTTGAGGCTGGGTGCGGCTGGCAGTCTTCTGTCTCAGCGGGGCCTGGGCGCTTGTCTGGGGTGGCTGACCGGTGGCTGATGGAGGGCGGGCGGCCTCAGCAGCGCTGCTTTCCCATCCCCCATCTCTCCTCCAGCGAGCCCGTCTGGGTGTGATCCCTGGTGACGGCAGATGCACGGGAGGGCAGGCAGGAGCGTGGCAGGCCTGGCGTGGCCTCGCGGGGAGCCGGCACCCCCGTACTTCCATTGGTGGGAGCCAGTCTCCAGGCCGATTCCGATTCAAGGGCCGGGGAAATAAACTTTCCCTCCTTAGTGTGAGGAACTGAAAGCCCCGTGGCAAAGGGCGTGGAGACGGGGTGGGGCATGGAATTGGGATCCTCAAGGCGATCTGTCACGGTTTGAGTCAATTTCTTAAAACACACAGCAGACGCCTAGAAAGAGCTGCTCACCTATAGTGATTCTTCTGGTGGTGCGAAGTCAGCGGGGTGCACGCGTGCGTGTGTTTATTGTGGTGACATAAAATGGATCATCTTTCCTGTTTTTAGTGCAGGCCAGTAGGGTTAGATATATCCACAGGGTTGTCAAACCTCTGGAACCCTTTTCATCTGTCAAAGTGACACTCTGTCCCCAGCGAACACCAGCGCCCCCAGCCCCCGCGCCCCCACCCCCTGTCCTGTCTCTAGGACCGGACTCCTCTGCCTGCCTCATGTGAGTGGAATCTGGCAGTATCTGCCCTTTCTCGACTGGCTTCTTTCACGGAGCACAATGTCCTTGAGGTTTGTCCATGCTGTAGCAGGTGTCAGCATGGCTTTCCTGTTTAAGGCTGAATCACAGTCGGCTGCGAGGATGGAGCACATTAGCACATTTTGCTCGTCCGTTCATCCGTGGATGGACATTCGGACTGCTTCTGTGTTTTTTAGCTGTGGTGGCTAGTGCTGTGGTGCACGTGGGCGTGCGGATGCCCCTTCGAGATCCTGCTTCAGCCCTCTTGGGAGTATGCCCACGAGTGGGATTGCTGGATTAGAGGTGCTGTGGTTGAGCCTCGGGGGGCGGGGGGGGGCCTTCGGGACACAAACAGGGCCCCGCACACTTGATGGGGCAGCAGAGGTACACTGGGCGAGCTCCGGGGTCAGATGGCCTTGTTTAGAGCCCAGCTCTGATGCTTCCTCATTGTGTTTTCTCACATGGGTCACTTGCTCGGATGCTGTTTTGTCTTTTGTGAAATGGGGATACTAATAGTATTGATTCATGGAAAAGATGAGCACAGAGCACGGACTCAGTAAATAATACCCATGTGTTGTTTTAGGCAACGTTCTTGCCTGATGATCTTGCCTTTGACCCCTCTCCTCCACCCACCCCCCGACGTCGGGGGTGGAATGTGTTGTAGCTGACAGGTGGCTGGGGGAGATGCCTTTAGTCTCTATCAGAACACACCCAGAGTTGATGGGTGCGGGGAAGCCCCAGGGAGGGCTGGGCTGGAGCTTGGGGACCAGCCTGGGCCTCGGGGGAGGGGGGAGGGGGGAGGGCTGCTGCCGGTGTGGCCGTGTGGCCGTGGGCAGGGCAGGAGGGAGGTTTCCTGCCTCCGCAGATGCTCAGCGCCCTGATTCAGAGGCCTCCCTGGCCAAACCTCCTCTTCCCCTGCGCAGATTGCAATTTGGGCCCGGCAGGAAGAGAGAAATGAGCTTGCATAATAGAGGAACATTTGGTTCTTTCGGCTGGGCCTGGAGAGGGGGGAGGTTTTTGTGCCGAAGTGCGCAGCGTGGGGGGTAGACTGGAGAGGTTTCTTGCTGCTGGGCAGAGGGGGGAGCCCAGTCCGCCCGGAGGGGGTCCCCCTCGTGCTGAGGGCCAGATGGATGGGGGGGAGGCAGCTTCCCCCCTCCCTGGGGGGAAGGGCAGACAGGGAGGGGGCAGGGGGCTCTCCGACTTCGTTATTTTCAGAGACAGGAGAGACCGTTCAAGAGAAACCACACAGGGCAGCGCTGTGGCCTCAGGGAGGCTGGGCCAAGCACGCAGCCTCAGCCGGCTGTCCGTCTGTCCCCGGGGCCATTCAGGACACTTCCTTCTCAGCCCAGAGAGACCTGTGACCTCAGCACAGAGTTGAACCTGAACTTCCTGACCCAAGGGGATGGGTTTGAGCCGCCATGGTGGGCCCTCCCTAGGACCACGGGGCCGGACGAGAGAGAGAGAGAGACAGACGGACAGACAGACAACTGAGTGCAGAGTGGCCAAGGTCAGTAGATCAGTCCCCAGATGTGACAGCCCCACCTCTAACTGGACCCCTGCTCTGCTGTTTATCAGGGGATTGAGATGGGACAATCACCACCTGCCACCCAGGGGTGGGGTTCAAGGCCAAGATGGGGACACAGTTGTGACTCTTGAAGGGCTTTTGTAGTTCTTGATGTGTTGTTCGCGTCCCTGCCCTTGTTTAGGCCTCGTGACGGTGCAGGGAGCGTGGGGGCAACGTCTCCGTCTTTGGACAACTATTTGCTGGGTACGTCCTCCGTCCCAGGCCCTGTGCTAGGGGCTGGAGGTGCCACAGGGAGCAGAGCAGATGAAGAGCCATGCTCCAGGTGGAGGTTACGTTTTAGGGGAAAAGGCAGGTGCAGAGCAAGGACCCACATAAGAAAGACCGTCACATCTGCGTATGACTTGGCGCTTCTCCCCACCAACCGGGTACGGTGTGTTTCCCCACCCCTTGACTTTGGGTGTGGCCGAGTGATTTGCTTCAACTTGCTTTGTCCGAATGAATGAAGTGGAAGTGATTCTACCCCAGTTCTGTCCCTAGCCCTCAAGGGACCTTGTACGTTTCTGCATCTTTGCTGTCATAAGAGACAAACACATCCTGGATTGGTGCCCACTGATCCAAGGAGGTGGAGAGACCAAGCCCAGCCTAGATCAGCCAATTGGCAGAAGTATAAATCATAATGCGTGATTGTTCTCTTGTTTTTTAAAAGATTTTATTTTTGAGTCATCTCTACATCCAACGTGGGGCTCGAACTTACAACCCCGAGATCAAGACTGGCATGCTCCGGACGCCTGGGTGGCTCGGTCGGTTAAGCGTCTGCCTTCGGTTCAGGTCATGGTCCCAGGGTCCTGGGATCAAGTCCCGCATCGGGCTCCCTGCCTCTCCCTCTGCCTGCCACTCCCCCTGCTTGTGTTCGCTCTCTCTCTCTCTCCCTCTCTCTTCCTAAAGCCAGCCAGGCACCCCATGTGATTGTTGTTTCAAGCCACTGAGTTGAGGAGTTGTTATGCAGCATATTGGTGGCAATAGCTTATTGGTAAAGCCAGCTATTGGTAAGTGTTATTATTAACCTCATTCTATAGACAGGGACACTGAGGCCCAAAGAGCTTGGTGAGCAGAGCTCACTCAAAGGTGAGCAGAGCTTCTTAATATTATGGAGTGAACGTGTCCAAGCCCAGACGAGAACCTGGCTCTCTTGACCCCACCTGGCTTTATTCATTCAGCATGTTTTTTATCGAGCAACTACTGTGAGCTTGTAATTGTACTGGAAGCTGGAGATCGCACATTCCTTCTGAAAGCAACCTTTGTTTAAAAAGGACTCGGCTTTTCTTAGAGTTTCCACCAAAGTCGAGACTTGAGTTGCATCCCCCCATGTGTATACCCCCGTCCCCTGGAACCATTCATGGCTGTGACAAGATGGGGAGGGGCCTCCAATTGGCCAAGCTGGATCATGTGTCCAACCCCTGTTGCTGGGAGGATGGCCTGATGTGAACCAGACGGACTGACAGCAAGGGGGAGACGGTTTTCCCAAAGAAGACGTGGGTGCTGTTAAATCTTAAGAAGTGGGCAGAGAAAAAAAAAAAAAAAAAGCAGTGCTCTCCCCAGACATCTGGGGTCCTGAATGAGCCCCCCCGGCAGCTCTGTGGTCCTCAGGGAAGGCCCCCTGGACCCACAGCTGCTGCAGGCCTCCCCTACCTCCGACGTCCTCACGGGAGCTCTGCCCGACTCTCGGAAGATCAGATGTGATTTATTCCTGGCATCTGTGTTGCTACTTGCTGCGAGGTGCTTTGCAGTAGAACAATAAGTTACGGGGCCATTTATCTTGTTGGCGGCTTCTGATAAAATGAGCAGCCTGAGCAGACAGGGCCTTTAACGAACACAATCAGGGCTGTTCATTTAGAAACCAGGAGACCTTGAAATTGGCTTTAATTGAAGGGGTGAGCAGAGAGGGGTTTGGCTGGGTTGGCTCAGATTGGAGACACCTTGTCTCTGGAAGGGTCTCAGCAACGGGCCGACCTGGCTTTGAGTCTGGGCCGGGCCTCTGCGTTTGACTTTGGGCAGGCTCTGTGACCTCTCCCAGACTCGGTTTCCTCACCTGTGAAATAGGCATGTATCGATCAGCACCAGCTCAGTTATGTTGTAGTAACAAACAACACCCAAATCTCTTGGCTTGAAACAGGCAACGTTCATTTCTCATTTATGCTACATGTTTCCCAGGGGTCGGCTGTGGGCTCTGCTCTGCACGTCCTCACTCGGGCAGCCAGACGGATGGAGCATCCTGTCTGCAGTGGGGAGCATTCCTGGGCATGGGGCAAATTGTGCACCGGTTCTTACAGTGTCTTCACATGAGCAGCTTACATCACCCTGGCTCACGTGCCATTGGTCCAGGCAAATCACAGGGCCGAGCTGAACTTCTGGGAGTGGGGGTAGGAGTAGAGAAAATTCCTACTGTGTGACTGTTAGCACGAAAGCCAGAAGCTTTATTATTTATCAGAGGACAATTCTGCTGGGCCATCCTAGAAGTCAGGGTTTGTCTTCTCCCTCCTGGAGATGCTAATTATCTGCGGCTAATCCATGCCTTACTTCCAGGCCAGACTGATCACCCTCCCTCACGTCACTCCTTCTGCTGCAAACCAGTGAACAGCAGTTCCTCTCTCTGCTACTAAATATTAAAGCAGGTCAGACTCGCATTTAAAGTATACCTGTGGTGACCTCTCTCAAGGCCCCCAGATCTGGCCCAGAGAGGGCTGGGACCACGTATTTACCTCTCACTGTATCCCCACATTCTAGAACAGTGCCTGGTACACAGTGAATGCTCAGTAATTACTTGTCACAATGGCTAAGTGATGCACCCTGCATCACAAGCCCTGGAAAATGTCAGAGGCAGGCTTATGAGTGCTCAGTGCTGCTGTCTCCAGGGGTCAGTGCTTAGTGCTGGGCACTCACCATGTGCGGGGCCTCCTGAGCCAACTGCCCTGCATGCCTTAACCCGTTAATCCTCCAAACAACCCCCGCCCCACCATGGTGGCCACTACCAGGGCAGGATTCTTTTAAAAAAATCTTTAAATTTCCCCCAGTTTTATTAAGATACAATTGACATAGAACATTGTTGTAGTTTTGGGTATACAACTTGATGATATGATATATGTGTATATTACAAAATGATCACCATAATAAGTTTAGTTACCATCCATCACCACACGTAGTTATAATTTTTTTTTTCCTTAGGATGAAAACTTTAAAGATTTACTCTCTTAGCAACTTTCAAATATATGATACAGTATTGTTAACTTCAGGGAGGAATCTTAACTGAGATAGTCATTCATGTTTATTAACCCTGTAACTTTTCCTCCTCTGATTCCAAGACAGTATCTAGTTCTTCGTCTTTTCTTGATATTTTAAAAAGATTTTATTTATTTATTTGAGAGAGAGAGAAAGAGAGCATGAGCACGAGCAGAGGGGAGGAGGCAGAGGGAGATGGAGAAGCAGACTCCCTGCTGAGCAGGGAGCCCGATGCGGGGCTCGATCCCAGGACCCCGAGATCATGACCTGAGCCGAAGGCAGATGCTTAACTGACTGAAGTATCCAGGCGCCCTGATTTTTGTTTTTGCCAAGCAGAGGGTAGAAGCTTTTGGAAGATAGTCTGTCTATCTGCTTTGTATTAATCTGGACTCTCTAGAGACACAGACCAACAGGATCTCTCTCTCTCTCACTCTCTTTCTGTAGATTTACTATAAGGAATTGGCTCATATGGTTATGGGGGCTGAGAAGTTTCAGTCTGCTATCTGCAAACTGAAGACCCAGGAGAGCCAATGGTGTAAGCTTCAGTCCAAATCTGATTCCAAAGCCAGGGGAAGACCAATGTCCCAGCCTGAAGACAGGCAGAGAGAGCAGATTCTCCCTTATTCACCTTTTTTGGTCCATTCAGACCTTCAACTGATTGGACGAGGCCCACCCACACTAGGGAGGGCAATCTGCTTTACTCAGTCTCCCAATTCAAATGTTAATCTCATCCAAACACCCTCATGGACACACCTGGGATAATGTTTAGCTAAATATCTGGGCAGCCCACATTCCAGTCAGGTTGATACATAAAATTAACCATCCCATACCTTTTATGAAAAAACCATGCTTTAGGGTAGAGGTTCAGATGCTGTAACAGAACCCCTCCCCACAAAACACATTGGTTGAGACAAGAGAGAAGCTTGTTTCTCTTTAATGGAAGCATGCCAAGGGAGGTGTGGACCCAGGGGAGCTGGGAGTTCAGCTCTGCAGTCCTGGGGGAGGGGGAAGGGGGCTGGTCCTTCCATCTCATTCCAGCAACCCTAGGACGTGGTCCTTCGTGGCATGGGTGGAGTGGAGTCAAAGCCAGATCCACAACCAGCTCTCAGAAAGGGGGTGGGAAGGGGGCGGGCAGCCATTTCCTGGTAAGCAGGTGATGGGGAAACTGTGTACACCCCTTCTGCTCACATTCCGACGGGAGTAAGGGGGTGCTGGTAGGGGTGTCCCTGGCTCAGCAGCCATGGTCCAGGGGAAGTTTCCTCACAGTGGGACAGGAAGCATCCTGAGCTCTTGGAGAAGCTGCTGTTGGTTCTGGAGGGGGAGTCAGAGAGGGAGCGAGACTTTCACAGGCTGGGGTCAGCAGGAAGGAGACAGTCCTGGTGACCTCATTCCATGGAGGTGCCCTGAGGGAGGTGACAGGATCTAGAAGCTGCATCATGCACCAGGAAGGGGGTGCTCTAAGCAAAGAGGCCACACTGGGGTGTGGACAAACCCCTTCCTCCCACACAACACGGATGCTGAAGAGTTTCACACCAGACAGGGCTGCATGGTCCCGGATCCCAAGCATCTCAGGGTCCTCAGTAGGGTGCAGTGGCCAGAGGGACCTCTCAGACACTTGGTCTCTGATGCAACGCAGCACGGAGGAGTCCTCGTTCTGAGATGGAGACTGAATTTCCTATCCTCTTGGAAGGATGAGGGTTTGGGATTGGCTCTATGTTGATTGGAAAGAGATAAAAATTCGTGTATCTTGCAGACACGGATTTGTGGCCTGGGCTGTATGCCCATTGCATTGATGTCCCTGTTTTACCGGGTGAGGAGATGTGCTCAGAGACATCAAGTCACTGAGCCCTGGTCACACAGCAAGTTCCTGATAACAGTGGGATTTGGAGCAAGGGCTGCAGTGTGCAGACCTTACCCGTGCCTTGCTTGGGGTGCAGGCATCATGTGGGTTTGAGTGCAGGGCAGGGAGGAGGAATTGGGGTGGGGGCAGATTCTGGGGGCCTGAGTAGGTGGCTGTGATATGTGAGGTAGGTTTGCCAGGCATTCTAGAAAGTTCAGCAGGCTGCACCCTGGGAAGCTCCCAGAGGCTCTTAATATGTATGTCTCAGAAACAAAGGCTGTTTTCTCAACTAGTTGTCCCCCACTGTCAGCCCCCCACCGCAGGCTGGGCTGGAAGAGGCTGTGAATTATTCAAAGCTGCTCCTGGACCAGGCTCCTCCCTCGCTGAGCACCTGCTTGGAGAAACGAAGCCGACTCTCAGGCTTGAAAGGGAGTTAGGGGTAGGATGCGTGGCTAAGAGCTCGGTCTGGTCTGCCACTTCCGGGCCAGGCCAGTTAATTCACCCCTCTGAGCCTCAGTGTCCTCATCTCTGAAATGGACCCAGTAACAGCAGTGCAGGTACAGTTCAATGAGCAAACAGGTGGATATTTTAGCCCCGTGCCTGGCGCAAGTAGAAAGAGCTCAGTGTAACGTTGGCATTTTCTTCTTATAAAGTTTTCCTGTCTCGGGCAACTCAGCAGTTTTTCTCTGAGGTATATGCCAAAGTGAAACTCTTGCATGTGCCCCAGGCAGCAATGTGTCCAGCAGCTGTTCACTGTAGCAAAAGCTGCAGCCAACCAAAGTACTCCCGGGAAGGAAAATGGATAAACTGTGGCACATTCACAGGGTGGAATATTACACAGCAGTGGAAACCAATGCACATCACCTCCAGGCCAACGCATGATGCATCTTAATGATGCAGTGCACAGCAGAGTTTCCCGACTTCGCTGCTCTTGTATTTTCTCATTATTATTTTTCAACAGCAGCTTTATTGAGGCATAATTCACATATAATAAATCATGCGACTCAATGAATCTTAGTCTCTTCACAGACTTGTGCAAACATCACCACAATCAATTTTCGAACATTTTCCTCACCCTGAAAGGAAACCCCATCCGGCTTAGCGGCCACACCCTGTGGTCCACCGCCCAGCCCCTGGCAACCACCAGTCTACTTTCTGTCTCCGTGGATTGGCCCTTTCTGGACACTTCCTAGTGGAATCACAGCCTGTGATTTTGGTTTCCCGCTCCTATCACTTAGCGTGCTGCCTCCGAAGTTCACCTGTGTTTGTAGCAGGTGCGAAATCTTCACTCTTTTTTTACGGCTGAATCATAGTCCATTGGATGGAGGGGCCACGTTTTGTTTATATAAATTCGAAGGACATTTGGGTGGTTCCCATTTCTGGGCTATTGTGAATAGTGCTGATGTGAACATCTGTGTACAGATGTTTGTGCGGACCTCTGTTTTCGTCTCTCCTGGGACTGCTTACATTTGGGCCAGGATTATTCTCAGTGGCAGGGAGCCATCCCAGACACTGTGGAGGCTCAGCAGCGCCCCTATGCCCACCCACTGGATGCCGGTAGCACGTCACCCCCCAGCCACTGTGACAATCAGAGATGGCTCCAGACATTGCCCGATGTTCCCTGGAGGCAAAATCGCCCCTGGCTGAGAATTACTGGGGTAGAAGGAGGACATCAGTCACAGAAGGCTCCATACAACGGGACACTCTGGGCGGGAAGTTTGAGAACAACTACAGCTCAGTCCTGCGTTATTTAGGGCAATGGTTCTCCAAGTGTGGCCCCAGAGCAGCAGCATCCTCTCGGGACGTGTTAGAAATGCAAATTCTTAGGCCTGACTCCAGATCTTGGGGATCAGACACTCTGGGGGGTGGGGCCTCGAATCTGTTTTCACAAGCTTCAGGGTGATCCGGAGCACACTCGTGTGAGAACCACGTTAGGCACGCACACACGTACACCGATAATGTGTATGTAGAAAAGCAAGGGAATGATGAACGCACATTCAGGATCGTGCGCCTGGCCCCGGGTGAGGACAATATGGACGTGCGTGAAATCGGGGAATGGTGCTCACTTCTCGGGAGAGCTGTGGGGCACGTGGGTCCCTGCATGAGTCCTACGCTTGTTCCCGCACAGAGGAGGAGGGCCAGGAGTGTCCATGATGTTATGGAACAAGAAATTTAAAAGTGCAAACAGAAATGAAGAAATTGGGGCGCCTGTGTGGCTCAGTCCATTAAGTGTCTGCCTTCGGCTCACATCATGATCCCAGGGTCCTGGGATCGAGTCCAGCATCGGGCTCCCTGCTCAGCAGGGAGCCTGCTTTTCCCTCTCCCTCTGCCTCTCCCCCTGCTCATGCCTTCTCTCTCGCTCTCTCTCAAATAAATAAAATCTTAAAAAAAAAAAAAAAGAAATGAAGAAACAGGCAAACCTATAAAATAAGAACAAGCACCCATCAATACTGGGAGTGAGTCATGAGATTAAGATGAACCCAATTTTGTGGGCCCTACTGCTACGTCCAAGTTTATTTGTTGAAAGGGGAGTAGGGGTCTTGAACGGCCCCCACGAATCAGACCTGACCTCTGCTGTCTGGCTGGTCACCATGAGTTTTTCACACACCCCTTGGCTCTAGAAATTAGTAGTTGCTACGGTTTATTGAGCAGTTGCTGTGTGCCAAATCTATTCTAGCTAAAGCGCACACAATCACACTGGTTCATGGTGTCCCATTTTACAGATGGGGAAACTGAGTCTCAGAGATTAATTGACTTGCCTGACTGTCCAGTGGCTTGGGATTGGAGTCTCAGTGCAGGTCTGTCTATCGCTAGACCTGCAGGGGCTTGGACAGGGTCACTCTGAACATCCAGGTCAAGGTCTCACTGGGATTTCCTTCCACAAAAGCCAAGTTCAAGATGTCTTGGTTTCTCTATGAATGGCCCTAATCCTCTTCGTTATAGGCCTGGCTGGCTGGGGCTGAGGTCACAAGGCCCAGAGAGGTGAAGACATCCCCCCCAAATCCCCAGCAGAGGCAGGATTCATACCTAGTTTACCTCCTCCAGGAAGCACCCCCATGCCTGCTGCATTCCCTCATCTCCCACAGAACTTGGGGGCTTAGGGACACATCCCCAGAGCCCGTTTGTCTTTCAGCACAGCTCAGTTGGTTGTCAGCCCCTCCCAGGCCGAGCCCGAACCTTCATGTCTCTTCCCTCCCCTCCCTGCTTCTCCCCTCTCAACACAAGATGGGCACACACCAGACCTTCAGTAGGTGCTCTGGATGTGGGTGGCCAGAGCAGAGACAGCCCTGGGGCTCATGCAGAAGGCTCCCCTGAGCATTTGCTCCTTTGTCCCCCACCTCAAAGTGGTCTGGGGCAGAGACACCCAACTCTGCAAAGTACGCTGAGACCAAGAAGCTCCGGCTCCCTGAACAAGGCCTCCAGTGACTAGTTGCCAAGCACTACATGCCCAGAGCCCTGCCTGGATGACATCCTAGACCGCCCACGGCCTTTCTCATAGTATTGTCATCTCCATTTTACAGGTGGGGAAGCAGGCACAGAGAGGTTGACCGACTGGCCCAAGGTCACACAGGTACAGAGGGGCCTGGATGTGGGTGGAGAGACTCCAGTTAGGGCCATATTTATGGCTCCCATAGGGGAGGATATGGACCAAGGCCACGAGGCCCATTAGACTGTTTTTAGGTTTCTCCCAGGTTAGATAGCCTGGGTGGGCAGCCCTAATCCCTGCCAAGGAATGTCACCGCAGCTCAGCAGGGCCGGGGTGGGGGCACTTGGTGGCTGTAACAAATAGAAAGCAGATTGTGTTTCCCTTTGCTTCCGCCCCCAGCAGGGGGAGGGGATGCACCGAACCCAATTACCCACTTACAAAGGATGCTCTATTGTGGGGTGAGGCAAGGTCAGGGGCAGGCGGGCTGGGGTGGGGCGGGGCGGGGCGGGGCGCAGCCCTGCCCGGGGCTCAGTGTCCCTGGCACAGCCCGTTGGCTGGGCCCCGGCTGACCTGGCTTCCTCCTGCCGGCCCCACCTCCCCCTCTGCTGGCTCACAAAGACTCAGCGTCTCTTTTCCAAAGCTGCGTGTTGCTCTCCAAGTAACCCTGATGCTCTCACTGTCTAGGACCTTCCACAAGAACCAAGGACCCTCCCCTGAGCACTCCAGGCTCATTCATTCATCCCTCCCCCACCCCCCATCTCTGTGTCCACCTATCTGGTTAATGATCTCGAAATGTTGATCAGTCAGACAGCTTGGCTTCCACTGAGATTCATTTATGTCTTCACCAACCATCTGTTAAGCACCTACTCTGCGTGGACACTAAGGATATGTTCATTGACCAACTATTTGTGGAGCCCTCTACTGTGTGTGGTCACTAGAGATGCTTTCGTTCATTTACCAAGTGTCTGTGGAGCATCCACAGGGATACACGCGTTTATCAAATATTTGTGGAGCACCTACTATGTGCCAAATGCTAGGGCTATGTGCATTTGTTTGCCAAGTGTCTGTGGAGCACCTATGTGTCAGGTGTTTGGGATGCTGCAGCGAACAAGACAGACATGGTCTCAGGCATCCTGTAGTCCACTGGGGGACAGACACTCAACAACAATTTGATTTGATGGACATTGGACATTTACTGCACACCGAATACATGCAGGGCTGTTAGGCTCTTGGAAGACAGGATTGGAGATGCGCGATGGTCAGTGTGGGAAGCAGGAGGGTGACTCAAAATTCAGATTAAGATGGGGATCTTGCCTCCATCACGAACTAAGTTTACAACTTTGAGAGACTGGTTTTACCTCCAGGATCTCAGTTTACTCGCCTGTGAAATGGGTAGTAACGAAACTTAGCAACGGGGCCTGAGAAATATCAGTTGGCTTCCGCGGGGACAGCGGTTGCCTTTGATGGCTTAGCATCTGCTCCTCCTTCTGCTAGTGGCCCCCTGACCTTGTTGGTTCTCATCTGCTCCTCCTTCTGCTAGTGGCCCCCTGACCTTGTTGGTTCTCTCCTTTCCCTTCAGCACCTGCACTTCAGGTGGGGCCGAGCCTCCCAACGGGCTCTGGGCATGTGACCAAACGTGGCCAATCAGATCATTTCATCCCCGTTTCATCATTGGTTAGAGAGGAAGTCAGTGATCCCGTCAGGGTTCAATGGGATTCAGTTTGGGAACCATCAAGGACGGCATCTTGGTGCTGGGGTTGGCAAGCGGAGGGGGCCTGGGCCCCTGGCGCCATCTTGTCTCACGAGTGGAGGGCCTCCCTGTGATCGAAGCCAAGGCAGAAGAAACAGAGGGAATGAGTCCTGATAGTGCTATTTTTGAGCCCCTGGATCCAGCTATGCCTGAAGCTTGTATATATTCTGGACTTTTCAGTAACACAAGCCAATAAATTCTCTTTGTTTCTGTAGTCAACTTGAATTGGGATTTTGCCACTTGAAACCAAGAGCCCTGACTCATAAGTAGGCCTTTGCTCCCCCTTATTTCATAACAGAAATCCCACTAACCTTGGTATACATGAACAGGGAAAATTAATTCCCTGGCTTTCTAAAAAGCTGATGAGAAATGGATAGTGGGAGAGGCTGCATGACCACTCCTTTCTTTTCAATGTGTGAGGACATCCATTCTCCTGTGGCCCCCCGACTTCGCCTCACTGAGCCAGAGCAGGGATCACTTAACCTTCTGGGCCTTGGCTTTGAAAGGTTTATGATGAATGGTGCTCAGCCTCGTGGGCAGAAATGGAAAATTCTTGGCTGTCTGATCTATGCCTTCATTCTGCATTTCCCAGCTGGCCCGGGCCAGGAGAGCTGTCGGTGAGCAAAACCTGGGAAGAACCTGAGGAGGCTGACTTTTCCTGTAAAGAACCAAAGAGAAAATGTTTCGGGCTCCATGGGCCCTAAGGTCTCAGTTGCACGTTCTTCTCTGTTTTTTGTTTATTTGTTTTGCTTTTTACAATCCTTTACACATGTAAGAAATAAAAAAAAAAAATGTAAAGGGGCGCCTGGGTGGCTCAGTCAGTTAAGTGTCTGCCTTCGGCTCAGGTCATGATCCTGGGGTCCTGCGATGGAGCCCCACATCGGGCTCCCTGCTCAGCGGGGAGCCTGCTTCTCCCTCTCCCTCTGCCCCTCCCCCTGCTCCAAACTCTCGCTCTCTCTCAAATAAATAAATAAAAATCTTTTTTTTTTTTTTTAAATGTAAGAAATCATACTTAGGCTGCGCAGAAATAGGCCACGGGCTGGGTATGGCTCATGCTGGCGGTTCGCTGACTCCTGGATTAGACCATAGTTGTGGGTACTGATGGTCCCTTTCCCCTCTTCTTCCCTCCCTTTCTTTCTTTCTTTTTCTTTTGACAAAACCTCGTTCCCCCAAGCCCAGGAAGTATCCTGGAAATTCTAATATTTTGGTGTAAAACCTCAGATTTACAAGTTGGCCCTGTCTCCTTTGCCTGCCATGTCTCTCTGGGGCACTTACCACGATTTGCAGCTATAGGGTTTATTTCTTTGATTATTTTCAAAGTTTCTTCTCCTTGTTCTAGAACATAAGCTTCATGAGGAAGGAAAGCTCCGGGAGGCCCAGGGTCTGGGTTCCTGGCAACTGGGGACTGATTTCAGTGGCTGTGGGGCCAGCCCAGAAGGTGTGGGAAACCTGACAAGCGGAGAGATGCTAGCTCTCCCCTGTGTGAGCAGAGCTGGGTGAGTGGGTGGCTGCCGGGGAGCCCTCTCTGCAGAGGCAAACTCGATCCACTGTCCCGAATCATGCACTTGGGGAGGAGTGAGCTCCCCGTCCCTGGAGGTAAGTGGAAGCCAGCTGCCTGCCAGGGCCAGCTTGCAGATGGGATTCCTATCCCCAAAGGCAGGCCCTCCTCTGCCAAAGGACGCCCACAGCTCCTTGGCCTGCTTGAGAAGTCCTGGCTATGATTTGCTGGGATCCAGATTTGGCTTCTTAGGATCAGGTTGCTGCCAGGAGTCACCCGGTGATCTCACACTTGTCAAGCTGAACCAGAGAGACATGTGGGTTCGGAAGTTCTTTCTGAGCCCAGCTCTCTGGGGGGCCTCGGCTCAGGAAATTCTAGCAGCCGGACTTGTAAAATCCCGAGCCGTCCACTTGCCACTCACACAGCCGCTGCCCAAGTCAGGGGAGAAGCCAGAGCACGGCGGGGACCGGGGCCTGGCCGGCCTCAGAGTGTCCCCTAGGTGTGGGGAGTCTGACCTGGGTGGGGAGTCAAGGGTGCTCCCTTCTGTTGTTTCCAGGCTTGGCAGCTGCCCCCCAAATCTGCAAATAGTTCCGGGGACTCACTCACCCTGGGCATCCTCCTTGCCCCTGACCCTCTGGCTCCCCGCTGGCTGGTGTTGCCTGGTGGCAGGACTATGCCCCAGCAGGTGCCCCGGGGGCATACTCACCTGCTTCCCCGCCCATCCCAGGTCTTTGCCGCAGGGTTCTTTCTGATGGCTGGGCTCCCGGGCTGTGGAGCTTGTTAAATATTTATAGCATCACCCCTACAGCCTCTTTGGGGCAGTGTGACCTTAATCACTGACTTGCAAATTGAGACCCCCTCCCATCTCTTATTTGAATTCCTCATGAAAGCCCCGCCCCAAGAGGTGGGGCTCAGGTACACCCTTGTCAAGGTAGATGCCATTATTATCCCCATTTCACAAAGGAGAAACTGAGGCACAAAAAGTTTAAGTGCCCAAGGTCACGTGGCTTGGTTGCCTATTCATTTATTTATGTGTTTATGCATCCACTGAATGGTGGTGCAGGGGGTCAGAGGTGAATGAGGCAGCCTTGTCCTCAGAGAGCACAGCAGCTGCCAGGGGCTCGGGGCAGGGCACAGCTGGAACTTGGTTACAATCCAGGGGTCCAGGAAGTCTGCCCTGAGGACCGTAAGTCACCAGCCTGGTACAGCTCCGGGGTTAAGCAACCAGCCCAGTGCCGGCGGTCTCATATCTTAGACTTTGGGGCAAGATTGGGTAATTTATGTGTATCTATAATAGATGGAACAGAGCCTGGTACATACTAAGCGCTATGTACATATTGTTAATTGTTTTTATTAATGTCAGTTGACTACATAAACAAACAGCGACATTTCTACTCAGTCCTTGAACATCAGTGGGAGACAGGAGGCAATCAGAAGTATGGACAGCGTGGGGCAGTGCTCCAGGTAGAAGGGATAGGATGGGCGAAGCCCTGTATCATCGCTGCTCCTCGGTGCATGAAGAGCTGAGCACAGGGCTCAGCACGGATGTGGCAAAGGCTGAGCCCTGCCCTTTGGGGTTCACAGAGGATAAGCCAGCCCCGTTAATGTGAGAGGTGGGAAAGGACAAGGTAGATGTGTCTGGGGTGGGGTGCAGAAGAGAGGCGAGGAGCCCTCTCTGGGGTCTCATTTTTCAGATGTGGCCAACAACTGCAGGGATCCTGCTGATTGAAATGGTAGCTCAGTTCTGGGGACCAAGACATGCAGGGGTTCCTGGGAGAGTTTTCTTCAGTTCCTCTCCTCACTCTGTGAAAACCTTCCTGGCGAGGTGGCTGCCTGCCTTGCAGCGGTGGAAAATGAGGCATCTGTCTTTTCCGGCTGTGCACAGGGACCCACTGTGACTCTCATCTAAGAGCGAGGTGCTTCCTGACCAGAAATGACTCAGATAGATTTGTTGGCGGAGGGCTGCCGCTGCCATCCTGGGATTAATTTGGAAGTGCTGGCTCAGGACGGCGGCGCTCCTGGCTGCTCGCGGAGGTCAGGCTGAGCCTTCTCTGAGCCTTCTGTCTGGGTCACTCTCGGGGCCTCTCTCTGAGGAAGCTGCCACCTCCAGAGAGGAAATGACTGGCCTGCAATTCACCCCTGGAAAATTCTGCTAAGCCTCCTCTCTGCCCTCTTGTTCTAGTGATGGCCGCCGAGGGAGGGTTGAGTGGGAGGGTGTTTATTCCATTGTTCAATCAGCAAATTGTTATTCAATCAACAAACGTTTGTGGAGCACCTCTGATGGGCCAGGCACTGTGCTGGGTCTGTTAACATAGAGTTAAATAAGGTATTGGCTCTGCCCTCAAAGGATTTCAGCCTTGGGGTACCTCAGGGGCGCAGTCAGGTTAAACAACCGACTTTGGGTTTTGGTTCAGCTTATGATCTTAGGGTCATGAGATTGAGCCCTGTGTGGGGCTTTGTGCTCAGCATGGTGTCTGCTTGAGATTCTCTCTCTCAGAGAATTCTCTCTGAGAATCTCTCAGAGATTACCTCTGTCCCTCCCCCCAAAATAAACAAATAAATCTTAAAAAAAGAAAAAAAAAAAGGATTTCAGCCTCACACGACCGAGACATGCAAGCTGGTAATTACTCATTGTGACATTCTTACATGTGGAGACTTGTATCAGTCAGGCCCTCTGTTTGCAAGTGATAAAACAAAACAAAATCTCAAAGTACCGTAGGCAAAAAAAGGTAACGTAATGATCATCATGTCACTGAAAAGTTAAACATACAGCTTCAGGTACGGTTTGACTCAGGGGCTTAAAAACATTTACCAGGACTTACTTTCTTTCCACCTCAGGACTTGCTTTCCATGGTTTTGATCTCTGTGGTTGGCTAATGGCCCCAAAGATGCCTATGTTCCAATCCCAGCAAACCCGTGAATCTGTGACAAAAGGGACTTTGCAGATGTGATTCAGTTAAGGATCTTGAGATGGGGTGAGTATCCTGGGTCATCATAAGGGTAATTTAACACAGTGGTCCCCATCAGTGAGAGAGACAGAAGAATCCAAGTCAGAGAGAGATGTGAGCACAGAGGTAAGGACCGAGGGATGCCACAGCAGGAAGGGGACATGACCCACGGAATGGGGACAGACTCCAGAAGGGGCTGAGAAAGACAAGGTGCGGATTTTTCCCTAGAACCGCCAGGAGCAACACAACCCTGCTGACATCTCGATTTTAGCCCAGTCGAGGCCCATTTCAGACTTCTGAGCTCCAGAACTGGAAAAGATAATAAATTTGTGTTGTTTTAACTCATATCTCCCTTGGTACGAGTCTAGCAGAAAAGATGCGATGTTTTCTCCCTGGTAACTCTTAACGCAAGTCCGAGTCATGACTCTGATTGGCCGGGCTTGGGCCACAGACTCCGCCCCTTGAGGGGGGAGCCCCCACCCGAGTCTCCTTAACTGGGAGTCTTGGCAGGTGGAGGAAATCCAGAGAGAAGCTCCGTTAAAAAGGGGAATGAATGCATTGTAGCTAAAAATAGTCACGATGCTCTACAGCAGAGGAGGGAGAATTCTCACTCAGAGCGCTGGAGGGCATCAGGAGCTTGGGTTTTATTCCCAATTTCCTGTCTCATGAACTGTGTGACCTCAGGTAGGTGGTCCTCTGTTTCCTCACCTGTAAAATGGGACTGATGACCACGGCCTTGCGACTTCCTGGGGCCGTGATCTTCCTTGTGTGGCAGGCCAGCATTGAGCCACTCCTCAGTTACTGTCAAACTCACACGGGGATCATGGAGGGTGGGTGGGCTCGAGCTTGGGGGCGGTGGGGGGGTGCTCTTGAGTTTTTCTCGGTGGTTTTGCTTTACTGGGGCATTCAGTGGAATCTTTGTCTGGTGACTCAGACTTCAAAGGAGACTGCCCTCCTTGGTCTGTTGGTGGTGTGTGAGAAAGCGCTGTGGCTCCTTCCTTTGTGGTTTCGGGGCTCCTGACCTGTCTGCATGGATCTCTTGCTGGCAGGGTGCCTGCCTTCGTCTGTCAGGGGTTCCTGTCAGAGGAAGCCTGGGAGTCTGGCCCACTTTTGAGAAGGAAGGGGCTTCTTGAGGGCCAGTTTGTCCCCTGGTTGACTCAGAGTGGGGGCAAACGGCCACATGACCTATTGGTCAGGACTTACTGGCTGCAGATGACAAAAGTCAAATCAAATGGGTTCAAATCTCAGCTCCACCTCTTACTAGCCAGCTGTGTGACCCTGGGCATGTCACTTAACCTCTCTGAAGGCCAGTTTCTTCATCTGTAAAATGGAGGTACCCGCCACTAGGAATCCCTGCGGATCCCCACCCTGCTCAGTAAGTGGATTTTCTATTACATGCAACCCAGTGGAATTCTAACTTCTGACTTTGCCCTTCCCTGGCCCTTTGTCCTCTGACCCATGAAAGGAGGCCTGCTGGCTGCCTCCCAGGCCCCTGCTGAGGCGCTGCACGTGAGTCTGGCCTTCCCCTTGTGTGCCCCTGCTTCCCTTCAGCTCTGCTGGATCAGTCAAGGGCGGCTACCTCATGCAGGGTGAGGAGTCAGCAATTTGTGCTGTAAATTGGCCAGTGGAGGAGTCCTGGTCAGACGGTGGACACGTCTGGGGACCCTGGGGGTCTCTGCTGTGCCGTCCTGGGGCTGGCCCCCTTGGGGTTTTGCTTCTGTACCAGGCCTCCACCGAAAGCTTTGTCCTGTGTGGGAGGCAGAATCCTAAAACGGCCCCAAGGAGGGAGGGTGAGCGCGAGGGTGTTTATTCAATTGTTCAATCAGCAAATTGTTATCCAATCAACAAACGTCCCTCCTCTGGTGTGTCCACCTTGTGTAATCCTCACCCCCCCAGTGTGACTATGGGATAGACACTCCCTTGATTAGGTTACATTGTATGTAAAAGGTGTGAAGGTGTGGTAACTCCCATGTGACAGCACATAGAAGTTTGTGGTAGGAGAGAGGAGAAAGACTCAGCCCCATAAATCTGTGTAATGTGATGGTCTTGTCTCCCTATCTAAAATGTGTAGCCCTCCAACACCACTCCTTTCTCCTCCTGGAGAAAGCCACAGTGGGGGAGAGAGGAAAGAAGTTCAGACTTCGGTTGGTCTATCGGTTTGGACTGGATTTGGCTGCGACTAACAGAAAACCCATTTAAGAGTTGATTAAATGAAAGAGTAGTCACTTTTCTCTGAGTCTAAGAAGTCTGGAAGCAGGTAGGCAGTTGAGGGCTGCTGTCTTCAGGGACCCAGGCTCCTCCTCTTACTTTGCACCACCATTCTTATCATGGCCTCTAACTTTGTCTCTTGGTTACAATGTAGCTGCTGTAGCTCCAGTCATCACTTCCACATGTAGGCAGGATGGTGGGGAAAGGGGCCAGGGCAGATTCAATAGGTGAGTGGATAAATACACTGAACTATATCCATACAGTGAAATACTATTCAGCATCAAGTAAGAATGAACTACTGCCACGTACAACAATGTGGGTAAATCTTAAATTCGTTTTGCTATTTAGACATTTAGATGGCTTCTTAGCTGCTCCACCTGCCTCCAGGACTTCCAGAAAAAAGTAAAACTTCTCCAACGAAGCCCACAGCACCCTCCTGGACTAGACTTAATATCCAGACTCAGAGCTGCGTACACCAGGCCCTCCCAATAGACCCACAGGCAGCCTCAGCGGCAGACCGTCCTTTTGTTTCTTGCGCTGGTCGGCTCCCACTTCCGGGCTTTTGCGTTCACACAGGTTCTACCTGGAACCAGGAACCACTTCCCCAAGCTCTTTGCCCGGCTGCCTCCTCCCTACCGGGATTCCAGCTCAGGCGGAGGCTGTGCAGGCAGGCCCTGCCTGACCCCTCGGGCATCGGAATCCACCACGCATCATCAGCTTTGCTTTCATCCCTGCCCGGGGCGTTCTCTAAAACCACCCCCTGTGTTTCTTTGTTTCTCGTCTATCTCCCCTGGAGGACAGAGGCCCCGAGATGGGGGAGCTCGTGCCAGCAGTCTTCTGGGGAACTCAGGGCACCAGGCTTCTTCACCGACCCCCGCAGAGTGAGCGAGGGCAAGGGCCCGGCACACACGACTCGCACACGTCCGTGCCCCCCAGACCCAGACCCACTCACACACGCCTCGTCCACTCACCTGGAGCTGCACAACCACAGGTGCAGACCGGCCCTCACACCCAAACCCCGCTGCACCCCCCGCCCCGCTCCCACCTTGGTGAGGGTGGAGCCCGCGCCGAATTGTTCCTGTTCCAGGCTGACCTCCCCCTTCGGAGCTGCTTCTGGGATTGCTGAGATGTTTCCCACAGGGAAGCAGAAAACAGAGGGCTTTGAAGGTGGGGGGTGGGGGGGACTGGGCTGGGGCCAGTGCCCCCAGCTCTGGTCCGGATGTCTCAGGGGGGATGGGGACAGGGGGCGCAGGGCCCCTCTCCCAGAAAACCTCGGGGGTGGGGCTCCCACGCCGTGCCCCTTGCTCCTAGCCGTGGCCTCCACTGGGCGCTCTTGTGGGGAGAACTAAGTTTTGGTGTTTGAGATGAGGTCACCTAGACTATTCCTCAGCTTTTGCCCCTGTCACCTGTCAGGTCAGCAGCCTAGACATTCCTAAGATGGTGGCCAATTCAGTTGAACAGTCATCTGTGAGCCAGGCAGGCCCTGGTGGTCACCTTGCCAGCAAGCATTCCCTCCCTTTCCTTTCCAGAAGAGCCTGGATTTTTTTATCTGGAGGGTGAGCTGCCTTGTCCTGGGGCATTAATCAGATAGGTCTAAGAAAATCCTACTTCTGGTTGATCCAAGGTGGGCATGAGATACAGCTCTAGCCAGTGAGATGCTAGGGGGAAGCTGCGGGGGGCCGATTTCCCCCCTTTAATAAGAGAGAAGCACAAGAGAATAAAGTTCCTCTGCTGTCTCACCTTCCTTTCTGCATGGTTCACTGTTGTGTGAGGGAGTGTTGCCTGGAGCCCCAGCAACCATTTTGTGACTATGAGGCAAAACATGGCTACCCCACTGATGGTGGAGCAAAAGTCAGTAAGCTTCTAGGTTTGTGGAGCCAAAATCATCTGGAAATTGACACTCTCCAGACTTCTTCTTATATGAGATCATTAAATTTCCTCATAGCTATTACCTGCAGCCAACAGCATGCTGACTCATTTGTAGGCATTTTATATGGACTTCTTTTCCCTGCCTCCTCACGCCAACTAGGTTGTACTTACTCATTTGGCAGAGCCCAGCTCAAATGCCACTTCCTCAGAGGAGCCTGCCCTGATTCCCTCCCTCCAAGGGCAGATGACGCTTCCCTGCTTCACCGTCCTTCTAGCATCTGTGCCTTTAAAGCCTCTGGAATTCACAGTTGATAAAAGCCAGGCTCTTAAAGGAAACCGAACACATCACACTCCGGGAGCCTGCTTCTTCCTGCTCAGAGCTGTGCCTGGAGGTGAGGCTGGTGCTTCTCAGGTGCTCAGCAAATATTTGTTGAATGCATGAGTGAATATTCTGGACCTTAAAGATCTCACAGTCCAAAATCATGATGAGATACCACCGCATAGCAACTAGAATGACTACAATTAAGAAGATGGGCAGTATCAAGTGTTGGTGAGGTTATGGAGGCCCCGGGACTCCCATACTCAGCTGGAAAGAATGCAAAATGGTGCAACCACTTTGGAAAACAGTTTGGGAGTTTCTGGAGACGTGAGTCACACACCCACCATGTGACCCAGCAGTCTTCACTCCTGGGTATTTACCCAAGAGAAATGAAAGCATACCTGTTCTTATCCACCAACATCCATAGTGGCTTTCTTTGTAACAGCCCCAAATCGGAAACAGACCAACGGTCCATCAACAGGTGCATGGATAAAACAAATGCTGCTTTATCCCCACAATGTAATACTATTCAGTGGGAATCAAGAGCGAACTGTTGGTGCACACAACAATGCGGATGACTCCATGTACTTGGGCTGCGCGGAAGAAGCCAGACATGAAAAGGCGGCCGCCCGGCCTGAGGAAGGATGGGGTGGGGGCAGCGGGCTCTGGAGCCCAGCGAGGAGCTTATCACTGCAGAGTGGAGGCCCGAGTCCTTACAACGTGCCACAAGGTCCTGAGACCCCTCTGATTGCATTTTCTCCCTCTCCCCTGTCCACTCCTGCCCCCCTGCCTTCTGCCCTGCTCCCCGAACCCAGCGGGCTCCAGCAGGCAGGCTCCCACCGCAGGCCTCGGCGCGGCTGCTCCCTCTGCCCAGGACACCGTTCCCTCATGTGTAAACACGGCTCAGACCCCCTCGTCAGTTTTGCCTTATGCTTGATTTCCTTTTCGGCGCTTCCCTCCATCTGGTAAAATTACATGTATACACACACAAACAGCAACATGGATGGCTCTCGGAATAATTATGCTCCATGAAAGAAGTCAGATGAAGGAGCCTTCCGGCGTGATTCCATTTACACGAAATGATTTCATTTCTATGTATTCTAATCACCTGTCTCCTGCCTTCAGCATGGCATTGCCCAAAACAAGAGCCAGGGGCCACAGGTGGCTACTGAGCCCTTGAAATGTGGCTGGGGAGACCGAGGACTGAATTTTAAATGTTACTTTGTTTTAAATAATTTAAATTTAAAATGAAATAACCAAAGTGGCTTTGATGATGGGGGTGCGAATATTAAAGCGAAATGCTTTTTTGATGTTCGGTGCCTGGAAGACTTTTAGGGCTCTGTGGAATAACTCAGGCAGGTCTGTCTACCTTTCCAGCTGCTGGCTTTTGTAAATCTAAATACAGATCACGTGCTTCCGGTGGGGCTTTGCAACCACGGTGGGATGGGCTGCAGGTGTGGACTACACAGTGGGTTTCAGAGTGTTTGTGTGGAAAAAAAAAAGAATGTAAACATTTCACCGATCATTTTTCATGTGGATTAGAAACCGAAACGATGATGCTTGGGCTTGATGAGGTTAAATAAAACATTACACTTAATTTCATCTGTTTCTTTTTCCTTCGTGCATTTTATTAACATGGCAACTAGGAGGTTTTGAATTCTGCATGTGGCTCAGCCCGTCTCTGGGCTCACTTCATCGATGGCTTCTAGAAGCTAGCCTGCTGTGCGCCCAGCAGAAGGGATCATCCTCAGTTTGCTGCCCGTGGGCGTCTGTCTGTAGAAGCAGGGCATTCCCACCCACAGGGAGGGCCCAGGCACGATGAGTCAGTTCCTGCCCTGGGAGGGGAGCTCGGGCATCTCCTCGAACTTTGGCATCACGGCTCTTCCCCAGATCCCCCGTGCCAAGCGCCTTTCCCCCCGCCCGCCCCTGGCCGGGTTAGAAATGGTTTGCATCATGTTGTACCCAAGGCCTGAGGGCATCTGAAGTTCAGATGTGCTGGAAGGAGCTCAGCCCATGCCTTGTTCTCCCCATGAAACACGAATCAATACGGCATTGATCCAGAGGAGCCTGCCTGCCTTACCAAGTGCCTCTGAGCAGCAGGGTCCAGAACCCGGGGTGGGGGAGCAGGGTCACAGATGGGCCACTGCTGGGAGGACAGATTCTGCACACTGGCTCTTGGGTTTTTTGTTTTTTTTTTTTCTATGTTAAAAAATATTATGGCCAAAAAATACATAACGTAACATGTAGCCCTTTCATCCTTTTTAGATGTACAGTTCTAAGCACATTCATGTTGCTGTGCCACCATCTAGAACTTGTGCATCTTCCCCTGCTCCCTGGCTCTTGGCCTCAGGGAAGGGCAGGGCTGGTGCTGGAGGGTCATGGGAGAAAGCAGGTGTCTCAGCCTGGGCTGGATTTCCTCTTCGATT
Organism: Callorhinus ursinus; assembly: GCF_003265705.2. Classification (NCBI taxonomy): domain Eukaryota; kingdom Metazoa; phylum Chordata; class Mammalia; order Carnivora; family Otariidae; genus Callorhinus; species Callorhinus ursinus. The sequence goes on along the minus strand of NW_027397103.1, from coordinate 13,248,468 downwards.
CGCTCTGGGGGCGAGACCTCAGGAAATGTCGCAACCGTCACGTAGGGTAATTCCAGGAGGCCTAATCAAGAAGCTATTTGCAAAGATGTGGGCAGGCATGGGGAAGTCCTGGGCTAGAAATGGAGATGTTCCCACCCTGGGCTGCTAGAGGGAGGGGAGGGAGTGTTCCAGAAACCCAGCTGCAGAGTGGATATTGGAAAGGTGCCCCTGGGGTGGAGGGTTCCCGGGACCTCACGCTCCTCGGGGGCCCTGTGGGGGCTGCCCTTTGGCTGAGTCCATCCAGAAGGCAGAGAGCGGCGTGGTGTGCGTGGTGTGGGTCAGCCTCGGGGCAGAGAGCCAGGGCAGGAAGGAGGAGAGAGATGGGCAAACAGAAGGAACTGGAACACTGGGCTGATTCGTTTCTTCTTGTAGCAAACACCTCTCTGTCTTCATAGCATCTGTTCCTCCTTCTTCTGGCAACTGCCCTACTTTTCATCAGAGGCTCTGGCCTCGACTCTCAGACTAGAGATGGTGCACCCCCACCTCCAGAGACAATGATGTGGATGTAACAGAAAATTCCCAGCAGCCATCTCGCCACTATGTGGCATCTGTGAATGACGCCAACATGGAGGAGAGGACAGATTAGAGAGTGGGGGGTGGGGGGAGAGACTCAGACCTGATGACATTAGCTAAGCCCCTGGATCCAGCTTTGCCTGAAGCTGACTATTCCTGGAATTTTAGTTACTTGAGCTAAAAAAAAAAAAAATCCCCTTTTTGCTTAAGCCAATTGGATTTGCATTGGCTTACAAGAAAGATTCCTGATATCAGTTTTTTTCTTTTTTCCCCCCTTTTTCTTTTCTTCTCTTTTTATTTATTTATTTTTATTTTTTTCATTCTTTAAATTTTTTATTGTTATGTTAATCACCATACATTACATCATTAGTTTTTGATGTAGTGTTCCATGATTCATTGTTCGTGCATAACACCCAGTTGCTCCACGCAGAACGTGCCCTCTTTAATACCCATCACCAGGCTAACCCATCCCCCCACCCCCCTCCCCTCTAGAACCCTCAGTTTCTTTTTCAGAGTCCATCGTCTCTCATGGTTCATCTCCCCCTCCGACTTACTCCCCTTCATTCTTCCCCTCCTGCTATCTTCTTTTTCTTTTTTTTCTTAACATATATTGCATTATTTGTTTCAGAGGTACACATCTGTGATTCAACAGTCTTGCACAGTTCACAGTGCTCACCATAGCACATACCCTCCCCGATGTCCATCACCCAGCCACCCCATCCCTCCCACCCCACCCCCACTTCAGCGACCCTCAGTTTGTTTCCTGAGATTAAGAATTCCTCATATCAGTGAGGTCATATGATACATGTCTTTCTCTGATTGACTTATTTCACTCAGCATAACACCCTCCAGTTCCATCCACGTCGTTGCAAATGGCAAGATCTCATTCCTTTTGACGGCTGCATAATATTCCATTGTGTATATATACCACATCTTCTTATCCATACATCTGTCGTTGGACATCTTGGCTCTTTCCACAGTTTGGCTATTGTGGACATTGCTGCCTATAAACATCGGGGTGCACGTACCCCTTCTGATCCCTACATTTGTATCGTTGTGGTAAATACCCAGTAGTGCAATTGCTGGATCGTATGGTAGCTCTATTTTCAACTGTTTGAGGAACCTCCATACTGTTTTCCAGAGTGGCTGCACCAGCTTGCATTCCCACCGACAGTGTAGGGGGGTTCCCCTTTCTCCGCATCCCCGCCAACATCTGTCGTTTCCTGACTTGTTAATTTTAGCCATTCTGACTGGTGTGAGGTGTATCTCATGGAGGTTTTGCTTTGGATTTCCCTGATGCCGAGCGATGTGGAGCACTTTTTCATGTGTCTGTTGGCCATTTGGATGTCTTCTTTGGAAAAATGTCTGTTCATGTCTTCTGCCCATTTCTTGATTGGATTATTTGTTCTTTGGGTGTTGAGTTTGATAAGTTCTTTATAGATTTTGGATACTAGCCCTTTATCGGATATGTCATTTGCAAATATTTTCTCCCATTCTGTCGGTTGTCTTTTGGTTTTGTGGACTGTTTCCTTTGCTGTGCAAAAGCTTTTTATCTTGATGAAATCCCAATAGTTCATTTTTGCCCTTGCTTCTCTTGCCTTTAGCGATGTTTCTAGGAAGAAGTTGCTGCGGCTGAGGTCGAAGAGGTTGCTGCCTGTGTTCTCCCTTAGGATTTGGATGGACTCCTGTCTCACGTTTAGGTCTTTCAACCATCTGGAGTCTATTTTTGTGTGTGGTGTAAGGAAATGGTCCAGTTTCATTCTTCTGCATGTGGCTGTCCAATTTTCCCAACACCATTTGTGGAAGAGACTGTCTTTTTGCCATTGGACATTCTTTCCTGCTTTGTCGAAGATGAGTTGACCATAGAGTTGAGGGTCCATTTCTGGGCTCTCGATTCTGTTCCATTGATTGATGTGTCTGTTTTTGTGCCAGTACCATACTGTCTTGATGATGACGGCTTTGTAATAGAGCTGGAAGTCCGGAATTGTGATGCTGCCAGCTTTGCTTTGCTTTTTCAACATTCCTCTGGCTATTCGGGGTCTCTTCTGGTTCCATACAAATTTTAGGATTATTTGTTCCATTTCTTTGAAAAAAGTGGATGGTATTTTGATGGGGATTGCATTGAATGTGTCGATTGCTCTAGGTAGCATTGACATCTTCACAGTGTTTGTTCTTCCAATCCATGAGCATGGAACGTTTTTCCATTTCTTTGTGTCTTCCTCCATTTCTTTCATGAGTATTTTATAGTTTTCTGAGTACAGATCCTTTGCCTCTTTGGTTAGATTTATTCCTAGGCATCTTATGGTTTGGGGTGCAATTGTAAATGGGATCGACTCCTTGATTTGTCTCTCTTCTGTCTTGTTGTTGGTGTATAGGAATGCCACTGATTTCTGTGCATTGATTTTATATCCTGCCACTTTACTGAATTCCTGTATGAGTTCTAGCAGTTTTGGGGTGGAGTCTTTTGGATTTTCCACATAAAGTATCATATCATCTGCAAAGAGTGAGAGTTTGACTTCCTCTTTGCCGATTTGGATGCCTTGGATTTCTTTTTGTTGTCTGATTGCTGTGGCTAGGACTTCTAATACTATGTTGAATAGCAGTGGTGAGAGTGGACATCCCTGCCGCGTTCCTGACCTTAGGGGGAAAGCTCTCAGCTTTTCCCCACTGAGAATGATACTCGCTGTAGGTTTTTCATAGATGGCTTTTATGATATTGAGGTATGTACCCTCTATCCCTATACTCTGAAGAGTTTTGATCAAGAAAGGATACTGTACTTTGTCAAATGCTTTTTCTGCATCAATTGAGAGGATCACATGATTCTTCTTTCTTTTGTTAGTATATTGTATCACGTTGATTGATTTGCAGATGTTGAACCAACCTTGCAGCCCAGGGATAAATCCCACTTGGTCGTGGTGAATATTCCTTTTAATGTACTGTTGGATCCTATTGGCTAGTATTTTGGTGAGAATTTTTGCATCCATGTTCATCAAGGATATTGGTCTGTAATTCTCCTTTTTGATGGGGTCTTTGTCTGGTTTGGGGATCAAGGTCATGGTGGCCTCATAAAATGAGTTTGGAAGTTTTCCTTCCATTTCTAGTTTTTGGAACAGTTTCCGGAGAATAGGTATTATTTCTTCTTTAAATGTTTGGTAGAATTCCCCTGGGAAGCCATCTGGCCCTAGGCTTTTGTTTGTTGGGAGATTTTTGATGACTGCTTCAATTTCCTTAGCGGTTATAGGTCTGTTCAGGTTTTCTATTTCTTCCTGGTTCAATTTTGGTAGTTGATACATCTCTAGGAATGCACCCATTTCTTCCAGGTTATCTAATTTGCCGGCATAGAGTTGCTCATAATATGTTCTTATAATTGTTTGTATTTCTTTGGCGTTGGCTGTGATCTCTCCTCTTTCATTCATGATTTTGTTGATTTGGGTCCTTTCTCTTTTCTTTTTGATCAGTCTGGCCAGCGGTTTATCAATCTTGTGAATTCTTTCAAAGAACCAGCTCCTAGTTTCGTTGATCTGTTCTACTGTTCTTTTGGTTTCTATTTCATTGATTTCTGCTCTGATCTTTATTATTTCTCTTCTCCTGCTGGGTTTAGGCTTTATTTGCTGTTCTTTCTCCTGCTCCTTTAGGTGTAGGGTTAGGTTGTGTATTTGAGACCTTTCTTGTTTCTTGAGAAAGGCTTGTATTGCTATAGACTTTCCTCTCAGGACTGCCTTTGCTGCATCCCAAAGATTTTGAACAGTTGTGTTTTCATTTTCATTGGTTTCTATGAAACTTTTCTTCTCTTTTTAAAGTTCAGCAAGAACGCTGAGCAAGTGGCAGATGTGGAGAGCACCAAGCCATCTTCTGCCTCCGGTCTTTTGGGTCAGCAGTATCTCAGCACAGAGCTAGCGATGGGCCTGGAAATGGTGGGGTCCGTCAGGGCCTGTTCTACCAAGCCGGGTGTGGCACAGAGAAGGCAAAACCCATTTGCCTGTTGCCTGGCGTCCTCTGTCCCAGGGGAAGAGGTGGGGAGCCTGGTGCTTAGAACACTGGCTCTGGGTCCAATAGATAGCAGGTCTGCTTCTTATTAGCTGTATGGTCCTGAGCAACCCTTGTCACCTTGCAGGGCTCAGTTTCTGCCTCTGCAAAATGGGCTAACATGGGAAAGAAAGGTGATAATGCACAGGGCTCTGGGCTTGAGTCCCGGCCCCCACCACTTCTTGGCTGTGGAACCCTGGGCACGTCCCTTCACCCTTCTGTACCTCAGTTTCCTTGCCTAGAAAATGTGGATGGTGGTAATGTTTCTTTCTTACAGAAGTGTCACAGGGACTAAAGGATCTCATGGAGATGAAGCTGTTAGAAAGGTACCAGGCACGTGGGGACAGCATTCAGTAGGTCCTGCTCTTTTACCCAAAGCCTGGTAGACAGTGTCAATCCTGGCAACATTCACAAGCGCTTGTGCTCTTGGCAATTCTATATGAAATCTCACTGAAGTTCTTCCTGACGTGTCCGAAGACCATCTGGCTCTCGATTCCGGCCCAGCATTAAATATTTAACCTCCAAACGTCCCCAGTTTCCTCATCTGCAAAATGGAGCATTAACAGTTCTTAGTTCTGACAGGGCTCTTATCAGGATTAAATGAGGCCGAGCTCGGCGTAGCATGCGCTCCATGCATGCACAGGGCTTGACAAATATGAGCCATTATCGATGACAGTATTACTCTTCCCAGCAAGATCTCAGGGGAAAAAGCCTGAAGCTCATGCCATTCCAATAGGCACTGGGGCCCAGACAGCCACTTCCTTCACCTCGTGCTATAATTTAAAGAAAACAATACATTAAAATATATACGCACTTGTAGTTCTTAAAAGAGAAGGGAGGTATTTGTAATTTCACCCGTTTTCAGCAGATAAACATCAACTAGCCCCTCATGTTAGCACCTGCCCTTGTTCTAGCAACTTCCTGACATTAACCAGCCCTGAAAGACCCACGAAATCTCTTCAATTCTGCTTGGTTTAAGAGGTCATGTGGGTCAGTGGTGTTCTAGGCTTTGGTGTCCCCCAGCCTGGTCTGAAGCCCAGGCTGGCTGTGTCAAGTGGGTGACCTTGGGCAAGGCACTAGAATAAGCCTCAATGTCCTCATCTGGAAAATGGAGATAATTTTACTTACCCTGCGGTATTAGGGTATGCATCAGAGCAGTTTTCCTCAAAAGGCATTGGTGCCTCCCCCTCATGCAGGACTTATCAGAGCTTTCAGTATGCTCGTGTGCATCTCTAAGCAGGGATGAGAACATGCAGTTTTTCATGGAATCCCTTTTTCAAAGGCATCTTTGTGCTTCAACGCCTATGCTTCAAGCTGGGTTGGTGGTGAGGACTGTGAAGACACGCAGAGAGTGGGGTCTGCTGCAATGATTACACCACTTCTTTGACCCTTGCCCTCCAGCTGTAGTTAGGGGGGAACAGCTATCTAGTGTGGCTGGAAAGAAGATAAAAACCCAGCAAGCAAATGGGTTGATCGATTAACAAAGCATGTAAAAACACTTAGATAAAACAAAACGCCACCACCTAGTGAAGAATGAGTGATCAGGTTAAACAGAAGAGGAACCTGAAGAATAACACAGGTCCTTGAAGTTCTTCTGGAAGAACAGCTTGAGAATATGGAAATAAAGGGTTCTGTGCTGGGCGTCAGCTGAAAGCAACAGAGTTGGTCGAGTGAGCTGACACAACTCAATGTATTCATTACCCGTTGTTGTGTAACAATGTGCCACAAAATTAGCAGCGTAAAGTGACACACGTTATGGTTTCCGTGGGTCAGGAGTCTGGACATGGTTTAGCTGGTTCCTCTGCAAGGCTGCCCTAAATGTTGGCTCATTTGGAGGCCCGACTGGGGGCAGAGGTCCCATCTTGCACGCTCACATGGTTGTTGGCAGGATTCAGCTCCTTGTAGGCTGCCAGGTAGGGTAACCGTTTGTTATGGGCCGAACTGCATCCCCTCCAAAATTCGTATGTTCAAGTCTAACCTCCAGCCTCCAGAACAGGGAAATAAAGTTTCCTTGTTTAAGCCCCTCAGTCTGTGGTATTTGTTATGGCAGCCCGAGCTGACTAATACACCGACCATTCTAGTCTGCAAGAAGACAGGACTTTCAGTTTTAAAACCAGGATAGTCCTGGGCAAGCCAGGGGTTTCCAGGGATGTGGGGCAAATGGGAAAGCGTTGGTTACCCTAGCTGCTGGGCTGAGGACTCCTGGTTCTTGCTGACCACCAGCCAGGGGCCCCTGTTGGTTCTTAGCTGGTCGTGGGCTGGAGTCCCCCCTTGGCTCTATCTTGGGGGCCTCCCACAGGGTCACGTGCTTTGTCAAAGCCAGCAAGAGGCCACAGGTCCCAGCGACACTCCAGGAGAGGTGTGAGTGCCGGCTGGTGGGGGTCATAGGGACCACCCGAGAGCATGCCAGCTACCCTTGTTGTCCGGATTTGCTTATGACTCTTAGAGATTGTTCAAGTAATAATAACAGTTAATGATTTGGGGTGCCTACTGCGTGCCTGGCGGTGTTCTGAGGACTCATTTAATCCTGTCCCAGTCAGGGACGGTTAGCTTTTGCTGCAGTAACAAATGACCCCTAAATCCCAGCTTAATAATGACAGTTTCTCTTCTGTCCCTGGTAGGTCAGAGCAATCATTGTACGAAGGGAAGTGAATGCAGTGAATCACGGTGCATTGGGCACAGGCTCTTAAAGGGACACATACCACTTCCATCTGAGTCACAGGAACACACCTACATTCGAGGGGGTGGGGGAATGCAGCCCCACTGTGTGCTGGGGCCGAGAACCAGAAAGCCAGCAGCTGGCTTAGGGGACATCCACTGATGACCAGCCTGCATCCCCCACAGCTCTTATGAAAATTGTACCTTGGGAGAAGCAGTCCCAAGGAGCAGGGAGCCCGATGCGGGACTTGATCCCAGGACCCTGGGATCATGACGTGAGCCGAAAGCAGATGCTTAACCATCTGAGCCACCAAGAGGTACAATTATTAGGCACATTTTTCAGAGGAGAAAGCCGAGGCTCAGAGAGGTTAGGCAACTTGCTCAAGGACACACAGCTTTTAAGTAGTTAAGCAAGGACATCATCCCACGTCCTCGAGAAAACCTTCACATTTCTCATTCATTCTAGGTCTGTTTAGGGGCTACGCTGGGACACGCACATGGACGCGCACACCTCCCCCCGCAGACTGTGCAGCAGGGTGATGGTTTGGAGCATGTGGGGCTGTGCGAGGGCCCGTGGGAGGGCCCTTCCAGCCTCCCCTTGTTCCTTCTGCAGCTCAGCTGAGATCACTGTGATTTCCTGTTACTTTGTAATAATTTATGGCAAATCTAATGTGCCCGCGCTGCATGAGCTCATCCGAATCCCCTTCTATTGTCTGAGCCTCATACCAGGAGATGTCCTCCGAGGGCCCTGGTATCATCACTCGGTGATTTATGGCGCTAGCTTCGCCGCCAATTGAGGCCGACCCAGTTGGAGGCTCGCCGTGCTCAGGAGAGACGGCAGAGAAAGATCTGGTCCGTTTGTTTTATCCCCAGAGGAGAACAAACCTGAGGAGCGAAGATTTTCAGAAGGCTCAGACCAGACAGCACATTACATTTTCTGCTGCTGTGTCCTTACACAAAATCCTGGCTGGGCTACAGATGGCTCATAGGCATCCCAAGCTGACTGTGTTTAAAATCGACCTCAGACCTGCTCCTCCAGCCACCTCCCCGTCTCTGTGAATGCTAACTTCACTTCCGGTCGCCGGGCTAAAAACCTCGGAGTTATCCCTGACTCCTCTTGTTCTCATGCCTGATATCCAATTCATTAGGAAACACTGTTGTTTTTATCTTCAGAATAGATCCAGAGTCTGACCACTTTTCACCACCTCCACTGGTTCACACCACTGTGAACCCGCACCCTGGTTCACACCACTGTCGTCTCTCTTGCTTGGACTGGTGCAGTAGCCTCCTTCCTGAAGTCCTGGCAGACACCTTGGCCCCAGTGAGTCTAACGGCCACATGACAGCCAGAGGGATCCTGTTAAAACCCTAGTCAGGGCTGGCTGCTCCTGTGCTCAAAAGCCTCCCATGGCTCCCACCTGCCTCAGAGTAAAAATGGAAGTTCTCACTGTGGGCTCAGAGGTCCACATGCTCTATCCCCCTTTCCTTTCTGCCTTTACCTCCCAGCGCTGATCCCTTTGCTCACTCAGTATCAGCCACACCGACCTCCTTATAGTTCCTGACATTTATCAGGCACATGCCAGCCTCCAGGCTTGGGCACTAGCTGTACCCTCCTCCCTCAGATTCTTGTGGCTCATTCTCTCACCTCTTTTAGAAACTTGCACCTCCTGGCATTCCGTGCCCCTGCCCTGGTTTGTTTTCTGTCCTTAGCACTTAGCAGTATCTGACATATATATCTGATAGATATTTAAAATATATATCTAGGGTGCCTGGGTGGCTCAGATGGTTAAGCATCTGCCTTCGGCTCAGGTCATGATCCCAGGGTCCTGGGATCAAGTCCCGCATCGGGCTCCCTGCTCCTTGGGAGACTGCTTCTCCCTCTGCTTCGCTCTCTCTCTCTCTCCCCCCCCCCATCTCTCATGAATAAATAAATAAAATCTTTAAAATATATATATATCTAAAATATATCTATCTAAAACATTTATATTTTATTGCATGTGTCCCCTGCTACTTGCATGTTAGCAGCTATAGGACAGGGAAGCTTTCCATCTTGCTCAGTGCTGTATCCCTTGTACCTAGAACAGCAGGTACCTTGTACCTTGCACATAGTAGGTGCTCACTAAACCTTCACTGAGTGTGTGCATTCAGATGTGAGTTTAGCACTTACTGAGGGCTCTCTGGGGTCCCAGCAGAAAGCCAGCCTGCTGTATACAGTCAGGTGATGGAGCTGGGAGACGGCAGAGGGGCCCCCAGTGTTATAACCCATGTGGCCAGGGCCTCTGTCTCATCATCGGCAGAGCAGGGGTGGCCATGGTATTTTCCCTCTGGGATTGCTATGAGGATTAGCAGACTGGGTCTTCGTAGAGCACCTGTAAGTAAGCATCAGCAGGTGTTATCTTGTTCAGTTGAACTAGTGGGAGGGAGAAGGGAAAGGCCATCCGCCCCATCTTTCCAGAAGCAGGAGTCCTGCCGCTGTTGTGCTTTATAGCAGAAACCTCTGAGAGTTGCTTTGAGTTGCACTTGACTTGTTAACAAAACCATACATTGTTCCCTTCTGTCGGTATCGAAGTTGACAGCTATTAGCTTCGATTTTACCTTTGTCTTCTCTATTTTGGAGGCAGCACCCTCTCTTTTTAAGGTCTCAGACATTGTCTCCAGCCCTGGGAGCTAGCAGGCTCTGATTGCCATGCCCGCGGGGCCAGCGGCTGCCAGGACCCAGAGGCCGGTGCTGGAGCATGCCCCCCGCCAGCCTCCGCAAGCCTCTTCCCTTCTGCAAGTTGTCCTCCCCTTCCTAGCAGGGTCTTTTTGCACCTGCCGAGCCCGCCTCCCAGGACGCTCGTCCCTTCCCTCTTCACAAGGACATTTTCATCGCCCTTTCTCACATCTCAGCTCCATCCTTATTTCCCCAGGGGAAGCCTTCCCTCATCCCCCGGGGCTAGATCCGCTCCCTTATTACGGGGGTGGGGGGAGTGCGCAGCAAAGTGCCTCTTGTTTGGAACACTAACCACAGCTGACATTCATGCACGCGGTACATTGTTTCGCGGCCTCCTACACGCCCTGTGCCTTCTACCGGGGCAGTGACTTCTCCGCTTTTGTTCCCAATTGTTTCTCCCGCACGCACAGTGCTGGTTGCACAGTGCCGGCTGGCAGGCACTCAGTAAATATTTGTGGAATGTATGAACCAGCAGCCCACACTTGGTATCCAGTAAACAATGCCTTCTTCAAGCAAATAGCACAGTCTGGCGCAGAGCGCGCGTGCCGCGTAGCCACAGCCGCTCCGGTTCTCCGCCCTCCCGGTCTCCACGCCTTTCCAGCTCCCCCGACCCGGGGGGGCGGGGCTTACTCTCAGGCCCTTGGACTTGGGCTGTAGCCGCGCGCCAGGTCTCCCGTAGTCCCCAGCGACCTTGCTCGGTTTTTCTCTTTCTCGCTCTTTCGCCCCTCCTCCACAGCCACGAGGAGCGCATGCTGAGCTGCAGCTGGTCCCAGAGGGAGGATGATGGAGCCGTGAGGCTGAGCCGCCCCCACCAGCCACCCTGCAGCTCCACGATCCCCGGCCAGGCGATGTCAACAGAGTCTGCCGGGGCGAGGCAGCCCAGAGCAGCCGGTCCCTGCCAGCTTGCACACACACAGGCTAGGTCCGTGCTTACTCTTTATGCGCTGGGCTCCTGTGGCTGTTGGTTACGCAGCTTATAGTAGGTGTTCAACAAATACCGGTTGAATGTTTGAACATGCACCCAGAGAGCCGTGAAAGGCTTCCAAATAAAGCACCCAGCACTGCGTCTGGCACATAGTAGGTGCGGCATACATGTTCCCCTCTCCCTGCTTCTTCCTCTCAACAGTAGTGGCTCACGAAGGCGTGTATTTGGACATCTTGGCAACCCTCACGTGGTCCACACTTGATTATCATGACAGGTCACCCTCAATCCACCAGACACCCCACAGCTGCCTTTGGTCAAACAGGGCCTGTCATTCGTGCATTCCGTCCTGGTAAAACTCCTGTTCCCGAGGCAAAGAGGCCCGGGTCCAGCGGAAGCCACTCCACAGTCCCGACCACGGATGGCTGCTCTCTCTATGTGCAAAACTGGAACACTCTCTCGATCCGACTTGGCTCCTGCTATTTACTATAAATAGTCAAATAAGATCCCCCCTCCCCTTTCACGTGCAAAAGCCATCATTATGTCAGTGCCATTCCCTGTCACCAGCCCTTTCAGAAGACTGTCTGGGACCTAGTCTTTTATGTTTGGACACAGTGATTATTTCGGCAGAGAGGGTGAAGAGGGAACCTGGCCCCGTGTGGCTCTCTGAGACCCCTCTGCTCAGCCTCCACCGCCGCAGAGAAGTGGACTTGGCGCACCAAGCCCGGGCCTGTGCGTGCGTCCTCCTTCCCGCGGCGCGCTCCGAGCCCGGTGGCTTCCAGGACGCGTGAGCTCCGAGTCCGGGTCAGGCGCGCACCACGGCGGATTTCACAAGGCGCGGTGGGCTTCCGGCGAGCCGGGCCGTGGGGCAGGGGCCCTTTCCCTGCTCCAGTGCCTGTCCCTGGCCATTCGCTCAAACCAGATTTTCCAGAGGCTTCTGAAGGACTGCTGGCAGCCTGGGGCAGGCGGGTGCTGTATCACCTTCTCACTTAGACGGCCAGGCCAAGCCTGCCGTGCAGAAAGAAAGGGACCGGGATGGGGCGCCTGGGTGGCTCAGCTGGTGAAGCATCTGCCTTTGGCTCAGGTCATGATCCCAGGGTCCTGGGATCAAGTCCCCGCATCAGGCTCCTTATTTAGTGGGGAGCCTGCTTCTCCCTCTGTACCCTGTTTGTGCTCTCTCTGTCTCTGACAAACAAATAAATAGAGGCAAGATGCCACGGGCTGTGGGTCTAAGCCCCCACGTGGCCCCCTGCACCCTCGCTCAGGCATAACCTTGGCCAAGGCGTGGCATTTCTCTGTACCAAGTCCCTGTTTCTCTGAAATAAGAGATTTCAACTACTGCTCATCAAAGATGCTGATGCCCACCGGCTCCCATCTAGGGCTCACCTCTCATCGAGGGCTTCTGATGAGTTTATTTTAAAATTGCAGACCTCCTGACTTAGATCAGTTTCCCAGAAGTATAGCCTGAAACAGGGGTTCTTACAGGGGTGATTTATCGAGGAAGAAGAGGCAGGATTGAGCCCAGGAAAAGTTAAGTAAGCAAGTGGTATCAGCTGATGACCAGCCTCAGCCTGGTCCCGCACAGGGCTCTGGGCTTGGGAGAGCACACTGCCCTGGGGCCCTGGGGTTGGACCCTCGCCAACCAACCAATGGGTCAGCGTGTATGTGTGTGTGTGTGATAGTGGGTTTTTTTTTTTTTTGCTTTATGTTTTGTTGTGGTAAAATATACTTGCTGTAGACTGAATGTTTGTTTCCCCTGCAAAATTCATATGTTGGAATTTCACATTTGTCCTTTTGTGTCTGGCTTACCTGGCTGTGTTTTTGAGGTTCATCCATACTATAGCATGAGTTAGCACTAGGTTCCTTCCCCTCCCCCACTCTTTCCATATATAATTAATTAATTAATTAATTAATAAGGCTTTTTTATTTATTTATTTTTGCAAAGAGAGAGTGAGCGAGCACAAGCAGGGGGAGGGGCAGAGGGAGAAGCGACTCCCTGCTGAGCGGGGAGGCCATGCAGGACCCAATCCCAGGACCCTGGGATTATGACCTGAGCCAAAGGCAGATGTTTAACCGACTGAGCCACCCAGGCACCCTCCGTATATATTTTATTTTATTTATTTTATTTTATTTTTTAAAAGATTTTATTTATCTACCTGAGAGAGAGAGCACATGAGAAGGGGGAGGGTCAGAAGGAGAAGCAAACTCCCCGCCGAGCAGGGAGCCCGATGCGGGACTCGATCCCGGGACTCCAGGATCATGACCTGAGCCGAAGGCAGTCGCTCAACCAACTGAGCCACCCAGGCGCCCTCCGTATATATTTTAAATAGACTTTAATTTTTAGTTTTGGGTTCACAGTACCTTCACTCCTTTTTATGGCCAAACTATATTCTATTGTAGATATAAACCACATTTTGTTTATCCATTCTTCCATTGACAGACACTTGGGCTGCTCCCACCTTTTGGCTACTGTGGATGGTGATGCCATGAACATGGGTGTGCAAGCGTCTGTTCAAGTCCCTGTTTAGGGGGCCCAGGCTTTTGTCCCCCCGCCCACCATGTCAGTCAGTTGTGGGCCCCCTGGGAGGGGGGGTACACCTGAGTGAGTAACGGGCTTCAGCAAAGGCCAGTCCCCGGAGAATGATGCAGCTGAGCCCCTCCCAGCCAATGCTCACGGCAGCCAAGGAAAGGGAGTGCTGGCTAGTAAAGGGACCTGGGGTTGGGGTACCAAGGGTGTCCCCTGCACTTCCTATTCCTCACCTGCCTCTATGGCCTCCCAAGGACTTACCACCTTGATATCTGCAGCAAAGCACTTACTTCCTTGTCGTCTGGCTCTCCCCTCTAGAAAGTGAGTGTCAGGAGCCCAGCACTGTGTCTCTTTTGCTCCTGGCGTGTAGCAGGGCTCAATAAGCTTGTGATGAATGAGTAACACGTGCTGAGCACTGTGCCAAGCACTGTACCCACACGGTCTCTTAGGATTCTCGCTGTAAGTCTGGGACGTGGGCGCTGCGATGATACCTCTTTCACAGAAGGGAAAACTGAGGCTGGGGACGTTCGGTGAATTCCCCATGGTCACAAGCTGTATGAGCAGCAGAGCAGGGACACGAATGCAAGGCTGCCACAGTCCTGAGGGCACGCTCCCCGCAGCTGAGACGCTTGGCCCCTGTGCATCGTGGAGTGGACTTGTCAACGTGCGCTTCATTCATACTAGTTCGGCTGTGTAGCTGGAGAGAGAAATTTCAACATGCAGGCAACTGCCAGGCCATCATGCGTAATGAGCCAGGCCGGGGGCAGACCCACCTCTGCGCTTTCCACTGTCGGGGCTGGTTGTCTCGTGCCCACCTCAGTGGGAGCACAAGCTATGCTGAGGGAGCCAAAATAAGAATTTTAAAATATTTCATTGAGGAACCGTACACAGGAAGATGCACAAATCTTAAGTGCGTAGCTTGATGGATTCTGACACATTTACACTAAACGTCATGAGCACCCTGATCGAGATGTGGAAGATCTCAACCAACCAGAAGGTTCTCCCATGCCCTGCAGAGCCTGCCCCTTACCCTCCGGGGGCAACCGTTACTGGGAACCCTATCACCCCAGATTCCTTCTGCCTGTCCCTGACCCACGGCTGGCTTCCTCTGCGCAACACTGTCAGCGAGAGCCCTTCATGTTTCATGGAAGGCAACAGTTTGTTCTTTGTTGTCTGTGTGGTTTTCAGTTGCATGACTAGATGGCAATTTGTTTTTCATCCCAGTGCTGATGGACGTTTGGGCTCTTTTCCCTTTCTGGCTATTTCAGGTAAAGCTGCTGAGGATGGTCTTGGCTGCGTCTGTTAATGAAGGTTTGCATTCATTTTTCTTGGGAGAATATCCAGATTGCTGGGTCCTAGACTAGGCGTGGAGTGACTGGCAGTTTTCCAAAGTCACAGTATGGATTTTCACTGCCACCTGCAGCGTACGGGAGGTCCACACTTGGCACTGCCACCCGTAGGGACCTATTTTTGATGTAACGTGGCACCCAGACATTGTTCCAGTGTGTACATGTCCAATCAGGGTCCAATCAGGAAAACAGAAACCACTCCGGGTGTTTCAATAAAAGGAACTTAACGCGGGGACTTGGTTGCACAGGTGATGGAGGCGCTGAGAAGCTGGGAGTCAGCCCGGTGATCAGCAAAGGCAGGAAGCCACTACCAGCGTGAGACTAGAGGGACAAATGGAGGAGGCGGTGGTACCAGAACTGGGAGTGAGGCCCCCCCCCCCGAGGGAACTAGAGATTCAGCAGAGCATTTTGGTGGGAGCTGGAGGCGCAGGAGAGATGGAGAGATGGAGGGAACCAGCCCCGGAGAAAGAGCAGGAGGAGTACCCGGGGTGCTCCCTTCATCCCACCCTCCGGTTCCAATGGGCACCTCCCGTTGGCTGACCCCGGGTGGAAGCCAGCCGATTGGACAGTCCCGCAAATAAGGGTTATGGACAGGGGTGCACAGGACCAGGCACAGGGGAGGGAGCCCCTGAGAAATGTACTTCCTGTGGGATGCTCTGCCACTTACCTTACGGGTGACTTAAGAGACTTAAGGATAACTTTGATTATCTTAATTTTTTGACTTCACAGTCCAATTTAGAACTGAAGCCACAGATAAAGAGTCTCTACTGATATTTAAAGTCTGGCTCATCATGGTGCTCACCCGCAGGCTGGTGTCAGCCGGTCTCATGGGACAGTCCCTGCCCAAGGTGCCTGAGAAAGCAGTGAGCTATCCTCTCCCCACAGGAGCACTGAAGGGTCCTGGCGAGGTGCCTGGGCTGAAAGCCGGGCAGCCTGAGTTTAGTTCCTGCCTCCCCTTTGAGAGCTGTGTGACCTTGGCCAAGTTTCTCAACTTCTCTGAGGTTCAGCTGTAAATGGATGTGGTCTCTTGCGGAGATGAAATGAGATAGTCTGCATAAAGCTCTTAGAACAAACCACAGCACACAGTAAACAATAAATGCTTGTCTGCTTTTCTTTCATGAGCACCTGGGGTTGGTGCCCTCCCTACTTTTCACAGCGGTAGCATGCAGGAGCCCAGGCTCACAGCTTTAAGGATGAGGATGTTTGGTATCAGCTAAAGGAACCCTCACAAAATGGACAAGCGGCTTCTTCCTGCAGAGAAGTGGCAGATGGAAGATAATTCTAGTAACACAAGAGCAGGTGAGCTGCAAGAAAACAACTGAGTAATATAGAAGTTCATGTGCATAATTTACAAGTTAAGAAATATTCATATCGTGGGGGTTGGTGCTCAACATTTATTTTTATTGTCACGGGGTACAATCAGAAGTGTCTGGACCACTCCGGTTTGTCTGACCCTCAAGGAGCGTGGGCTCACAGAAGCCAGCCCTCATGGGACTGGTTAGAGCATGTTCCCGATGGCTAGTGTACCTTCAGTCATGCGCTGCAGAATTTTCGCTGGCACACAGTTCAGCCTAAAAAAATTTTTTTTGAATAGTTACACATTTATCGTAATGCGTATGGGAGAAAAATAAAATAGCACATATGTCTTTGGGCACTATTGGTGGAAAAAGATCTCCCCAAAGACCTACAGAGTCCCCATGGGTCCAGTATTTGTACATAAATTCTTGTGAAGTGTGGCTTCCGCTCTGTGTGAGCAAATATTCAGAGGAATGAACTTAGTGAGAATAAGAAAGTGGTTTTTATGGCTGCCTATTGTTTATGGAGACGTTCTGTGCAAGAGAAGCATTAAGACACTCACAGGAGCGATGCCTGCCCACTCCAGGTTTGGGGGCTGGGCAGGAGGAAGGGGTAGAGAAGGCTGTGTGTGTTTGTGGGAGGAGGAGAGTTTTAGCTGGGTGTGCAACCTTTTATTTCTGTAAAAAGAGAGATCTGAAGCAAATTTGGCAAAATGTTAATATGCGTTTAATCCAAGCAGTTGGAGATATACAATCTGTTACATTATTAACTTTACCCTTTGTGTGTTTGAAATAGTTGGCTATTTCCAAGATATGGAGAAAGTGAGTTTGGAATAGGGAGGGTGTAATAACTGTTGGAGTCTGGTTTGTTAATTGAAATATTTTTCCCCCAGTGGGGAATACCGGACATATTAGAAGGATCTGAATCACATTGTCTATACACATGAGTTCGAAATATACAAGCATAATGAAGTCCCTCTGTCACCACCTCTGTGATCAGTGTTAGGGCTTCGGGAACACCCTCAGAAAAGATCACCTCCTTTCAACCAAAACAAGGCCACCTGGAGGCTATCCCAACCTTCCTTGAAAACCTGTGACTACTCACTTTACTGCATTATGAGTTAGGAAAATCTTTGACAGAGAACCCCAGTAAATGGGATTTAAAAAAAAAAAATAGAAGTTTACTTCTCAGAGGTAAACAAAATTAGGAGGGAGTCGTGGCTTTCCTCTTGTGGTCTAAGGGGGCTGCTGTCGCTCCAGCCATCTCATCTGCATTCCAGCCAGCAGAAAGGAGGAAGGCCAGAAGTTGACCATTCCTCCTCCCTGTAAGGATGCCCCCCAGACATTGAACATACCACTTCCACTTACGTCTCGGTAGCCAGTGCTCAGTGGTTTGGCCACACCCACCTGCAAGGGAGTCTGGAGAATGTCCTCTATTCCTGCCAGCTGTGTGCCCAGCTAAAAGTCAGGGTTTCTCTTACTAAGGAAGAGGGGCCATTAGATACTGGGGGACAGCTAGAGCGGTCTCTGCCTCGGGGCTGTGGGGGTGGGAGGTTTGCTTCCCGAGGAAGGGTCTTGCGCCCTTGCCCTGTCACTGCCTCCTCTAGCCCTGGAGCTCAGGTGGGGACGTGGGGACCATGGCCATGGAGTTCCCTCCTGGCAATCCAGTTTTGCGCACCACACGGTTCTTTGCTAAGTTCTTTCATTGGCTCTAACTCCAGGATTTTGCTCAGTCACCCCGGGCATATGGAGCAAATTCAGGGATCTTCCAATAGAAATGAAAGCATTATTTTTACCCCTGCATAAAAATAATAGGTACTCATTATATTTAACAGAAAAGAGAAAATGGAAATGTGGAAATGTGGAAATGTAAAAGATTTACCCGAAGTTCCACCATCCAAAGACAATCAGTACTGTTCACACGTGGGGATTCTTCCTTCTAGACTTATATCTATATGTAATTTCTACTTTTCTTTTTAGCCTGGTTATAATCATACGGTGTCTACGCTTTTTATTTGATTTCTTCATTGAGCGTTGTAAATAAGTCCTTTGCCGCCTCGTCGCAGCCCTGGTTAAAATGGCTGCGTTCTGTCCCAGCTAGTGGCTGGGTATCTTGGTTCGGTGGGGGTAACGGGGACAGAGCTCTGTTTTTTCTCCCCTCCTTACTCCATCTTGAGCAAGATGTGTCTATGCCTTTTGCCTCAGGGAAGGGATATGGCAGAGATAGCCTTCAAGTCACTTTCTGGCTTTTGTTTTCCAAAAGCCTCAAGCTTCGGGAGCCCTTAGAGCACAGGTTTCCAAAGTGGGGTGGTGGCCCAGGGGGTGCCTAGGGGGATGCACTGGGGAGCAGAGAGGTTATCCCGAACAGAGTTCCCCAACCCTGGCCCCTGTTATCTGTTTGCACAACGCATTCCAACTGTCTCTCTCTCTCTTGCTTTCCCCCACCAGGAGCTGGAAGCCAAAAATTCCCCTTCCCAGTCTTCCTGGCAGCAAGGATGGCCGAGTAATATGCTCCTTGCTCATGAGAGGTAAGCAGAAGCTGGCTGTGAATTTTTCTTCGAGAGCCTTTGCGTCTCGGCCAGGCCCGCCCTTCCTCCCTCCCCTTTCCAGCATGCATCTTCACCCAGTAGGAACTGTCTGTGGCCCAGGAGCCCGAGCCCTCCAACGCTCCCCAGTCCCCACTATGCCCTGTTGCCCCCCATCACCGTGGCTGGTCACCCACCATTCCTCCTTTGACTGTCAGCTCCAGGAGGGCAGGGATGGGTCTCTTCTCTTCACTCCTGTGTTCTCGTGGGGCCTGGATCGGTGCCTGATGCAGAGCGAAGTGCTGAGTAATCTTTGTTGAATGACTGATTTGGCATGAGCTGCTGTGTTCTGTGTGCTCAGTTTGATTAGCGTTTTGTGTTACCTGCTGGGTCCAGATAGGCATCTGATTTTACAAGCCCATGTGAAAGTGTCGCTTTTTCGTCTGTCAAAGTAGAAAGAATAATAATGATTCCTGACCTCGAACAAGGCCTTAAAGGCTCCACACACCCAAAGGCAGCATAACTTAGTAAGAGCAGAGGCTGAAGAGAACTTTTCCTCTAAAGGGCCAGATGTAAATATTTTTGGATTTGTGGGCCACACTGTGTTTTGGTTGCGACTTCTCAACTTTACCAGCATAGCATGAAAACAGCCACAGGCAATATGTAAATGAATGGGCCCGGCTGGCTGTGTGTCAATAAAACTTTATCGACAAAACCAAGAAGTGGGCCAGATTTGGCCAGAGGGCGGTGGTTTGCTGACCCCTGGTTTAGAGTGTGGATTCTAGAACCAGACAGCCTGGGTTCAAGTCGATTCACTAGTGGTGCAACTTTGGTCACTTTTACTTAATCTTTCTGTGAGTCAGTGTCTACATCTATCAAATAAAGAGGGTGTGTCATTCCGGGTCCAGCAGGAGATGGTGTTTCCCTTGGATGGTCCAGTGAAGGAACTCTTCATGCAGGTGGGCAGAGTGAAGGGTAAAGAGGTTGACAATGGCAGGTATGGTTTCCTCTCTTGGGTCTGAGGGGCCAGAGGGGAGAAATGCTGTTATAACCATGCAGTGAGCCCCGGAGTCATAGAGGAGGAGCCTGCTGGCAAAAGCTGTGGTCAAAGAAGATGGAGCTCTTGTCAGAACTGGATGAGATGAGAGGGATCTAGAGGAAAGAACACCCCTACGTCTCTCCCCTCCTGCCCCTCCAGGCTTCTGCTGCTTCCTCCTGCTGGGAAGCCTGGCCAGAAACCAGAGGGCGCCTGGGTCAGCCTTCTGGTGCATAGAGCCCGGTGGGATGTGGCTGTCAGGGGCAAACAGAATATCCAGCACTGAGGCTGGTAAGAACATTATAACTATGGTTTTAAAAAATACACCTGTCCGGGCGCCTGGGTGGCTCAGTTGGTTAAGCGACTGCCTTCGGCTCAGGTCATGATCCCGGAGTCCTGGGATCGAGTCCCGCATCGGGCTCCCTGCTCGGCGGGGAGCCTGCTTCTCCCTCTGACCCCTTCCCCTCTCATGCTGTTTCTCTCTCTCTCTCTCTCTCTCTCTCTCTCTCTCTCTCAAATAAATAAATAAATAAATAAAATCTTAAAAAAATACACCTGTCTGATGTTTGTACACCCAAGTTCATAGCAGCATTCCTCACCATAGTCAAGAGGGGAAGCCACTCAAGCGCCCATCGACTAGTACGTGGAGAAGCAAAATGTGGTCTCTCAGTCCCGTGGAGTAGTATTCAGCCTTGAAAAGGAAGGCGAGCCTGACACCTGCTGTAACATGGGTGGACCCGGAGGACAGCGTGCTGCGTGAAAGAAGCCAGTCACAAACGGACAGCTACCCTCTGGTGGCGCTTACGTGAGGTACCCAGAGGAGTCAGCTTCGTAGGAGTCACATCCACAGGCTCTAGGTAGACGTGAATTGTGGAGGACACTGCCGGCCCCAGGCCGTGGCGTTAGCACGAGTCAGTCCGTGCACCTGCTCACAGCGAGCGCCTCGGCCACCGCGGGCCACTGTTGTTCCGCGGGAGGAATACAGATCCCCCTCTTGTTTAAGCCGCTGCTTGGGGGGCTCTGGTACGTGCTGCCTGCCCCTCCCGGGGATGCTCCTCCGCCCCCACTCAGCTGCAGGGTTCGGTGGGGAGGGCGCAAGCTCGCAGTACAACGGAGGAAGCTGCTCCCATTCGGGCTTTCCAACAAGGAGGGCTTAATGAGGCAATTACGCAGAATTATCTTCTCTCTCTCTCCCGCTCCATCCTCCTGAGCCTGTCGGAGCATCGAGCCTGGAGGGCCCTCGAAGAGGAGAGGAGCCCGTCCTTCCCCCCCACCGCAACCCCCAGTTTCTGGGGGTGAACAGGACTCAGAGGGGGCAGTGGCTGGGCCAAGGCCACACAGCGAGTTGGTGGGACCACACCCAGAGCCCCAGGACCCCGGCGGGTGAGGGGAGTGGAATAGGGGCGGTGGCCTGCCGGGGAGCCCCGGGCCTGGCCGGAGGGCGTGGTCACTGTGAGGCCCCTGGACTGTCCCCGGGTGGGGGACGCGGACCCGTGGGACCAGGTCAGCTGGGTCTTCAAGAGAAGCTAAAATCCACATTTGTAAGGAACACCATATAGTAACTCCAAGTTCTAGAAAACCCGGTATAGGCCCAATAAAGAGGTCCTTGCTGAAAATGTCTGCACTTGGATATTGTGGTGCCTGTGGGGGACACAGCCGCGAGGGTGGATGGGGCGGCGTGTAGGGCCCAGCGTGGTGGACCCCTGGCCGTCTCCTGGTCCCCTGAGTGGTGACGTGGGATCTTCTTGGACTGCCCACATTCATGTTCTCTCCAACACCCCCCTTACAGCCGAGGAATCTGCGGCGGCCCAGCCACGCACTGGGTGCACAAGGGTGCCCATGAAGAGGTCATCGGGGGTGATTTCAGGCCATGCTTGGCGGGCTTGCTTGGCCGCTTATCCTGGAAGAAGCATCCACCGCCTGTTGTACTGCATCCACCCAGAGGCGCTCCTTTTTCTAATTTCCTGCAGTGGTGCCAGGTCAGTCTGGGTCCTCCAAGCAGCAGATTCCAAGGGGAGGTTAGACGTGCAAGAGATTGACTGGGGGAAATAGCTCTGAGCGGAGAAGGGGAGGAGGAGACGGGAGAGCCTTCGGGCTGAGATGCTGGCCTGGCCTGTGGAGGAACAGGGGTTGGAAGGAGGGTCAGGTAGCAGGGACTCCACACAGTCCCAGGGAAGTTTTGTTCAGGCTGATCTTGAGTCCTGGAGCCAAGGCGTGCCATGAGGGGTATCATTTCCCTTCCATGCTGGGCCATTGGAGGGAGCCCCTGGGGACGCAGGGTGGATCCAGAGCATAGCAGGAGAGCTGGTAAGCACAGGGCTCATGGTCAAGGCCAGCACACATGCTGTATTTGCTACTGGGGGCCCTGGTCTGTGAAGGCATGCAGGCCTGGAATTTCTCTGATGCCTTATACTTCGGGGTAGCTGTGCAAGCGAATTTTGGCATCGATATCACAGTAGATCTGAAATTGCTGCAACATAAAAGCTGTCCCTTACCCCACAGCATGACGCCTCATGCCCCAGGGGAGTGCATGGTCTTATAGAGATGTATTAGTTTCTTGTTGCTGCTGGGACAGACTGCCAAAACTTAGTGGCTTCACACAATACATATTCTCGTACACTTCTGGAGGTCAGAAATCCAAAATGAGTCTCACGGGATGAAAATCATGGTATCAGCAGGGCTGGGTCTTTCCTTGCATCTTTTAGCTTCTAGAGGAGGCCTGCGTTCCTTGGCCATTGCCCCTCCCCCATCTTCAGAGCTAGCAACAGCTCCTTTGTTTTTTGGGGGAACGGCCCCCCCATCTTAGCCCATGTGCTGCATGTGGATGTGACTGTTCCCCTCTCCTCTCCAACTCAAGGATGAGCAAGAGGCTCAAGCCTGGCTCATCATAGTGGTTCATGACCTTGGCCAGGCCAATGAGAGCTTTACCTGGGATTTGGGGTGAGCTCTTTTTCTGCAAGGTGGTTAAGCCAATAAAATGAAAATCTGGAGCTGCTGGGGTGGTCCTCCTGCCTCCAGGTATGAAGACCTGGCTTGAGAGTAAAGTCTACACAGAAGAAAGGCCAATTGCTATTGACCTTGAGACCTGGATCCAGCTGTACCTGAAGCTAGCTACACAGGCCCTGAAATTTTCAGATACTGAGATCTTAAATCCCCCTTTTGGCTTCAGCCAACTCAAATTGAGTTTGTAATTCTTGTTACTAGGAGTCCTGACTGGTACTCCCTTCTCCAGTTTTGAATACCCAACCCAATACGGCAGAAGGAACATGCCAAACTCATGCCAGCCTCACTCACTTCCCTTCCTCTCCCTTCTCTTCCCCGCCTCCAGCTATGTTATTGGGTGATACATCCTAATGTATATTTAACAGTGGCTCAAAATCAAATTAATTTAGATTGGTTAATAAACTGTAACATCCGTTTCTAAATCAAGCTACATTTTCCTCTTGAGCAACTAAATTCATGCCTGTTGGTTTAATTTGTTGCTATTGTAATCCTTTAACACTGATGAAATTAGGGAAAGGTTTCTAGTGAAATTATCCAGATTTGATTAGGGTTGGACATATTAATATTTTTCCTTCCCAGGAGTCTTTGGAGAGAGATTGGCTGAGAGTGTGCGGGTTCCATGTGCTGTGGACTGTGATCTCAGAAAGCAGACTCATCCTGTCCGGTGGCAGATAATCCTTCTTTGGGTGTGCATTTATTGAGTGCTGACTGTACGCAGAGCCCTGGATATTCATGTTCTCAATGGAGGGTCTGAAAGAAGAAGAGCTTCTGGGCGTCTATGGAGGAGTTGTTGTGATTTATGGGTGCCTCCCTATCACCCCACCTCCAGTTATAGTGGAGCCTTGTGTCTTGTTCACATAACACCAGTGCCACGGAAGTAGGTGCTCACATGCCACCCTGTTTGACCTTGACTTTGACCTTGACCCTGAAGAATTTCCTGCTGACACAGGTGAGATACACCTCTCTCTAAGGCTCCATGGCCAACTGGTGGAGGCAAGGGAGGGGGGAAGGGGGGGGTCCAGGCTGGACACAGCCCCACGGAGAGGAGTGAAACCAGGCAGGTGGGTCTCCATCTGCCCTCCCGCTGCGGGCCCTGCCCAGCTTGTCCCGTCCACCAGCTAACTCCATGTGTTGTGGAATGTGCCAGGCCTCTCCCCAAATAGCACATAATCTGCAGAAGAATCTGAAGTGGGTTTCCAGGTTCCCTCCTTCAGGAAAGAGTGGGTTGGGCAGGGCCTGGGACCTAAGACTTGTGGTGCATGAGGTCAGGCACAGAGAGGATCCCTAGGAGGGTCCCCCTCCTCCACTGTCCAGCCGGTCTGTGGGGAGGGGGGGGTCTCCACTCACTGGCATTCTGGTGGGTGATTCCTGGGCCTGGCAGAGTTCTCTAGAAGGGTTGCTGCCCCTTTACTCCACTTGGGTGAGCGACGTACCAATGGCGTGGGCAAAGTCTCTGCTCGATGCTGGATGCCTTTCAGACCCCCAGATGGGCGGAGCAAAGTCCCACTGCGGAGCCTTTGACTGTGCTGTTCCCTCTGCTGGGCCTGCCTTTTCCCTGCCTCCCGTCTGCTCCTCTTCATGCCAGGAGCCGAGACCTGAGTCTCTTCCTCCTCGGAGAAGCTTCCCTGTCTCCTTGGAACATGCTCTCCTAGCTCTGGGTGCTTCCCCTTCAGAGAGTCAACCACAGGTGCTAATTGAGACTTGTGGAATTATTTCTTCATACCCAGCTCCCTGCCCCTCCCGCCCCCACCGGCCCCTGCCCGGCTGCGAAGTTAACGAGAGGAGGAACCCCACATTTGTAACCCAGAGTTGCCCTGTGGTCCACAAATGTGTTTAGCTGCCCTTGCACAGAGCTTTATGACTTTTAAGAAATTAATCGGCACCATTTATTTAAAAAGATTTATTTATTTATTTGAAAGAGAGAGAGCACAAGCAGAGGGGCGAGGCAGAGGGAGAGGGAGGGAAATCCTCAGGCAGACTCCTTGCTGAGCGCAGAGCCAGACACCGGGCTTGAGACCACGACCCTGAGATCATGACCTCAGCCGAAATCAAGAGCCGCTGCTCAACTGACTGAGCCACCCAGGCGCCCCAATCGGCACCATTTTAAAGTTAGGAGATTTCACCTGAAAATCTGGATTTGGGGCCTCTGTTTAAAACAAATCAGAAGATTTGGTAACCTTGGGCCCTACGTCCCTACATGAGGACAGTTGGTGGGAACTGGCCTTTAAACAGGGTGGTGAGCTCCTGTTCACTTGCCCCACTCCCCACCAGCCCCTATTGCCCACACCCAAGCTGCGTCGCCTGCTTACATTACTTGTCTGACCTCCGTAAATGGTGTGCTTCAGCCCCTCGCTGACTCCTTGTGTCCTGGCCCCGGACTGCCTTTATGTCCAGTCAATTGTCGAAACCATCTGGTGGGACACATGTCCACATTTTTAAGACAGGAAAACTAAAGTTTAGGAGAAGTTAGTGCCCTTCCCAAGGTCACACAGCAAGTGGGTGGCAGAGCCAGGATGTGAAGCACTGATTGTCTGGTTCCCAGACTTGGGGTCCCTCCACTGCATCCCAAACCTGCACCAACAGGGACAGAAACATCTTCTTTTCACTTACAATGCCACCTATATCCTGGTCAGAATTCCTGCTCACTCCATGTAGGGGAGTGGGAGGGGAGATCAGATGTTCAGAGGGACCCCAGGGGTACATGAAGGAGGGGAGAGGGGTGACCAGGAGAGCAGAGGCTCTAGCCCCGCATGGCCAGGCCGGAATGTGACCCAGACTGGCAGAATTTCTGATGTTTCAAGAGAAGCCAGGCATCTGGATCTGTGTGTGTGAAATAATCTGTCAGTGTTGTGCAGACATTGCAATGTATATAAAGTCCCTCAGTGGTCACACTGAGCACGTCAGCGGCCGGGTGCCCCTGCCTTGTGGCCAGGTTGTGACTTGGCTTGAAAGCTTGGTTTTCATCGCTGGCTGCTGGGGCCAGGCTGTGTGCGGGGGAGTCCAGCCTCTTCACCCACTGTTGTCAGGGGGCTGTGGTCAGGGCTGTCTTGGCTGGGCTGAGCATCTTTCGCAGGGCCCCTGAGGTCCCCAGGACTTGGGAGGCATAGTGCCACAATCTCTGGACCCAGAATCACCACCACCCTCCCTGACACTTACACGACCGCCGGGCCCTTCCCTCGTGGTGTTTGGCTATTTACCAGTCATTTATAAAAAAAGAAAAAGTATTGGCCACCTGCTAGTACCAGGCCCCATACAAAGCCCTGTGTAGCTTCCACAACAAAATCAGACATGACTCCTAGAGTCTAAAAGAGAGTTCTCCCACCTTCTAGAATGTCAGCTCCATAAGGGCTGGGCTATTGCTTGTCTTGTCCGCCACTGTCTCCCACCGCCTCAAACATTCTCTGGCATGTAGTAGGTGCTCAGCAAATGTTTGTTGAATGAAGACCAGCATGGCAGCATCTTTCCATACATTTGCTAATGGGAATTCCTCAAAAGGAGCTCTTCTTGTTATCCCTCCTTTTGGAATGGGGCATCTGAGAGGTGAGGGAATTGGCTGGCTCTGCCCTGCCGCTCGAGGTGGGGCCAGACACAACGTGGGCCTCCTCCTTGGGGGCCTCCTCCTCGGGGCCCTCCTCCTCGGGGGCCTCCTTTCCTTCTGCACTTCCTTTCCGGCATGCAACCGTAGCTTTTTTTTTTTTTTTTTGACACAGCGGATTTTCAGAGCCTCTGGTTGACACCCAGTGACTAAACAGATGGGTAGGGAAAGAATGTCTCCCGTCACAGGTCAGCAAAGCCCATTCAGGCCTCTCTGGGTGGCTCACCTCATGGAAAGGGGCCTCACCTCTTCTTCAGAAAGAACATTCTGGAATCCAATCAGCATGAGGAGTTGCTCCTGGAAGGGAATTTCGACATTCATCAGACGTAATTATTTCCTTAAGTGAAATATTTAAACAGAGCTTCAAGGCATCCAACAAAAGAAAATGAGGTTTAGGGGAAATACACACACACACACACACACACACACAGACCGCATTCTTTCCTCAAAACATAAGCTGGAAGGATTTTATCTGCTCTCAGAGGGAAAACTCAAGAGGTTTAATTTAAAACTTGGGCGGGCTCATGGCTTTTCAATGGGGTGATTGTTTCATAGTCAGGGAATGAGATAATACGAAAAGGTTTTCGAGCCAGTGTTTGGTTTGGCTTCAGAAATTCAAACCTGGCGTCCTTCTGAGAGCTTTCGGGCCTCAAGCGTCGCTGGGCTGGTGTCTCCCCTGGTCAGAGAGCAGATCTGCAATAGCATTTATGCCGCCCGAGCTGTCCAAGGGGATGCAGGTGGAGGGAGGGGCTTGTGCGCGTGTGCAGCCTGGGACAGGGTTACCAACCCTGCCTCCTTCCTTGTCACCCAGCCTCGGGGTGCCCGGAACCCTGGCGACGGTGTAACATACAGACTGAGCATCTGGAAGCCCCTTGATGTGACATCATCTTTTGCTCTGTCAGGGTTCATAACTCTCCCCCCATCTTCATCAACCCGTTGGATGGAGAGTCCAAACCAACCTTCTCAGAAGGGCAGGCTGCACTGTCCCGCCTTCCTGGGATTCCTTTTCTGTGGGTTTTATCAGGTGGAAACGAGCAGAATGAGCCCTACCCATGTTGGTGTGAAAGTCGACGACCGCTTCTCCCCTTGGCTTTGCCTCTTCCATTCTGCTCCAGGCTCTCTTGGGAAAATGCTCATTTCTAGGAGAACAGGGTTTCTTCCCAGGGCCCGAACTCAGGGAGAAGGGAAACTGGCGGGGACAAAACCGGGTGGCCTTTGTTCTCAGAAGGAGCCTTCCGAGGAGGGAGAGCTTGCCTCGCGGGTGGCTGGACAGGAAGGGAGCTCCACTGGGTCCCCCGATGGTCTCAATTCAGAGGCAGCACGTCCTTCGGGGAACCTGGCTCA
Source organism: Callorhinus ursinus (assembly GCF_003265705.2). Lineage (NCBI taxonomy): Eukaryota > Metazoa > Chordata > Mammalia > Carnivora > Otariidae > Callorhinus > Callorhinus ursinus. The sequence goes on along the minus strand of NW_027397103.1, from coordinate 13,220,924 downwards.
TCAGCCACCTGGTCCTGCCCTGCACGGAGCCCCCTGCGCTGTGGACGCCGGCGGGGGAAGGTGGGGCCTGATCTCAGAGAGTGTGCCTCTCAAAAGGCTGCTCGCTTTTCCTTCTGCAACTGGCTGCTGACTTTTGGAGACACCCCCCCCGCCCCACCAAAAGGCTTTCTCTCCTCAAGAATTCTCCCCGCGGAGCCCTGCCTCTCAACGTCCCCTAGGACTGGCCCTAACTTTGCCCCCAGCTCTCACCCACCGACACCCATCCTTAACCCTAACCTTACCCTCCTGTGAGGCCTGGGCAGCTGGAGGTGATCTTCGGCTCTCCTGGCGGATGTCCCCGCTTCCCCTCAGGCCCTCAGCCCTGCTGAGGACCCCGGGGCAGGCTGCTCTCCTGAGCAACCACACCAGCATCCCCCAGCGGTGAGATGCTGGAGAACGCCAGCCACTGTCAAGGGCTCCCCCACGTGCTGAATCCACCCCGCTCTCTGAAACCCACAGGGCAGCAGGGTCGCACTCCCTGAAGGCCCCAGGGCAGGATCTCTCCTGGCTTCTCTCTGGCCTCTGGGGGCTGCCAGCAATCCTTGGCCTCTTTGCCCGCGTCCCTGGCTGTCCTCTCTCTGGGTCCCTGTGTGGTCACATGGTCTTCATACCCATTCGCCTGTCATTGGCTTCAGGGCCCAGAGGGATCTCGACCTGACTTGACACCATCCACAAAGACCCCGTTTCCAAACAAGATCACACTCACAGGTTCTGAGTGGACATGGATTTGGGGTGGGGGTGGACACTCTTCGACCCGGTGTGCTCCCCATGAGCCTGCACCGGGCTGCACTTTCCATGTTTCCCCACGCCATCCTCACAGCAGCCCACAGATACCCCCATGGCCACACCACACGTTCCCATGCGCGGAGGAGGGCGCGGAGGTTCGGAGCCGTGAAGAGGCGAGTGTCCCCCGTCACAGAGCTGGAGTGACAATGACGCTGCCTTCCGAGCCCCGAGCACCCGGACTCTGGAACTCTCTGGCTCTGTTGAAACCTCTGCAGTGTCTGGCCCTCCATGCACTTAGCCCAAGAGCAGCCCGAGGGAGAAACCTCCGGCTCGCAAAGCTCATTTCTTTGGGGGCACTTATTTCTAGATCCTCGTTCCAAGCAGACAGACCCGACCAGCCCATGCTGGGGGCACAAGGGACTGAAAGGTGATCTGGGCAAATCGGTGGAGACGATACAGAGCATCGGGTGCCAGGCCTGCTCAGAACTCCGAGGTCTGCTTCGGGGTGAAGACAGAATTGTGCACTTTACCGGGCTTAATTTTATGTGAGTTTTACCTAGAATTTTTTTTTTTTGTCTTCACATTTTTCCTTTATCAAAAATCTCACCACTAGAGTTAGTCTTCAGTCTTGAGGCCCTGGAAAGGCCACCACCATGGTCCCTTGTTTCATCAGAGATGCGGTGTCCAGGAGGCCCGGGGTAGAATGCACATATATCTCCTGAGAGGTGGGGAGAGAGAGCCAGGCTACCACCGGAGTGGGGTGGGGGTGTCTCCTTGGCCAGCTGTCCCTGTACAAAGCATGGGGATGCGGTGCCGGACGGGTAAATTTAATGGTGTTTCCGGGAAAGGAATATAGAAAAAGGGAGGGCAGCGGGAGGCAGAAGGTTGAAGCCCACCGGCTTCTCCTGTTTCGGCTGCTGGCCGATCCGGCACATCCCTGTCCTCACTCCATCAGCTGTCCCCAGGCCCCTGCCCTTCCCGCCCGCCGGGGAGCCGGGTGGCTGAACTGTCAGCCCTGGGAGCATAGCTTCCTGTGTATTTGCCGAAAGGTCTGATACAGCAATAGCTCAATTTTATTGATCGTGTCAATGGCAATAATTCAAGAAAGCTATTTAAATTCATGGGAGGAAGCCAGAGCAATTATCCGCGTCTGCCTCAGATTCTCCATCATTTTTGTTGTTGGCTATTGAGCATGGAGACATTTTGTGTAAGGCTGATATGGCAGCACAGGGGGCTGGTGAGGGCTGGGGTTTTATTTGCAGCCCAGGAAAAAAAAAATCATAATCAACAGTTTGCCAGATATAAATCTATATGCACAAAGGTTTACGGGGCGTTATCCCGGGGCGTGCAGGCACCCAGCGGTTTAAATTCATTTTGTCCCTAATCCCAGCCAAATCCCCTTGGCATATTCCCGCAGTCCCTATTTCAGCACACAATAACATTGTGATTTGTGATGGAGCAGGTGATTTTTTTTTTTTTTTTTTTTTTTGCCGTCTTTCCCCTGTAGTTAAACTTTAATGAAAACTTAAATCACACCGGAATTCTCACGGGTGACAAGCAGATGAGATCAGTGGAAAGCACGGCGAGCCTGGCTGGGTGGGCTGTGAGGTGGAGGCGGTGAGAGGGAAGAGGCCCCCACCCGCCCCTGCCACCACAGTGCCTTGCACCCCATCCCTCAGCATCCTCTCTGGGCAGGAATCATGATTAATTCAGCTCTAAGTCCCTGGCTCCTGGCATAGTGCCTGGTACACAGCAGGTGCTCAATGAATAATTGAACAAATGAATGAGCTGGGTGGGTTGCTTACTTTACAGGGTGGCTGGTCAAATTCCGTTGCTCCTGGATATCGTGATGTCATGGTATTTTCTCTGTCTGTGCTGGACATCTTGTTTGCCTCTTCAGGTCTGCTCTCCCCCCTTTTCTATTCTGATCCCTACTGGCTGACTCAGGTAGGCTGTATCCCCTGGGGTCCTCAGCCCTCCGGGATCTAGGGGAAGCCAGCCAATGGGAGGCACCAGCTGGAGGTGAGAGGTGGGTGGAGAAAGAGGCCAGGGTATTTATTCCCCAGTTCTCTGTCTGCCTGCCTCAGACTGACTGCGTCCCTCCTATTGGGAGGCTCTAATAGGGGTCCTCTCCGAGCACCCCTCCTCAGGTCCGCACTCACCCATGTGCCCTTCAGGTGCACTAACAGCTCCTCACCTTGCTGATGGGGAGAGGATTTAACAGGCCCTGCCCATACTTTTACAAATAGTCCCTTTGTTAGCTTTTCTCCATTTCCCACCTGAGGGTGCCCTCTGTGTTTTATAGGGGTCCTAACTGATAACATAGCTAAGCCATTATGTTCTAACGATTATCTTTTTAAAGTAAGTTAATGTGTTTTCACTCGAGTACCAACTTTGTCTTGCTGCAAGTCAGCAGTTCTCAAAGTGTGGTGTCAGACTAGCTGCTTCAGAATCACCTGGGAGCTCATTAGAAATGCAGATTCTTGGGCCCCACCCGGACCTGCTGAGTCCGACGCTCCCAAGGTGGGCTCAGCTGCCTGTGTTTTCACGAATCCTCCCGGGGTTTTTGACTCACGCTTAGGCCAAGAACCGCTGCTTGGTTAATTCTTGCAAATCATAGGTTTGGTGTGTGTGATCCACACTAGTGGTTATCTTCGTAGTATCCATTCTCTCCTTTTTTTTTTTAACTAATAAAACCATAATTTCGTACAGGACAGCAGTGTGTCCAGTTTAAACTCTACCTTTCCAGCTTCCTCTGCAAATAGGATGTTGCCCATGACACAGTTCTGGCCAAAGAGACCAAAGAGTTGGAAGTGGATGTCATTGGTGGCACTTCTGTGAAAGCTGTTTAGAAAGTGGAGAGGGGCACCTGGGTGGTGCATTCAGTGGCGTATCTGGTTCTTGGTTTCAGCTTGAGTCGGGTCTCAGGGTCCTGGGATTGAGCCCTGTTTTGGGTTCCCCACTCAGTGGGGAGTCTGCTTGTCTTTCTCTCCTGCTCTCTCTCTCTGCCCCTCCCCCTGCTCGCACTCTCTCTCTAAAATGAATGAATAAATCTTAAAAAAAAAAAAGTGGAGAGTAGGGGTGAGGAGCAGAAGAAGCTGGTGCCAGATTTTTTACCCTTTGCTCTTACCCCTCTTTCTGCCTGGAATTAAGATGCAATGCTGGAGGTAGAGCAGCCCCCTTGTGACCATAGGTGACCATTAGAATGAAAGATTTTAGATTTAGATTCGATAGCATGGTGGAGCTCTCTCTTAACAAAGAGACGGCTTATTTGGGGGAAGCTACTGTTATTTGAGTTTTCTGATATGTGTAGCCAAATGCAAGTCCTAGGTAAAATAAGTATGCAACTGTGACAATAAGAAGTGTTCATCGGTGTGTGCCACTCCAAATCGTCTTGCAGGTCACAAAACCCTGCTTGGATGAGAACGTCATTGCTAAAGGCAAGATGCCACTATAGATTGGCAAAAAGAGGCTTGCCTGACACGGAGCTGGGTACACAACAGATTGTGGGTTTTATGTCTCTGTTTATACCTACATTCTGGCAAAAGAGGATTTGAAAATTTTTCTGGAGTCAAGTTAAGCTGAAGTTACTTTGGAAGAGGAACCAAGGAAATCTGGATGGTGTCAAATGACATTTTCTCCATCATCAGCAGCATCGTCATCATCATCAATCACAAAATCTCTAGAATGGCCACTGTTTACAGGGCCATGTGCCAGATACTAGGGACTCCAGAGGCACTAATGGCCTGACCTAAGCTTCCAAGTTGCTCACTGTGCAGGCAAGAGGAGAGACCAAGAAGTCACTGGAGCTGGGCAGTCAGGGAAGACTGCAGGGAGGAAGTGGCATTTGGATTGGCAGTCAGGGGAACAGAGACTGTCCATTAACTGAACATCTACTTATTCCAGGCATTGTGTAGGGGCTACTGCCAGTCTCATAACTTCTCTGTGATAAAGGGATTACCACAAGGAAACAGGCTCAGAGAGGCAAAGTGACTTGCCAATGTCACACAGACTCTTAGGGGTAGAGGCTCAACTCTGAACTGTGAGAACCCAATCTGAGCCTATCAGTATTATGAATGGGGCTTCCACAGGACATGGAGATATGCCAGGGAGGGGACCCCCAACCCCAGAGAGACCACAGTCTTTTACTGCAGCCAATGGCTCAGAATCTACCAGAGCCCTCCAAAGAGTTTTTAATTATCCACATTTTCTAGAAAAGGAAACTGGTTCAGAGAGGTGAATCCACTTTCCCAGGGTCATACAGCTGGAGGAGCAGAGCTGGGGCTCAGGCCTAGATCCATGGGGCTCCAGGGGCTCTGAGTGCACTGTGGATCCCAGGAAAGTTTCATGGAGGAAGAGGAAGAGATTTGTTGTTGCTTTTGCTTGAAGGACAGTTTACTTTGTTGTTGTTGTTATTAAATTATTTTTTACTACCCCCTCATGCTTGTTAATCCCTTCAATCTCCACAACCACGTGGAGTTGGTACTATTTTTGACCCCACTGTGCAGAAAGGGAAACTGAGGCAGGTTGTTATTCGACCTCTCTGTTCTTTACTTTTTGGGGGCACTTCTCTTATTCCCCATTCTGCAGGCGGCCCAGTGCCCTGGACAAGGTTTCTGTGCAATTCCAGTGGAGTGTGAGCAGCAGGGGCTTACGTCTTGAACATCTGAGGCATTGCTTGTAACCACCTAATCTCACTGATGGACTCTGTCATGCAACTCTCTTCTTCCTTTCTTCACCGCGTGGCTCCCGCAGGGCATGTCTATGGCCTGCCCTGCCCAGGCTCTCTCCTTCTGGAAGGAAATTCTCCCCTCCTGTGTCCCACTGGGGGAAATCCCCGCTTCCTTGTTCTTCACCTGTGTGGTTTGAGTGCGTGAAACTCTGCCCCATCACCACAGCCATTGGTCTAGAGATAGTCATGTGACCTAGTCATGTGGCCCAGGCTGAGCCAATGAGAATCTTCCCTGGGACTTCTGCCGGAACCACTTGGGAAAAAGATCTCTTTTCCCACCGAGTTGTTACACCAGTGGGATGCAACTGAAGCTGCCTGAGAAAGAAACCAGCCTAGAGGAAAGTAGCTCCAAGAAGGAGGGGCCGATGACATGATTTGTGCCCCTGAATCCAGCTATGTTTGAAATCTACCCTGGACTTTTCGGTTGCACGAAACAAGAAATCTGGGAGTTGGCATTCTATCGCTGGTTCGCTGATTGTCCTGACGCATTCAGCCTCGTTTCTAAGATTCCTATTCCCTGTCCCCAGCCTGGGGCATTTCTGGTCGCAGCAGATTTTGCTGAGGTTTGGGAGCGAGGGAGGGGTTTTATAAACCATGCTGCTCAGCCTCCCTGCCTTTCCTGTTTACCCGTCCCCCTCCACCCCTCCTCCCCCAGAAACAACATCTCCTAAACTTTCCTATGCTGCCCCGCCCCCCAAGCTTGGGCTCCCATCACACGTTTCCAAACTTTCATCAGTGTGTCTTAGTGTGGAAATGGTTGTCCACTCTTTCCCCACACCCTGGCCTCATAGAACAACCAGCTTTGGCCTTCACCATGTCCACGTTTCCCTTCCCCTTTGTGAAGAGGCTAAAGGCATGAAAAGGTCTAAGTTCAGGTTCCAGCCCAGCCCCTCTATTCAGCAGCTGTGTGACCCTGGGCATGTTACTTAACCCTCTCTGTGCCTCCTAACGTGGTCTGTAAAATGGATATACAGATGAGGGCTTTGTCTTAGGTCTGCTGTGAGGATTTACTGAGCAAATTTATGGAAAACACTCAGAAGCAAGCCCTGCTCTGAAGTGTTTGTTATACAGTTATTAAGAGGAGGCAATGGGGCGCATGGGGGGCTCAGCTGTTAAGCATCTGCCTTCGGCTCAGGTCATGATCCTGGGGTCCTGGGATCGAGCCCCGCATCGGGCTCCCTGCTCCGCGGGAAGCCTGCTTCTCCCTCTCCCACTCCCCCTGCTCATGTTCCTGCTCTCACTATCTCTCTCTCTCTGTCAAATAAATAAAGTCTTAAAAAAAAAAAAAAAGAGGAGGCAATGTAGGCACTCATGCCCCCGCTGAAATGAATTACACTACCTCCCTTAGAAGGCAGAAGCAGTTACCATTCCTCGAGCCCAGTGCATCTGGGATTTCTTCTGTCAAACAGAAAGGAGAGCCCTGAGAGGTTAGGGGGTCAGGGAGGCAGGTTGGGGGAACCTCACACTTGGAGGGAGAGCCTTCGGACTTGGGTCCTGGGAATCAGGAGCTGTTACTGGTCTTGGAGTAGGGAGAGGAGGTGGTTTCAGTTTGCCGGCTGGGGTGGTATGCAGTGGTGCCACATTCTTGCTGCAACCTAAGGACTCCAGCCATCCGGCTCCAGCAGTGGATAATAAAGGAGCAGCGGCTCGGTGGGAGCTGAGAGCCGCCCGACAGCCTAACCGCTTAACCGCTGACAGGGAGATGAAAAAAGGACTCAATCAAGCTAACAGCCCTTCCTGGCTGCCCTGCAGCGATTGCGCTTTGTGCCGAGCTGGCGAAAATACTGGCCCTTGAAGTGTTTTCTCTCTCCGGGGAGCAGCTGCGAGAGGAGAGGCGACGCTGGGCCAGGCTGGAGGGTGCGAGCCGCTGGGGGCTGCCGAGAGGGGAGTTCTTCCACGCCTGCCCGAAGTAACCACATACCCGTGTTCATGGAGCCGGCGTGCTCTTTACGTGTGGTGGTCTCGCTTTACTCCACTGGGCAGACGAGGAAACTGAGGCTCAGAACAGGAGAGCGGCCCGTTCGAGGTCATATGCCTAGGAAGTTCCAAATGTGGACCAGGTGTGTCTGATTCCAAATTCCGGGTAATTGTGATGCTGCCGGCCTCGCAGATCTGTGAGGAAGGGGGCGGAGGAGCCGGTGTGGGGTGGGGAAACCGATTTGGGAAGCAACTTAGGGAAGGCCGAGCCTGGGGCGGGGCTTTGCAAGCGACATGAGGGTGACCTGCATGCAAAAGGAAGAGGGCTGTGTGTGTGTGTGTGTGTGTGTGTGTGAAAGAGAGAGAGACAGAGACAGAAACAGAATTATTAGCCTCTTTCTTGATTCTTCAGAATTCCCTGATGTCCCAGACCACTTCCAAAGCTGTGAAATATCCACTCATTCATTCATTAAACATATACATATATTTAACTGAGTGCCTACTACATACCAGGCACTATGCTAAACTCTGGGAAGTCTAGCAGAGGACAGGACAGACAAAAATCAGATCCTTCATGGAGTGATTATACTAGTTGCGAGGCAGAGAGGAGAAAAGGTAAATCATCAAGGAAGGAACCCCCCCAAAAAAGGGTAAACAACAAAGAGCAGAGTCTCAGGATTAAGGCAGGGGTGGTAAGATAGAAAGTCACTGGCATGGATGGGGAAGGGGCACTTTAACTAAGATGAGCTTGGAAGGCTTCCTGGAGGAGGTGATGTTTGAGCTGGAATATTTGATGCTTCTGTGTGTCAGGAAAAAGCCGAGGGCTGGGCACCTGCGGGCGGGGACTGGGTGAGAAAACCTCTGACCCCCTTCATCTTCACCAGAAACCCTTCAGATGACTGCAACTGCAGCTGAGATCTTGCCTGCAACTTCCGGGGAGACCCTGAGCCGGCATCACCCACTAAGTCACTGATCCTGATCCCCCCAGAAGCTGAGATAATACTTAATTGTCCTTAAAGCTGCAAAGTTTGGGTGCATCTTGTTACACAGCAACAGGTAACTACTACAAGGGCCACCTTGGAGGGAGAGGCTTTTTTGAGAGTGAGAAAATCTTTCCTGGAAACTCACCAGCCGTTGACCGCATTGTGTCACATGATTGGGACTAGACCAATCTCTGGCAGGGGGCGTGGTCATCTTGAACCAATCAGGACGCTCGCCCTGGGCCTGGCTCTCCAGGACCAGGGAAGGTGGCAGATCCTGGAGCGAAACCAGGGAAGAGGGTGTGTGAGCACTTCCTCCTGTCCTCCAAAGCCTCCCATGGTTTAACACCCAGTACATCCTTCAGTGTCAGCAACTACCACGTATTGAGCACTAACTGTATGCCGAGGTACTCACCTGCATGGAGCTCTGGCTCCCCCGTACTGTCGCATCTACTTGCCTTCATCTGAGCCTCTGCACGAGCTGGTCCTGCCCCTCAGCGTGTCTTTATGCCCCTGTTGCCAGTTCAAGTCCTGCCCTTCCTGTAAGGACCTCAGGCTCCACCAAGACTCCCACCCAGAGATTACCCGGACAGATCTGGTGATTTAATCACTATCACCGCCCACACTTACCCATCATGTGCACTTGTTCATTTGTTTGTAGTTGGTCTCTCCTCTGCTAGCCCCGTTAGAACGAAAGCTCCAAGAAGGCAGGGATGGGGTGGGTGTTATCCCTTTCTCCTTAGAAGGAGTCTGGCCGCTTGGGTTCCCATCCTGCTCTTCTGGTTATTGGCTGTGTGGCCTTGGGCTCAGGAGAGAGATGTCTTCTCTCTCTCTCTCTCTCTCTCTGTTGCAGTTACTGGCAGTCACCCTGGCTTTGATCTGAAGGGTGAGTTCCAAGTCTCGTGGGCTGGCCAACCCTGACCATGATGCCGACGGTTGGACCCTGAGCCCCTGAGTCCCTGGCAAGAGACTGCCTTTCTCGAATGTGTGCTTCTTTCCAGACAAGATATGTGACAGGAGCTTCCTTCCTCAGGCCCCTCCACACAGGAGGCCTTCCCATGTGTCGCCGAAGGGTGTATCCCTGGGCCCAGGCTGGGGGAGCGGGAAAGCAGGCCAGGCTCAATAGAAGTCAGACCCCAGGTTCCCTTGGCTTCTCCTTTCCAGTCAGTGCTGCCCTGGGGAATTGCTCTTGGGGCCAGGACTCTGGGTTCTTAGTAATAATAATAGAAATAACAATGACGCCATTTGTGGAGATCTCCCCATGTGCCAGGCTCTGTTCCAAATAGATTGTTTTCAGGGACTGACCCAGCGGCCCTGTGAATGGGTCATAGCGTCATCCCCACTTTACTAATGAGGATGCCGAAGTACCACCGAGGGCGAGGCACTGGCCCCAAGGGGACACCCGGGAACGGAAGCCTGGAGTCTGACAAGCTGGAGACATTCTTTTTTTTTTTTTTTTTTAAGATTTATTTTGTTTATTTGTCAGAGAGAGAGAGAGAGCACAAGCAGGGGCAGAAGCAGAGGGAGAGGGAGAAGCAGCCTTCCCGCTGAGCAGGGAGCCCGATGCGGGGCTCAATCCCAGGACCCTGAGATCATGACCTGAGCCGAAGGCAGATGCTTAACCGACTGAGCCACTCAGGTGCCCCAAGCCGGAGACATTCTTGAGGGCTGGGCAGTGAGCTGGCGTGACCACAGCTGAGAACAGGAAGACTCTGGGCTTGTGGTTGGGATGACCTGGATGAATCTGGCTCCTCACCCACCAGGCAAGTTCTTAGGGCCCCAGCCCCTCAGTGTCCTTATCAGTGAGATGGAGCTGGATGTGGCCTCCCCTTTTGGCTGTTCAGAGCATTGCAGGAAAAATGACCCTGGAGCCCTCGGTATACATGCTGTATGTGTATACCTGGCAGACAGTAGATACTCAGTAAATGAAAGCTGGAAAGACAGCAGGAGGATGTAATTCCATCAAATATCCCTGGAAAGCAGGCCTCTTGCTGTCCCTCGCTTTTTTCAAGGTGCAGACTTTGAAGACCCAGTTCCTTTCAAGTGGGAATAAGAAAGAGGTAGGAAGAGAGAAAAGAGCACCAGGTATGATTTTTGGTTGCAGGTAATGGAAAACCTAACCCAGTGTTGTAAACAAACAGGGTTTAATTTTCCTGTACAAGAAGAAGTTCTGGGAGGCGGGAGAGTTGGTTCCAAAGCTCAGGCCTTTCTGGGTCGCTGTGCTTCTCCCGGCCTTTCCCTCAGATCACAAAGTAGCGGCCATGACTCCAGGCATCACATCCACATTCAAAGCAGGAAAAAAGGGCACAGGGGACATTAACTCTCTTTGCTTTTTTTTTTTTTTAAATCAAGGGAAGCAAAACATTTCCCACCATCTCCCCAGTTGCCTTCTGCTTCCATCTCATTGGCCAGAACTGCAAGGGAACCTGGGAAAGCAGATGGTTAGCTTTTTTAGACCTGGGGTAGATGCAGGCATGGAGAGAAGCCTGGGAAAGGGTGGGTGGGTCAGTCACAGTGTCCGTCACAGAGAGCCCACTCATTGCCAATTTCTTTGAATTTGGGACTTGGAACCTTGGAGCTGAGTCACCTGAGTTCAGATCCTGGCTCTTGGCCATTTTCTAGCTGTGTGACTCGGGCAAGTTACTTAACCGCTCTGTACCTCAGGTTCCTTCTCTCTAAAATGGCAACCACATTAGTACCTCCCTTGATGGGTCCTTATCTGAATGAAATGTTAATTTCACATATAAAGTGCCCAGCACATACAAAGCGCTATATAGGTATCAGCTGCGATTTTCCAGCTGTCGTCCCTCCTGGACCCCATCGTGGATGAAAATCGACACAGGTCAAATTGTCCTGGTTTTACATGACTCAGTATGGATTAACACATGCACCAAAAATACACCTCGTAGGGTGATGGAGACCTGGCCAACTCCGCAAGGCAAACTGTCGTATCCCAGGTTTGCCTTGCAAATTCCCTCATATAAAGCCAGGAGAGAGAAACAAACAGCTCAGCCTTTTCTCCCATCAACCAACCAGTCGACTTCCTCCTCCTTTATGGAGGGCACAGGGCTGCAGAGAATATTACTTAAAAGAATAGAAAAGGCATTCCAGAATCCAGTGCTAATAAAATTACTCTAAAAGCATTTCTCCCCTGTTCGAAGTTAACTCGCTCCTAATGATGATAAACTCCCCCGCTGCTGCCTGGCCCTTCCAGGGCCGAGGAGGCCAGTGATCCTCCAAAGGAGTAGATTTCGGCCTCCCGCCAGGGTCCTGGTTTTCTACGGACTCTGAGGTGGTCTGGGCACCAGAAGCACTAGTTTGGTTGTTGGCAGGGGGCAAGTGCTGAGGGGCATTTAGAAGCTGTCTGTGTGTGCTGTCCTGGGGAAGGAAATGGGTGGCCTGCTGTCTTCTGACCTCCTGGGTTCCTCTTTATGAGCTTTCCAAAAACAAAGGCTACAAGGAGAAGACAATACACTATTGACGGGTACCTGAGGAAGATGCTGGAATGTTTGGCTCATTTAAGCTGGATGAGGCCCAAATCCTGGAGGCTGTTCTGCAGATTGGACACTTGGAACAATATTCTGGTTTTCACTGGGTGAGTCACTCTTGGGAGACAGAGAACTGTGCTGTTGGCAGTTTCGCTCTGACTTTACGACAACTCATGCCCTTCCTTCCTCACCCCCTTTATGCCACAGCTCAAAAAAGCATTCAGTACCTGAAGCGGAGAGAGGCCTGGTTTCTCTTGATCTGCTCCAGGGAGACTCTTAGTAGGACTTTCTTTGGAGACATGGACAAAGTGTGGTGTACCTAGGGTTGCTTTGTGAATCACCAGGCACCATTCCTGTGGGAACGAGTCAGGGGGCTTTAAAGGTTTGACATTCTGGAGTCCTTGGATGTGCAGCTGACCAGCAAAAGGAATGTTTCACCTTCAGGGCCGTTTTGGAGCTGGGGACATTCCAGACCATAGCGCTGGGGCCTGCATTTACTTTCTCTACCAACACAAGCTCGGATGCAGTCTAGAGTCTGTGGGTGACAGGGCAACTCAGACCTTCTGCCCAATAAGCCCAGATCTTACTGGTTTTCCCACAGGTGCTCACTGTATCACATACAAACTATAGTGCACATTCCAATGAATTACATCCTAAGAGTTCAAGGTGGTCACAAATGGAGCATTTTGACCCAAACGGTCATGATAGTTCCACGCTGTGTGTCCAGGGCTATGGAGCACAACACGGGCATTACAAATGATGGGGGGACCTGTGTGTTCGGCATGAAATAATGTCCCAGGCAAGCAGTGACATGAAAAAAACAGTCATGGAATAATATAGAACAGAAAATGGGGGGAGGGGGAAAGAAACATGAAAAAAAGTTAAAAATAAAATCAAGAACTTTTCTGTTGAGAGGTGGTATGGCAAAGTGGTCAATGGTGAGGGTCAAAGGCAGACTGTCTGAGTCCGCCCCGTTCCACCACTGGCTAGCCCTGGCCCTCTCTGAGCCTCAGTTTCTCTGTCTGTAAAATGGGGATAATAGTAACACCTTCGGGGGATTGCCGCGGGCCGTCTACCAGGATCTGTTAAAGAAAGGAATCCAGCCCTTCTGAAGGCCATCCACCACTCCTGCCTGTGGTTATCACCTCTACACTGGGGGTTGGAACCAGGAGGGCAAGGATCTCCTTCCCACCACATTCTAGAAATTTTGGAACTTCTTAGTGTCAGCACATGTGGATTATATGTGTACACTTTTAATAATAATAATAATAAGAAGAAGAAAATTAGTAGTGCTATTTGTAAAGGGTTACTACACAGGACATTAAGATGTCCTGACCCACTGAGGGGCCATCCTGTAGGTTGCGGGGTTGGGGTGGGGGAGGGAGCACTGGGCAGCTCAGCCCCTCAGACAGGGCCGGGGGTGGGGGCAGGCTGCCTGGCAAAGGAGAGAGGGGCCACTGGACATTTATCAGAGTTGGGTGGGGAGATGGCTTTCCTCTTGAGAGGCCCCTCTCATGTTACCTGGTGGCTTTAGGACAGAAGGCCTTTAGCCAAGCAGGTTCCTTCCTGCCCGGTGTGATGAGCTGAGATTAAAGGCTCTGTTGACGCACAAAGGAATAGTTTCATCTGGAAAATTCCATGGCATGGTGAGGCTTGCCAGGCCTTTAACGCAGGGGCCTGGGGATTCCTGAGTGTTCACGAAGAGCCCAGAGGGGTGGGGTGGAAAGGAGTCTATTCAGTTGTGTGGTTAATTTTTATTGAGCTAGACCTACTATGTGCCAGGCCCCATTCTAGGCACCAAGGACATGGCCAAGAGATGAATAAACGAATGTGAGAATTCTAGCCAGTTGTGGGTTCTACAAAGATGATAAAAAATGTGATGGGATCAAATGTGACTGAGTGTTGGGCGTTGGGGGAGCATGTCCACTTTCAGCCGTGTGGCTAGAAAGTCGTCTCTGAGGAGGTGACATTTGCACAGAAGTCTGAATAAAATTAGGGAGCCAGCTCGAGTGTCCATGGGAAGAGCATTCCAGCAGAGGGCAGAGCAAGGCGCCGAGGCTGCGGGGGGTGCTTGGCAAGTTCTGGAGAGAGCAAGGAGGTTGGAGTCGCTGGAACCGGATGGTTTGGGTGGGGTGGGGGGAAATGGTGGGAATGCAAACTCGTTTGGAAATGGGGTCTGTGCAGATGTGATCAGGTTAAGATGAGATCATTAGGGTGGGCATTAATCCAGTATGACCGGCGTCCTTATCGGAAGGGGGGAGACACAGGGAACGTCACGTGCTGAAGAAGGCAGGGGTGGGAGGGACGCAGCCACACCTAGGAACACCTGGGGCCACCAGAGGCTGCAAGAGGCAAGGGAGGACCCTCCCCTACAGCCTCTGGGGGGAGTACGGCCCTGCCCACACCTTGGTTTCGGGCCTCTGACCTCCGGAACTGTGCTCTAGGCCACAAAAGCTCAGCGGTGGCTGGGGGTTGGGGGGGGGGGCTTTGTTATAACAGCCCTGGGGTGCTAGTACACAACACTTAGCAGGGGAGGGTGCTAAGGGCCTGAGGGGTGCCACGACCGGCCACAGCCACACAGCTGGTCAAGGTCTCAGTCAGGACTTGAACTTGGCCACACCTCTGTGCCAATCCAGTGTAGCTGCCCCTCCATCCCCCCCCCCCCCCAACTCCTGGCTCTCCCCACTCTGCAGGGTTAGAGCTTCTTCCAGGCTCTGGGGATCTTGTCAAATGCAGGTTCCAGCTCAGTAGCTCGGTTGAGGGGCGGACTGAGGCTGGCTTCCTCCTGAGGCCGATGCTGCTGGTCCAGGGACTGGGCTTTGAGCAGCAAAAGTACTTGAGGATGACTTCCACTTCTACCTCACAGACTATTATGTTGTTCAGTATTCATCCCTCAGGGACAATGACTCAGTGCAGTTCAGGGGTGAATCCCAATTAATCTAGCCAGGAGTCAGCAAACTGATTTTCTGTAGAGTCAGATAATAATTCTTTTAGGCTTTATGGGCCACACCATCTCTGTTGCAACTATTCAGCTCTGCTGTTGTAGCATGAACGCAGTCCTATGTAAAAAAAAATGTGTGGCTGTGCACCGATAAATCTTCATTTACAAAAACAGACTTGGGGCCAGATTTGCTGACCCCTGGCCTAAGCCAATCCATGGCTGTCCTATGCCCCTTGCCAAGGGTTCACATGACCCAACTCTAGCAATGAGATGTGAGGGGGACTCCACGGGAGGTTTATGGGGAATCTTTCCTGGCTCTTTAAAAAGAGAGAAACATGGGGCACCTGGGTGGCTCAGTTGGTGAAGCATGATCTCAGGGTCTTGGGATGGAGCCCTGCATCGGGCTCCCTGCCCAGCGGGGAGTCTGCTTCTCCCTCTCCCTCTGCCCCTCCCCCCTGCTTGTGCACTCTCTCGCATGCGGGCTCTCTCAAATAAACAAATAAAACCTTTAAAAGAAAGAGAGAGAGAGAAACACGAGGAAGAGATGACTGGCTCATCTTGGGTTGCCCTTTGTCCTGGTGGGATGTGATGACTGGATCTGCTGCAGCCATTTTGGGACCTGGAGGGGAGTGAGCTACATTGAGGGTGGCAGAATGGACAGGCAGGGAAAGACCCTGGTCCTGACACCACCACTGAACTGCTGAATCAACCTGCCCAGAAGCTCCTTCGGTAGGAATTCTTATGGAAAATATAAACCTGCATGATTATTAAAGGTGTTTGAATTGGAGTTTTTCTGTTATTTGCTGCCCAAGACAGCCTCCTCCAGGTGCCCCAGGCCGCTGAGCTGCCAACCTCCTCTTCCCCAAGTTAGCACCCCCTTCCTTAGGCCCTGCGGGCAGTGACCCACGCTGAATCGAGAGTCTAGAGATTTGGCTCCCTGCCCCAATCTGTGTGACTTGGACCAAACCAGTGGCCTTCCATCTGTAAAAGGAGGGCAACTCTATTGGTCAGACAGGTTTGCTGTGAGGTCCTGGGCAGGTAAAGTAGCAACAGCTAGGACAGTGACTAACAGGGTCGGGGCCCACCCACGCATCTTGGCTCTCTGGCTGCGGTCCTGCAGTTCCCGGGTGCCTTGCTCCTAACTGCCTTGCTCTTGCCTAGCTTCTGTGTATTAACTGATCTGATCCTCCTAAGGACTCTCCAAAGTGGGCACTACTAGCGCATATCGCAGGAGGGGAAACTGCAGGCCAGAGAGGTTGAGTAACTTGTCCAGGGTCACACAGCTTGTCTCACTCCAGAGTTTGTGTCTTAACCATTGTTCTGTACTATGCGATGGAGTTCTGCGGCCAGAAACCCTGGGTTTGAACATGAACTATGACCCTGCGCAAGTAGTGTCGCCCCTTTGGACCTCAGTCTTTCATCTCCTAAATGGGCTACATGAGAATTAAGTAAGTAACATTTGTAAAGGGGGGAGGACCCAATACACACCAGCTGGTATTCTTTATTATTGAGAGGGATGTCTCTGAGCCGGCTTTGCCTGGCTGGCATGGTGAGCGGGTGAGGAGCTCTCAGGCCCCCAGGGGACCCCTGTGGGAGGAGAAGGGAGAGGTGGCCAGCTGAGCCCCAGCCCACCAGTGCCCAGGAGGGGAGGACAGACCCAACCATAGGGAGGGCGGCCGGCACCGTTGCCATGGCAGCAGCCTGCAGCACCCTCCCGGCTGTCTGAGGATCCTGGGGGGTCTCCACCCACCTCCCCCGCTGAGGGCAGCCGGGGGGCTGGGGGGCCTGCGTACCCAGGGGCGGCCTCCGGATTTGCAGCTGGAGCGGCTTCTGGTTCGAAGTGTATGTCACTCAGTTATGACCCACGAGGGCGGCCGCACAGGGAAACCCCAGGGCTGCCCCTGAGGCCCAGTTAGCACCACGAGGCTCCCCCAGAGCGGCGGGGGTGGTCCCTGAGGCCGGCCCCGTGAGGGAAGCCGGCCAGGCGTCCGTCCAGGAGGCAGGGGCAGGTGAGACTTGAACCCAGCTCGGTCACTGTCTAGCTGGCGGCCTTGGGCAACTTACTTTATCTCTCCGGGGCTCAGTTTCATTATCGAAGAGAAATAAATAACAGTCACGAAACGGGCCCAACAGAACCTGCCATACAGGGTGGCTGTGGGGACCACGTGTCTGCTCTGCGGCGATCTGTCCCTCAGCGTACGTAGCCCTGACTTCCCGAACACGCGCTGCATGCCGGGTGCTGTTCTGGGCACCTTGGGCACGAGCCCTAGAATCCTCCCCAGTCCGCGGTGCTGTTCTATCAGTGTTGCTCCTATCTGACAAATAGGGAAACTGAGGCACAGGGAGGTTAAGTCACCTGCCCCAGCAAGGCTTCTGCTTCCCACAGTGCTTCTCAGTTTCATTGAACAGGGGCCCTCACATAACACCCAGGACACAGGAGTAGGCATTTATTGGGCACCTACTGAATGCAGGCATGGCTCTGGCCACGGGGCTGAGTGGAGATGAATGGCACGAAAGCAGCACACAGCCCAGAGACCCCGAGTTCCCTGCCTCCTCTAGGATTTCTCGATTCTGGCTTAAAGGGGGGTCAAGTGTGCCCCACAACCTCTGTCCCTCGAAGGGGCAGCAACACGCAGTTTAACAGTGATGATGGCAGCAGTGATGATGGCCCCCAGCCCGTCTCTTCTGCCTGATCCTCCTTTTGGGTAAGCAGTAGGTCAAATCAAACTCCAAATTCCCTGCCAAGGTGTTTGTGCCCCCCTTCCCCCCACCCCACTCCTGCCAGATGTCCCCTCCCAGCCTCCTTCCCGGGATGCATGGACCCTCAGGGGAGCAAGAGGGAGGGAGGGGCTCAAGTTCTAGGGCTGCCCTGGGGTCTCTGCTGGGCTGTGCTGGGGGGGTGGCCGGCTCTCTGAGCCGGGAGCGGGGGCTCACCCTGCCCGGGGAAAGAGCAAGCAGCAGAGAGCCCCTCCCGTCACCTCCCCTCCCCTGCTCCTCCCAGGTCTTGCTCCTGGCCACCGCAGCCAGGCTCTGGAACCTTGGGCAAGGGCCTCTCTGAGCCTCAGCTTCCTTATCTGTAAAATGGGGCCGGTGATCCCTGCTCTGCTGAGAAACCCCCCCATCCTGTTTTGTGGATCTGAAATCGTGTGGAGAAAGTGCTTTATAAACCAGAACCCTGTCCGTGTGACTCATTCCTGTCCTACCTTCCTGGCTCACCCAGGGCTGAGTGGCTGAAAAGTATGGAAGCGGGAAACTCTGCTCCTCTTTGTACTTCTTTCCCTCCCCCTCCCTTCCCTCCCCCCCCCCCCCCCCCCCCCCCTCCTCTCCCCCCCCCCCCCTTCCCTCTCTTACAAAGAAGAAATCTGAGCTTAAAGCAATCCCCCCCCCCCCCCCGCCGGGGGTTCCGACCCCATAGTGGGCGGTGGAGACCCCAGAAGACAGCTCAGCCCTCCGGAGGAGCCGCAGGCAAGCGGGAGGAGAGAGCATTATTCTCTGTAATGTCGCGGTCATCTTCAGCACTTTTCATGTTCAAAGTGCTTCCTTGGCGCTAAATAATTAATTCTCGCCACACTCCCGTGTGAGGGAATAAATAAATGTCACTTGTACAGGGTGACTAAGCCCGCGGGGCGTCAAGGTTGACAGCGCAGGCGCGCGGAGGGGTCGGCTGCGGACGGCGCTGTGCAGAGGCTCAGCCTGGGCCCCAGGCTCGGAGAGTCCGGCCTCTCCTGTGCCTTCATCTTCCGGGCTGTGAAATGGGAATCATCCTGGTGCTCACGTCCCAGACCTACTGGGGCAAGTCCAAGTACAGTCTCCCAAATACAGGTGGAGGTTGGGCCCGAGGCTTCTTGCCTGGGATGCCCGCTGCACCCCTGCCCCCGCAACCCCAGGGGTCTCCTTCCCCAGACTCCTCCCCTCCTCAGCCCTGTCCCTCCTGGGCTCACTTGCTCCAGCCCAGGGGCCTTGGCTCCCCGGGGCGTTGGGCACACTGAGCCTGTCCACCTTGGGCCTTTCCCAGCTCTTCCCTGCCCCTGGGAGCCTCAGTGCCCGCTCCTCACTCCATCCAGGTCTCTGCTCCATGTCACTTCCTCAGAGAAGCCTTCCCTGATTGTCCCATCTAAAATGGTCAAATGGATAAGAATGTCATTGTCTCTCCCCTCACCCCTGTTTTCTTTCCTCAGATACTCACCGTTGCTCATCTGGCCCCGCTGCCCTGGAGACTGCGAGCTCTGTGAGGTCAGGGAGCCTGCCCTCCCTCGGCACTGCATCCCTAGTGCCCGGCACATAGTAGGTGCTTAACAAATAGTTTGTTTACGGCTGTGTTCCCAAGGCCTAGAACAGCTCCTGGCACATCGTAGGTGCTCAGGATACATTGGTTTGATCATGGATGCCATCAGCCGACACACAGTAGGTGTCTAATACATATTTGTTTTGTTCGTGGCTATATCCCCGACGGCCACAAACGTGCCTGGCACATAGTAGGTGCTCAACAAATACTTGCTTTGTTCGTTACTGTATCTTTAGTGCCTACCAGTTAATGGGCACTTGGTGTCCAGTGGATGAAAAAAGGCGTGGATAAAGTTGGATAAAGGGCTGTGCTCTCCCCCCAAACCCAGAATCTTCCAGAACAGAAATGCCTCCATTATGAGGTGAGAGGCGGGGCCTGAGAAGGGGCCGCAGCAGCTGGGCATGGCCGTGTGTGCATCCGGTCATCTCGCTCTGAGGAGCAGCACCCCCCCTCCCCGGCCCGGGCCTGCCAGGCAGCACATGGCTCCACCACGCTCTGTCGGCTTTGGGGAGGCTCGCCCCAGCACCAGGCCTGGCCACGCCAGGAAGGGGGGGCCACAGATGGCTAGCCATCTGGCCTCACAGAAGGCTGTCTGGGCCGGTGCCCCCGCAAGGCCCATGTTGTACTTCTTCTTCCTCTCTGTTCCGGGGGACCGGTGGGGGGCTCCAGGGCAGAGCCAGGGGTCCCTGTCCGCTCCCCTAGACTTCAGGGTCTCATCAGGGCACCCTGCAGTATGTCGAGTCTGCACCTGGCCTCAGGGTCCAGGATGGACTGGGCTGCGGAGGCTGTCTAGGGGAGTGTGGCCAGGGCGCCGAGGGCAGGCTACCTAACCCCCGCCCCAGACAGGGCCAGACAGCTGACTGTCCCTCCATCCTCCCCCCCCCCCGATCAGCTGAGACCAGATGGTGCTGGTGTCGGCCCCCCAGGCCTCACTGCCACGACCGAAGCACACAGAGGATGGGCAGGCAGGCCCCAGGGACAGAGGACAGGAGCGTGTCCGTGTGCGCACGCACGTGTGCATGAGCCTCTGGGTGTCCGCCGATGCCTGGAGGAAGATGGAATTTGGCAATTCCCTGGTTCGTGCATCTGAGTGACGGCTCCGTTTGTGATTGAGTTCCTGGAACGTGTGCGTGTTTATGTATCTCTGCGTGTGAGGATACACACACCTGTCTGTGTGTGTGCCTGTGTGTGCCATCCCGGGGGTGTTTCCGCAGATTTTATATTCAGGGGCAGGCCTCCGTGCAGGGGCCTGTGTAGGGCTGGTCTTCCTGCAGGTCTGAGTGTGTGCAGCATGGGTCTGTGCACCGGCCAGCATGTGGCTGCCTGGGCGCGGGCGAACAAGCACGTGCAAGAGGCCGGTGCGTCTGGTATATCTGCATGCATCTGTGTGTGAGTGCGTGTGTATCCAAGCACTGCACGCATAGCTGTGTATTTATGGACGTGTGGATGTGCGTGAGTCTGTGCGTGTGTACGTTTGAGTTTAGGGATGTGTGTGCGCACGTGCATGTGTGTGTGTGGGGGTGTGGTAAATATGTGTGTGTAGCCTCATCAGAGCATTGACACTGGGGCCAGATCACTTGGGTTCACGTCTCAGGTCTGCCACTTAGCGGAACACATGACTTTGGGCAAGTCACGTAACACCTTGGACTGTGGTAAAGCAGCGCAGCTCCTGAGTGGGGCCCTGGAGGTCTTGGGCTCTTCTTGCGGGCCAGAGGTGGGGTCAGGGACTCAAGGAAGATTTTCTTAAGAAAGCAAATATTTGAACTGGGTCTTGAAGGATGAGTAGGAGTTCAATGGTCAGAGGAAGTTCAGGAGAATATCTAGGCAGATGGCCCAGCATTTAAGAAATCACTGATTCTAGCCCCAAATGGTGCAGAGAGCCTCCCTACTGGCCTCTCACCCCCTTTCAGAAGTGCATTCTCCACTTGGGACAGATGCCTCCCCTTCCTCAAGACCTTGCCCTTGGCCAGCCCCTTGGCTTCTCTGTGCTTGTGTTTGCTCTCCTGAGGCTGCTGGAAGCTGTTTTACAGAGCTGGTTTCTTCCTTGCCCCTCCTTGTAAACTTGAGGAAGGTGACACCCAGCGAGGCACAGACGTTTGCTCGAGGTCACACAGTAGAGCCCGGAACAGAATGGTTTCCCAAGGCCTGGCCCAGGCTCTGTTAGAGACCCCCCAATGTGGGTCTCCAGTTTGCAAAGCTCAGCTCAGACTTGGAATTTAAATCCAGCATGTCCTTTGACACACATGTTGCAGAAGCGATAGTCAAATGTCATTCATGGAACACATTCATTTGGGCACCGTGTGCCTGGCTCAGGAGACACAGCAGGGACCAAGGCAGAAGCAGCTCCCTTAGGAACAGGCAGCTCGGACCCCTGCCGTCCAGCCCAGTGGCCACCAGCCTCGTCGGTCCGCACAAGAGGGAGGCGGGAGGGTCAGAGTCAGAGAAGACATGACATGGGAGGAGCAGAAGGAAGAGCGATGTGGGGCCACGAGCCAAGGAACGCAGGCGGCCTCTAGAAGCCAAAAAGGCAAGAAGACATTCAGACCCTCGAGGCCCGTTTCAGATTCCTGCCCTCCAGAGCTGTGCGGTTCATTTGCGTTGTCTGAAGCCAGTGAGTTTGTGCTCATCTGTTACAGCAGCAAGCATAAACTAATACCTGCGACTATTTAAATTTAAATGTAATTAAATTTCAGATTCATTTCCCCTGCCACACCAGCCACATTGCAAGTCCTCGGTAGCCACAAACGTCTTCTCTGACATTTGGGAGGCCAAAGCCCTGAATGCAAGGTGTGGGCAGGGCCGTGCTCCCTCTGGAGGCCCTAGGGGAGGGGCCTTCCTGCTCCTGCTGGCTGTGGCTTCCTCGGTGTCCCCAGGCATCACTCCAGTCACTGCCACCGACCTCCCTCTGGGCATCACCTTGTCCAAACTTCCCTCTCCTTATAAAGACACCAGCTGTTGGATCGGGGCCCCCCAAATCCAGTGTGACCTCATTTTAACCTGATTCCATCTGCATAGACCCTATTTCCAAGTAAGGTCACACTCACAGGTAGACATGAATTGGTTTCAGTTTTCGGGGAGGGGGTAGAAACACTATTCAACACCATACCGGCCCTCAGCAATTATCCAGGGTCCTGGTGGGTGTAGACCTTGCTCCCAGGCAGCGTGCTGGGTGATTAGGAGCACATACATAGGCTGGAGGTCGGGGTTCAAATCCCAGCTTCAGCACTAACTGGCTGTGTGACCTTTTGGGAGGTTACTGAACCTCTCTGGGTCCCATGTGGGCATGATAACAGCATCTCCCTCTACCTCGTAGGGTTGTTGAGTGTTAATGAGATAGAGCACGGGACCTCCTGGAATTGCCTCAGGCCCACAGGGAGCCCTGCTCCGAGCTTTTGCTATCATCGTAATTTATGATCTTGCCCAAATGGCTGGGAAGACCTGGGGTGGATGCAGACACAGCACTAAGTAATCTTCAACAGCAAGAAAGTCACTCCCTTTTTTCTTTCCATTCTTCTGCCAACTTCAAGGCGAAGGTCTCTGTGGGGTGCTGATGTGTCTCTGACGCCTGGCTAAGGCTGACTCAGCTACCTTTTCAACAAGACAGGAGAAAGTTTCTGTCTCAAAAACCATCGGGCAGCAGGGTGGAAACCAGGTTTTGGTGATCCCCTCTGTTTTGTTGTGTTTATTTTCAGGCTTTCTGCTTAGTGCAAGTGATATTGGCTTTCCAGTTATGGGATGATCTAAGTTTCCCTTTCTAAGTCAATTTATTGGTGAAAGATAGCAGGGGGTTAATTTCATGGAATTGAGAAAATCGTAGTTCTGGCCCGAGGGAGGCAGGATCTGCCCCCCAATGTCGCAGGGGCAGGCAGCCATCTGGGCGTTGAGGTCCAGCGTGGAATGTTTCCTTGTGCGTCAATGACTTGATTATCTGGATTATCTTCTGATCTGGGCAGACTCCACCTGGGGACAATTCACATCCAGCACCATCCCCCTTCTTGCGGAGGTGACCTGCCTGGAGTAGCAGGACTGAATGGGAACCAGGAAGTCTCCTGGGGCCTGAGTCAGGGGACCAAGGGCTGAATGGAGCTGAGAAATGGGCGGGGGGGGGGGGGGGGGGGGGGGCAGGGTTTGCTCCTAATCTCAGCAACAGGAAATTCTCTGGCCCGGTTTATGCAAGCACTTAGCAAGTTCACTGTCGAAGGTTTAATGTGCTCCCTCCCTTCAGGAGGTGACAAGTTCCATTCACAAGTCAGTGAGAGTGGGCAGGGCCTGAGCTTCTGGAAGGGAGAGTCTGTCCCCAAGGAGGCTGGAGGCTCGGGGCTTACGGCGTGGCAGGGGGCAACTGCCACTTCATCCTGGGAAAGTCATAGCAGGTGCCTGGTGGTGCGGCCAGGCCGGCTTTGCCAGCAGCCACCTGCTGTGTGCCGCTCAGGGCGCTCAGGGACTCAGGCACGGCCTCTGCTCTTTCTCTGGGGCAGATGAGCATTACCCAGGCATGCGGGCGCGTGAGACTGGGCTGTGTCATCAGGCCTCAGCAGCCCCCCTGAGAGCCTCTGCCCGCAGGCTCCCCACTAGTCCACGCTTCCAGTGTCTGTTGCTGCATGACAAGTCACCCCAAACCCACCTGCTTGGTGGCGTAACACAACAGCCACAATTGTATTGTTATGTCCCGGTTCTGGTGTGGATGGGGCTCAGCCAGGGGTTCCCGGGCGGGTCTCCCAGGCGGGTGAGGCCGCGGCACTGGGGCTGGTGTCCGCCCCAGGCTCGCCTGTGCACATGCCTTGCAACTCCTACAGTTGATGCTGGCTGTCAGCTGGGACCTCAGCCAGGGCTGTGGCCTCCACGGGTGGCTTGGGCTTCGATGCCACATGGGGTCTTCAAGGAAACATGTCCCAAGTGGATCAAGAGGAAGCTGTATGGCTTTCTGTAACGTAGCCTTAGAAGCCCCATCATGCCACCTGCACCATAGCCACAACCCTGACCACTCGACGGCAGGAGGGACAACCACACATTGTAATGGCAGCCTGTGAAGTGAGAGAGCTGGGGGCCACCTTGGAAAGTACACGGCCATCCGCACCTTTCTGGCCCGGCTTCTTCCCGGCCTCTGATTTCCTCACACCTCCATCAGGCGCCTGCCGAGCACCAGCTGCTTTCACAGACACGAGCACATTAATGCCTGTAACTCCCCTTTGCAGTGGGTGTGTAATATTCCCATTTCCCAGGGGCAGGTTCTGAGGGTCAGAAAGTCAGAATTTTCTAAGCCTGTGGCCCAGGTGATTGATTCAGGGAACATCAGGTGACCCAGTTTGGTACAGTCGGAGGTAATCCCAGAACTGTGGCAGGAACCGTCGGGAAGAGGGAATTTGGGATGACTAATCACAGAATTCAGCTGGGTCTGCTGGGATGCCTTTGCCATCTTGAGGGCAAGGCCTGCCTGAAATGAAGCCAACATAAATAAAAAACAACCACGAGACGGAATGAAACAGCATTGGAGGCCAGTGCTTGAGCCCCTGGACCCAGCCATACCTGAGGCTGACACTACCCTTGGATTTTGTTGTTACAAAAGCCAATTGCTTTTCTTTTTTAACTGAAGCCAGTCTGAGTTGGGGTTTCCATGATAACTATGACTCTTGGCCTATAAAGAGGCAGAAAAAAGTTTTCCATGATGCCCTCCCTACAGATACGGGCCCACCGCTTCTCTCCTCATGGCTTTTGGTCTCGGTGCTTTACAGGTTCGGCCCCCTGACTGACACCAGGCCCTGTTCTGCACCCATGGGCACCTGAAATTTCATCACCAGGGTTTCACTCTTTTGGGTTCAGCACTGCCCTCCTCAAATGATTGTTTTAAAATCTTGATCCCCTGAGAACAGAAATCGTCACTCTGGCCCACAGAAAGGTGGATGAGGGCAGACAGTGCAATGGAGGCGTGATCAGGGACATTCTGGGGGACAGTCGGCTCGATGTAGAGACAGACGGGGGTCAGGGTGGGCCAGAGCCTTCGCACAGCTCCTGTACCGGCCCCTGTGCCAAGTGAGGCCCATGCATTTCGTCTCCTTCTTTTAAGGACAGGTGTCCATCTCCAGCCTGGGGCATGTACTGGTAGATCCTCACTGGTGTGTGGCTAGGACAGGGTTATTCTTCACTGTCGTGTGGTTTTCCACTGCATGGATGTACCACAATTTACTTACCCATTCTCTTGCTGATGGACATTCCCATAGTTTCAAGTAAGCCCCTTTTTAAATGTTAACAGATGGCACTTTATGCTAAGCAGTAACATCTGAGAAAGCACTGGGGGGATGGGCTAGCTATATTTTATCTAGTACATGGTACAATAAATGTGTAAGGGCACCTGGGTGGCTCAGTCGGTTGAGGTCTGCTTTCGGCTCAGGTCGTGATCTCAGGGACCTGGGAAAGAGCCCAGCCTCGGGTTCCCTGCTCAGCAGGGAGTTGGCTTCTCTCTCCCTCTGCCCCTCCCCTCCGCTTGTGCGTGTTTTTTTCTCTCTCTCTCTCTCAGATAAATAAATAAAATCTTAAAAAAATATAATTGAGTATTTATTTAAAATCAAGACTGTCCAGGACTGTCGCTCTCCTGCACGGGGCTCACTCTGGCCTGGGCTGCGCGAATCCCGACAGCGGGAGCTGGGTTGTTAGGTGAGAACCTGCCGCCAGCCTTGCAATGGGCCTGGAAGCTAAGCTCCCCTGCCCGCCCCTCCTTGGCCCTGGACAACAGGCCTTCTGGAAGCTGCCCTGGCCCCCGCCCGCCCTCAGCTGGATGGAGACATTGAGCCCAATTCATCCTGCCTTCAAAGGGCTCCTGTCTGATCCGGGCTCCCGGGTGAACCCCCAGCCAAACCCTCGCCTAGGAAAGCACACTGGGCCCTTGTTGAGCTGCTGGCTTCCTGCAGGAGGTCAGCCCAGCTGCCTGGGCAGGATCCCTAGTGTAGCCACGCAGCGTGGCACGGGGGCTGGCTCGATGACCTGCCCCCCCAGCTCCAGGCCCGCGGAGCCCCAGGCACCTGGGAAGGAGGGGGACCTCACATGGGGGGGCGGTCCCTGAGCCTGGGGTGCAGCTTGCACCCGGGTCAGCCTCCAGCTCACTTTCTTCCTCTTGGGGCATGAACGGCTCCTACGCACTCAGATCTTTCCTGTCCACCATGCCATGCCTCCAGACTGAAAAAGGATGATTCTCCTGGTAAGAAGCCAGTCTTGGGACCTGCCCACGTTCAAGGGGAGAGGGTTACACAGG
Source organism: Callorhinus ursinus (assembly GCF_003265705.2). Classification (NCBI taxonomy): domain Eukaryota; kingdom Metazoa; phylum Chordata; class Mammalia; order Carnivora; family Otariidae; genus Callorhinus; species Callorhinus ursinus. The sequence continues at coordinate 13,194,570 of NW_027397103.1, read as the reverse complement.
GATCTGAGCACCAGGAGACGCCAGGGATCAGTGCGGGGCATCTCGGGGTCTGTCTACCACACTGCTCCTTCTCCACCTCTGGGGGCCCCCCTCAAAAGCTGACAGAGTCCCTTCCCTCCCCCACTCTAGAGTCTCACCCACTCCCACTGCTCCAACTGCCACCCACGGGTCAGTCACTCGCACATTTGTATCTCCCACCCGGCCACTTCCTTCCGAGGGGACTCTCCACCTGTGTACTTAATACTGCCCCCTGGATGCTTGGATGTCTCCAAGGGACCCCAGCGTGTCCCAAGCCATTCTCTCCCACCTGAACTCCAGACCTCAGTCTCCGTGGGGCAGAGGGGACGCACTTCTAGAGCATCTCCCTGGGCTCCTGGGCGGGGTTGGAACTGCCCTGTCTGGGGGAGGGCCTCCTGGGAGCTGTGACAGCAGGCCCCACCCCCCCCCCCCCCCCCCAGCAAACAGGCTGCCTTCCCGGGGCCTCCTGTCCTGGCCCCTGAGAGCTCAGGATCTCTCCCCCTGCTCCCGCGGGGCGTCTTCCCACGGGGCAGCATGCTGTGCCCCTGCCATTTATGGACAGGTGAATGGATGATGGGGAGATTTAACGCTGTGCTGATTCACGCTTTTCACCCTGGGCCTGGAGGAAGCTGCAGACCCATGTGCTCAGCCTCCTGCATTTATTTCAGACTTTCCTGTGAAGAGGCCTGGTGGGAGGAGGGCCAGGGATGGAGAGGAGGGAGAAAATGGGCTGCGAGCTCGTCCACCCACCAGGAAACTCGCAAAACAAAACAAAACAAAACAAAACAAAAAACTAAAAACGACTCCCAGGAAATTGCCTTGCAGGGAGGGAGAGAGAGGAGCCCGGTTCTATTCTCTGGTTTCTAATAGGAGGCAGGAAAAGAAAATCATTCGGCAAATTAGCAGTCCTCTCTCCACTGGGCTGTTTTCCCCCCTGCAAGCACAGAGAACGTGGTCCCTGTGTCCTGCCGCAGCGCGAGGGGCTCGTTAATTAAACGGGCGAGCAGATGTCACCGTTCATTAGGCCGGGTGTGCAGCGCGACCGCGCGGCTCCCTCTGTAGACCCCGCCCGGCCTTGGCGCCCCCTGTTTAATTACGCCCGCACCCCTCGAGGCCCCAGCCCTGGCCAAGGAGCTGCCCTTCCCCACAACTCAGCGGGATCGAGGTGCCCCCGCGTCCTTGTCGGCAGGGGTGCCAGGTGATGGAGACTTTTAATTTCCATCACGCTCGTCCATCGGAGCTCTGTTTTAAATCACTTTAACAGCAGATTAAAAATATATAAGCTGATATTAGAGGACATTCTCAGTACCTTTATAAATATCTTAAATCAAAACTTTGGCTTAATTGCACTCGGGTGGTTAGAGGAGGGGGGGAGGGGGTGGGTCAGGTGAGCCCTGGTTGGCAGAGGAGGGAGGGGGAGAGGGGGAGCTGCGGGGGTGGAGAATGGAAGGTCCACACAACTGGACTCGAAGTTCAAAATATCCATACAGTCAGCACCTGGTGATGGACTCCCATCACCCCCACCCTCCTCACCCACCACTCTCCTCACCCCCCACCCCTGCCCAGACCCCATGTACAGCACTACAGCCCCGCAGGGGAGGTGCCCGGTGAACAAGGAATTGCACACAATGACAACAACCGTTACCGAGCGCATGCTATGTGTCAGGCACTGTTCCAGGCACTTGGCTTAGAGTATTCCATGTAATCCTCACACAACTCTGTGGGATTATTATTGCCCTCATTTTATAAATGCAGCGAGGAGGTTTGGTGACTTGGTCAAAGTCACACTGCACTTCAGTGAGAGAGCCAGGATTTGGACCCAGGCAATCTGGCTCCAGAGTCTGTGGTCTATCCATTGTGCTTTCTGCCTGACTCGCTCCAAGTAACAAGACTCAAGACAGGTCTGAGTTTCCAGGGAGAGATGCTGGGGGCCGGGAGCATAACTGGGGCTTGACTTCGTCCAGGGGGCATGGAGGAAGCTTCCCAGAGCAGGGATGTTTAACGGGGACCTGAAGGTAAGTAAGAGAGAGGCAAAGTGAAATGGGAAGTAGGTGGCAAGGGAGAGAGAAGAACAAGTGCAAAGGCCCTGAGGTAGGTGCTTGTTTGCTATGTTTGGGGAACAAAAAGGTCAATGTAGCTGAAGCTAGACCAAGGCCTAAGGGCAGATGGGATCAAAGGCATCTTGAGGACTTCTGTTGGGACCCCACCCAAAGAGGCCCATAGGCTGTCACCGCTGGGAGAGCCACAACTGGACTCACCTCATGGTACAAGGTGGGAGAAGAGTGGGAAAATCCCAGACTCCCCAAGGTTCTGTTTCCACAGAATGGGGCTCCAAACAGAAAGGCAGTTGAATTCTAGAAGACTCCAGAGAATTCTGTTTCTCACCCACCTGAGCCTGCTGAGGTACCAGGAACAGCAATGATGAGGAGGGTTGATAATGTTCATGGGTCTGGGCGACTCGCCTGTCTGACAGAGGAGGGACAGACGGTGGCCGGGGAGGTTTAGCCTGGGACGTGGTTGCCAGGGGTGGTCTCAGGAGCTGAGGCCTGGCTGTGAAATGTCTCCAAATCCCAAAATGTCAGAGCCAGGCCGGCCCTTTGCTCATCCAGGAACCTGAATGACCTGGAGTCTGTGGCCACTCCTGTTTCTTGCTCCATCACGAATCCTGTTGGCAACTCCCTAGAGATCCACTGAGGCTGTGACCGCTTCTTTCCACCCCTGCCCTCAGCCAGGCTCCCCCCACCATCATCACTTGCTTGGACTCACAGCCCTCCCTGCGGCCGCCCTCACCCCTACGGTCTTTTCTCCACAGAGCAGGCAAAGTGATCGCGCTAAATCTAAGTCAGGGCATGTCGCTCTCCTCACACACCTACAATCGACTCCCCACCTCGCTGGAGTAAAAGTCAGCCTTCACTTGGGTGGACAAGGCGGAACACGATCTGACCCCAAATCTTCCCTCAGGCTTCGAGCTAAGCCCCTCCCACTCTCCCCCTCCCTCCCTTTCCCTGTTCTCCCTGGCTGCTTGGCTGTGCCCAGGACACACAAAACCTACCCCAGGGCCTTTGCATTGGCTGTTCCTGTTTCCTGAAAGACCCCTGGTTTCCTGCCTGGTTCTCCCCTTTACCTACTTTTTACTTGAATGTCACCTTTTCTGGGAGGCCTGAGCCCCCTATTTAAAATTATGCCCATCTCCCATGCTCCCTCCCACCAGCCCTGCTATATTTCTCTTCATAGCATTTATTCCTGTCTGATATACCTTTTATTTAACTTGTTTATTTTGTGTATCGTCTACCATGGAGAGTGGAAGTGTCATAAAGGTGAGGATTTTTTTTTTTTTTGGTCTCCGGGGCTGAGGACAGGGCTGAGGACGGCACAGACGCAGGGTGTATATTTATGAATGGATAAGGAGAGGGGGTGCCACTTCCAGGGCAGATGTATGCAACCAAATGAGGCTGCAGTCCATGAACAGACACCCTGGGGATGCCTCGACAGCCCACACCCCACCCCTTCCACTAGTCCTCTGGTGGGGAGGGTCACCAGCATGGCAGTGGGCGCCCCTGTCTCCTTGGCACCTCACAGCGTCCCTCGGCATTGACGGGATGTGAGAAGATGCAGGCGGGCTGCCCTGTGACTCTGCTGGGCAGGCTTGCTTTGGCCTGCCCAGCACCTGTCCTGCTCACTCTTGCTTTGGCATTTCCATTTTGCTTTGGGGACCATCTGTCTCCCAGTTTCAGGCCAGGACGAGAAGGAGGGGTCCTATACACCCCTTGTTCCAGGACCAATCAGCAGAGTGCATTCCCTTGACCATAGTGATTGGCTCGGAGATGGCCATGTGACCTGACATGGGCCAGTGCGAGCCAGCCCTGCAACTTTTGTGCCAATTACTGGAGCAGAGAAGCTTTGTTTCTGTGGTGCTTTGTTTCTGAGTTAGAGGGATAGAAGCTAGGTGCTCCTGGGGGTGCTTCTGTCATCTTTTGGGGAGAGCTTGCAAAGGCAAACAGGACTGAGAGATGATGAGAAAGTGACTCTTGGGATCTTTGTTTGAGTCCCTAGATCCAGCCATTCCTGAACTCACCCTTCCCTAAAACTTTCCAGTTATATGACCTAATGAATTCGCTTCTCTGTTTATACCAGAGAGTGTTGGGGTGTTTGGCACTTGCCACCCAGAGTCATGACCAGGCACTAGCTCAAGAGATTGCCATCTGTTATTCAAGCTCATTGTCACACAGAAGACCGGCACGTGGCTCAGAGGTTTCCCAGGACCTGCCATGGAGCCTGGGCTGACCCTCTCTGCCTTGAGACCTACAGATTCTCTTGCAGTTTAGCTGGTGAACTTGGGGCAGTCACTTGCCCTCTCAGAGGGGGTGCTGGCTTCATCACCTGGAACACAGGGTAATAACTATGTTTGGGGTCCAGTGATGTTGGCAAATGGTCTGTATAACCTCGGCACTTATATAAAACCCACCATGGCCTCAGGTCCTGCACTTCACCTCCCCTGACTCTTACCCCAAAATAGTCACGCTGGCTTTTCATTTGGTTTCTTGAACACAGCAAACTCATCCCCACCCTCAGGGCCTTTGCACTTGCTGTTCCCTCTGCCTGGAACACTCTCCCCTGAAATGTAGGCATGGCTGGGTCCCACTTCATCTTCAAGGCTCAGCTCAAATGTTGCCTCCTCCAAGAAGTCCTCCCTGACCTTCCTTTTAGGTCCTTGCTTACCCTGTCTCCCTATCTTACTCTCTTTCCAGTCCTTACCATTTCTGAACTCCTTTGTGAATTAATGTCTGTCTCCTCTTACAAACCTATAAACTGTAAACACAGGGAGCTTGCCCTTTGCCGTGTGTTACATCCCAGCAGGCGTACCGTGGGTGCTGTGACTCTTTATGGAAGGACCACATGACCTCTGGCTAGTCACTTACCCTCTCAGAGGCCACTTTCTTTTTCTCATTTGTAATTTGGCATCTTCATTCGTGCCTGGCAGCCGGGATCCAGCGAAATGAAGATGGCTCTGTAAGCCCTCAAATTATGTTGCAATCATATTGAAAAATGAGGGCTGCTTATTGGGTTCGGAGCAGGTCCTTCCACCCTCCCTACAAACCCCCCACTCCTCCCTATCTCTAACCCAACCCTAAAGGAGGAATTCTCCCTGCCACACAGGCTTCAATCCAAGAGGGCTTCCTGGAGGAGGAGACATTTTCTACCCAGCTTTACCAGTCCCTGGGGCTCCAGAGTAGGCTTCTTCCTTTCAAAGCCTCCTCCTCCTCCCCTGTTTCCTTCCCAAAGTCCCGAGGCTTCTCCTCTGCCAGCCGTCACCACCGTTATCGCCCACCGCCCCCACGCCAACCCTGAACATTTTCTTCAAGAATGCAAGCATGGTCAAGGGCAGGGCCTCCTCCCGCTGCGTCCCCTGCTCCCTTGACTGGGGAATTAGACTCTGGGCCACGCCATCTGTCTGAAAACAATTAGCAATAAACGCCAGCACACTGGGGCTCCGGGTCACCGGGGGATGGAGCGGTGGGGGTTATAAATCCAGAAGGTTCCCAGCTGACTCAGCCTTCCTGTCCACGGGCCAAGAAATATCCGCGGCCCCGGGGAGAGAGCCTCCCGGCTGCCTCTTGCGGGATGCAGGATGCAGGATGTAGGATGCAGGATGCAGGATGCTGGATGGCGAGGAGGCTCTAAGGGAGTCTCACAAAGCCCCGGCCTCGGCTGGGGAGGCAGCGGGGACCATCTGGCAGAGTGCGGGACGCGTCCGGGCCAGACGGAGGAGAAGCCTTATTTGCTGTGTATTGTGTGTTCCGTTTCTGAAAACACTCCACGCATATGCTGCAAGTGCATGGCTTGCAGCCAGCTGGGACCCGGGGTGGGTGGGTGGGATACTTCCGAAGTGAGGGGGGGAGGGGGCTGGGCCTGTCCCCACAGTACCCCCCCATTCCCCCTCCCCCCGCCGCTTGGCCTGTGTCTAACGTTCCCCTGTTCAGGCTCTCCAGCCTTGCTCAAATGTCACTTCCCCTTACAAGAGAAGGGGAGCCCACTTTGCCAAACTCGACTGAGTTTATCTCCATGAGGTTTGGCTCAGTGAGCTGTTTTTTAATTTTGGTAATTTGAATAAGTTGCTAGTGTATAAAAGCCAGGAGATTCTACATAAAAATCTGGATGTTCAGCTTCTTTTGAAAAAATAAAAAAATCTGGCCAGCCTATGCTTTCAGCATGGCCACAATCAGCCTGGGGTAGGTGGGGAGGGGTTGGGTGGCTGCCCCTTTCGTCTGCTCCGACTTCTCTGTTCCCATCATTTGCTCATTCATTCACTCATTCAAAAGCACTGGGACCTGTCACTGTGCCGGAGTCTTTAAGGCATTTAGATTCTCACGGGGGAGACAGACGCTAAACCCTAGACCAGCGCATATATAATATAATGTCACATGGTGATAAGTGTTACTAAGGAAATATATAGCAGGGAAAGGGACCGGGTGTGGGAGGGACTGCTGTTATTTCACACAGGAGGCCGGGGAAGGCAGACCCATCAGGCTTGGATAAGATGGAGGAGCCGCAAGGCGAAGAAAGGTGTTCTTGTTGAAAGGAACAGCAGGTGCAAAGGCCCTGAGGCTCGAAACTGTTTGGTGTGTCTGAGGAGCAGCAAAAAGGACAGTGTGCAGTGTGGCCGGAGGGGAGTGAGTGAGGGGTGGCCAGGCCTCCTTTGGAATAGATAATCCGGACAGACCAGGGTTTGGGATACCCCAGCTGGAGCCCTGTTGCTGCTTTAGACTCTGGGTAATCCAGACAGTGAATCCTGGGAGATTTCCCAAGTGGGGCCCAACTTTGAGGACTCCAGGTGGTTTGATCCAGATTCTCAGTCTCTTCTGGACCAGCTTTGGGTGGTCCTGGTTTGGGCGTGGGGGTGGGGCTTCCCCAGAGCCAGTGCTCCTTAGAGGTTAAAGCTCCAGTTGCCTGTGTTCCGATCCCCTCTGCTCCTGCCCCCACCCCTCACCTAGGGCAGGGACTTCATTTCTTCAGCCCGAGTCTCCCCATCTGCAAAATGGAGTAACTGGAATCCAGTTGTTCAGAGGCTTGTTGTTCTACTAAGTGAATACCTGTGTGCACTTCGATGTAAAAAACATCTGTGCAAAATGTTTAGACAGGTGCCAGGCACATACAAAGTGCTGTGTAACTTAGCTATTTTAGTTTGAGGAGCCAAGGAAAATTACTGTTTAAGGGAGCCGTTCTCCAATGTTTTGATCTCTGGACACTGTGAAGCTTGCAACTTATCGAGGACCCCAAAGAGGTCTTTGTTTTACGTGGGTCTTATTATTTGGAATTTAATCCCACCAGAGATTGAAAGCAGTAAAATTTTAAAATGTGCATTTATTAATTCATTTAAAAGTGATAACGAGCTCATTACATGCTAATGTCAATAATATATCCTTATAAAAAATATTTTTTCCCCCAAACGAAGAAGTCAATGAGAAGAGCAGCATTATTTTACTTTTGGGCAAATCTTAATGTTCACACGTGGGAAGGGAGTTAGTTCCGAGTGTCTGCTTCTGCATCCAGCCCATAGTGATATGTCATCTTTGCTGAAGAACAGGAAGGAAAGCCAGAATACCGACTTGGGGCTGCAAAAGGAAGACCCTTGGACCCCCCCAAAAAGGCCTCAGACTCCCGGGGTCCTTGGTCCACATTTTGAGGACTGCTGGTTTAGGGGGACCCTTCAGGCTGGCAAGGGAGCATGGAGCTGGTTGTTTTCCTGGTGCAGGATGGGGGCAGGGCTCCAGGCGGTGCTGGGACCTGGCGGGATGGGAGGGAGGTGAGGCCCGGCCCTCGTGCAAGTGCAAGACAGGTGGGCAAGGTGGCCGGTAAAGGGGGAGTTAGAACCCGAATGCCATGAGCCGTAAGGGAGGGTGTGCAGGCCTTTGGGGGAGCATAACATCCTGCCCCGCTAGGGGAAGGAGCTGGATTCACCTGCTAGTGCCAGAGAGCCTCCATACTAATCAGAATATTCATCCTGGCCCCCAGGCCTGGGTCACTCAGCACTGGCTCTGGGTGGGCCACTGAAAGTTCCCTCTGACGGCTATCAGTGGCTTCGTTATCCCCATGATATGGAGGAGGGAACCAAGCCTCCCGCCGCCCAGCACGGAGTCAGCGTTGTGGATGGCAGAGCCTGGGAGGGCTCTGGGTGGGCCCTGGGCCGGGGACCGGGAGATCCCAAGGGCTCAGGGAACGCAGAGCTGCCACTGAGAAGTGGGGAAGCATCTGCCACTTACCAACGGCTCTCAGAGCCCCAGTTTCTTATCTCTAAACTAGGGGTGATAACCCTGTGTGGTTCTGAGGATGAATGGCCTGCATGCTCCCCATGCACCCAGCCCACCTGCGGGCCCCTCCGGCAGGAATTTCCCCAGGGCTCACTTTGGGCCCTTTTGTGCGATGACTATTCATGAAAGTGCTCCCCCGTAGGGCACTCACGTCTTTGCTGCAGCCCTAATGATATTTCCTTCCTTAACCCGGCTTGACAGCTCTGCCTGGAGTGTGGCACCCTTATGCCCATTCTACAGAAGACAAAACTGAGGCAGGGTGTCAAGTGTCTCACCAAACACACACAATTCCCTGCTCTGCCATCGCAAAGCAAGGGAACAAAGCATTCGGACAGGAAGTCTTCCAGGAATAGAAAAGAAAGTCAAACCCCCAGTGTGGGGTCACTAACTGCCCTGGCTTGCTCTGCACTGAGGGGTTCCTGGGATATGGGATGCCAGGTGCAATTCCTGGGACAGTCCTGAGCAAGTCAGTGTTACGCTACCCTACTTCCCATCCCACGTCTGGGAGGGGAGAGGAAAAGGGTTTTGAACAAAGCCCCCAAGTGCCCCCTCGTGGGGGCCGGCTCTAGCCTTCCCTCCTCGAACCCCAGTGAAATGGCTCCTCTGGCCTGAGTAGTGGCAGCAGGGCGGGCAGGCGGCCGCACGGGCTTGTAGGAGCAGGCACGACCGCTCAGGCCCGCCAGAATGACCTCATTTGCTTATCCCGGGATTTTAATAAGATGATTGTACCAGCCGATGGGGGAGGCAGCCCAGGCGAAGAGGAAGGGGGCGTTTCACGCCTTGTCCATACACTGGAGGGTTGACAGATGGACCCGGGTGACCTAGGGGGCTCAGCCTCCTGGCTGGGATCAATCCTTACACGACCAGGCATCGTGGAACCCTGCCTTGTTGAGCCCAAGATCCTCTGGGGGCTGATAGCAAAGAAGTGACCATAGACACCAATTTCCCCCTGGAATTCCCTGAAATGCTGACCTTATTCACCATGCACACCACAACCTTGTGCTGAGGAAACCAAAGGAATTTATCTGGAGTCAGGTCGGCTACTTCCTGGCTGTGTGTCCTTGGGCAACTTGCCTAACCTCTCTGAACCTGTTTCCTCATCTGTACACAAGCGTGTGTTTAGTTGATATTCTTGTTACTTGGTTCATTCTCTCTCCTTTGACCTTCTCAAAGGAGAGAGATTGGATTATTGTTTTTTGGGGGTTTTTTTTTTTTGGTTTGTTTTGTGCGTTTTTGTTTTGTTTTTTACATCAGAATGGAGGTTCAGAGAGGCAGAGTGTCTTGTTCAGAGTCCCAGAGCTCTAGGGTGAAGCTGGGATTTGAACATGACTTTGCCGGGCTAATGCCCGTCTCTTCCCCTAGCACACCTGGGCTGCCTGAGAAGGTGAGGAAAATGAAGACACACCATCAGAGATGATTACTCCTTGCTTCTCAAACCGTGGTGTCTGGATCAATAGCATCAGGCTCATCTGGGTGTTCGCCAGAAATGCAGAATCTCAGGCCCCACCAGAAACCAGCTGAATCTTGTCTTTCAACAGTCTCCCCAAATGACTGGTGTGCACAGTAAAGTTTGAGAAGCAGAGCTAGATCAAGATTTCCTGGAGTATGTTCAGGGAAATGAGAGTAAATGTGATTAAAAGAAAAGTTACTGAGGGGAGGAGGATTCGTGCCCAAATCAGTCTGGAAAGGGCAAGATTAAACAAAGAGAGAATGCAGGCCTTATCAGGGCTTTTAATGTAGAACTATACATTGTGTGTCTGGAGGAGATATATTGCAATTCTATCACAGGAACGGTGCTTTTTAGAAACTCCTCGTGTTCTGCTGAATATACTGGGGAAAAACCCAGGTCTTGGAGATCCTAATGATAAAATCACAGCTCCCATGTATTTAGCACTTACTATGCACCAGGCCCTAGGCTCCTCTACATGGTAGTGTGTGACTTTCATCCTCAAAGTTACCTCCTAATTCAAGGTAGCCCTTGGAGCTCCAGCCATCATGTCTGCATCCCAGCAGCAGGAAGGAGGATAGAGACCACTGTCCCCCTGAGTCATCCTCTTTTGAGGAGCCTTCCTGGAAGTCCCACTAAACACTTCTGCCTTCATTCACCAGCCAGATTTAGCCGCAAGGAAGGTTGGGAAAGGTCACCCAGCTAAAAATCAAAATCAAAATGTCCTTTTTCGTTTTTTCTGTTCACATAAGCCTGGGAAATGTTGAGAAACACAAAGGGAAACAAGCTCCCTTACTCTAGGACTCTTCCAAGTGCATCAAGGAGCTGCTGATAACAGAAGCCCCAGTTTTAAAAGGCTTCCTCGAGGAAAATTTTATTATCTCACAGCACACGAAGACAGGGAGAGAGATGGTGTCAAGGCTGGTTGATTGAGCAACTTACCATTGTCATGGAGGATCTGGGCTCTTTCTGTGTTTGTGTTCTGCCATCTTTAGGCTCATCCCCTTGTGGCGCAAAATGGCTGTTGTTGAGCCAGACATCCTGTCACAATGTCCAGAGGGCAGCAGAGTGAATATCCTTTCCTCAGGGCTATGTGTAAGGACAAGGAACGCTTCCCCACAGCCACAGGACACACTTCCCCTATTGCTAGAATTTATCACATGACCTTTCCTAGGCCAATTGTGAACAGACGAGGCCTTGGGGCGGGGGTGGGGTGGGGGCGGGATAATTGGCCTAAATCATCGCTGTCCACCATGGGGGAGGGGTGGGACCACGTCATCACCTGGACAAAATCAAGGTTCTGCCAGCAGGGAAGGGGTAGGGTTAATAAGGCAAAACCAACAAGGCCACGGTTGTGCAAACACATTCTGTGTAATCCCCGCATGGAGGGAAGGCGTCCCAGCCCCCACCCTTTTGGGGAAGGGGGCTGGATGGGGTGGGAGGCCAGCGCATTTGCGCCAAGAGGACTGGAGAAGAGACTGCATGAGATGAATATGCTTCCCAAGCTGCGTGTTGGAAACACAGTACTAAATACTTTTCTGATACCAAAAGCAGCACTTACTAGGGTGGAGGTAGAGATGGGTCGCTCGGATCCCCCTGCAAGGAAAGGCCTGTTGTCCCAGCTTTGGGGGTCTCTGTTGGCAGATGGTCTCACCTGTCAGCCTCTCCAGGATGCCCCATGGCTGCAGAGGCACCTCCTCCGGGTCATGGCCGCCCCAGAGCTCTCCTCATCTGATGACCCAGCGGTTCTCAACATGGGGGTTTTGCCCCCTGCCCCCCGGGGACATTTGGTACTGTCTGGAGACATTTCTGGTTGTCACAGCTGGGGAGGGAGTGACACTGGCATCTGGTGGTTTGAGGTCAGGGATGCTGGTGAGCATCCTATGATGCACAGACTGGCCCAGCCACAAACGTCGACAGGCTGCAGGTGTCCGATCAGGCTGCGGGTGTCCATGGTGCCGAGGTGGAGAAGACCCTGAGTGCTGATGAAGACAGGTATGAAACCCCGGGGGCTCGGCCCTCTGGGGAATGCTCTGAGAGGCCCTTCTAGCCCCAGAGTCCCCATAGGGTGGGGGCGGCTGAGCTGCCCTCTCCCTCTGCCTCTCCTGTGTCTCCTCCTGCCCTTCTACAAGGTTGATCTCAAGCGCACACATTAATAGACTGTGCATCTTCGCCTCCTTCTCAGAGTCTGCGCCCCTGGGGAGGCAAACTGACATACTCGTTCTCCAAGAAAATTCTAGCAAGGCAAAAGTCTACTATGCATTCTATAGGCAGTGAAAACTGCAAATCTCTGACTCCCAAGATAACTACTATTCATCACCGGTGGATGTTCATCCTGAGTTTTGTTTTGTTTTTTCTCCCCAGGCATCTGGTGGATAACCTGTTCTTTGTGCTGGCCAGCTTCCAAGCTCCCTGTTTCTGATAACCATGCCTGGTCCTCCCTTGGGGACCCATCTTCTCCTATGCCCAGGCCACCAGGTTCACCGGGACCTGACTCCTTGCATCCTCTCCCCCCACCCCATCCCCCTAGAGATGGGCAGGTGACCCAGGCCTGCCTTATCAGCATAGTCCCGCCTCCTGACCTCTGTGATTGGCTCAACAGTGGGCATGTGTTCCTAGCAAGGCAGGTGAGTGTCAGCCTGAGGAATCTGTGGGAAGTATTGAGAAAGAAGAATGCTTTCTGTTCTTGTTGCTTAGTTGGTAGAATAGGAACCTGGGGCTGCCTGAGCCCCCAGGTGGAGAGAGACTGCTTGAGAAGAAAGCCAGAACAGAAACAAACTGAGCAGACGGATGGGGAACCTGAGATGGAATTGTGAAGGTAGTGGGCCCTGGATCAAGCCACACCTGAAGACACACTCCTGGTTTTTGTTTTTGTTTTTTTATTAGCCAGAACAATAATTTCCATTTTTTGGTAATTGAGTCCCTGTTGTGAGTTGAATTGTGTTCCTTCCCCCAAAATGATATGTTGAAGCCCTAACCCCCAGGATCTCAGAATTTGAGAATAGGGTCTTTACATAGGTAATCAAGTTAGAATGAGGTTATTAGGCTGGGCTCTTGTCCTGTATGACTGGAGTCCCTATAGCAAAGTGAAATTTGGACACAGAGATAGACATGCACAGAGGGACAATGATGTGAAGACACACAAGGACAGTGCCATGTGACTGGAACAATGTGTCTACAAGCCAAGGAATGCCTAGGATGGCCAGCAAACACCAGAAGCTCGAAGAGGCAAGGAAGATTCTTCCCTAGAGTCATCAGAGCCTGGCCTTGCTGACACCCTGATTTTCGACTTCCGGTCTCCAGATCTGTGAGGCAATAAATTCCTGTTGTTTTAAGTCTCCTGGTTTCTTGTACATTGTTATGGCAGCCTGGGAAACTAATATAACCACGTTAGTTGGTCTCTGTCACTTGGAAGCAAGAATTCTGAATAACACAGTGTTATAGCAACGTATAAGCAATTATTTGCAAAAATATCAAGTTTCCTATTTGAAATATCAGCATTTTAGGTAGGGCCCAGACTACTTACGCTGACTTTGCCCCCCTCCATTCTCTTTTCCCATTAGCATCTCTTGTGCAGTCTGACCTTGGCAAGCTGCATCCCACTCCCATCCCAATAGAATGTGTGATAATTTGGACCTCGTGGTTAGGTCAAATATGCTTTGGATTATCCCTGTAAAGGGTTTTTTTCCCATGACGATGTCCCAGAGTGCCACGATACTACTGATATGTGAGGTTAAGTAGAACACCAACTGTATTTTTTGCTTTAATGATTAATACTTTAATGTGTGTTCAAACACTGTAACTGGCTCATCCAACCTGAGGTTTCATAAATATCATTGTTCAATGTATCTGAGTACCGGCGCTCACACAGGAAAACGGGGAGAGTTTATGAAGGGACAGTTTACGAAGGTGGAAGCCGGGTGTATGTTTGGGAAATGAAGAAGAAACGGTGCAGTGCTCAGGGCTAGCAAGAGCAGGGAGCTGTTACCAGGAGGCGTGGGGAGGAAGTAGCTCCTGGAACCCACAGGGAGCTGTAGTTGGCGAGGAGTGACCTTCAGCAGAAGAACACGCCCACTGTTATAATCACAGTGAGGCAGAAGGGACGCGGGGGAAATACCCCAACCTCTCTCCTCCTGCCTGCCTGTCTTCCATCAGTGCCTCCCATTGGCTGAACCCAGCAGAGTGCAAGGGAGTCTGGGTAATGTAGTCTGCAGGGTTAGCTCCCTGGGCACAGAGCTGGGAGGGTTTGGAGAGGCAATGAAAGATAGCCAGAATACTTAAAATGAGGCTATGCTAATGTAAAGTTTAAGGAAACTGTGAAATACCCCCCATGCCTCTCTCCCCCTGCCTCTGGTCTGTCCTGAGGCTTCCCACTGGTCAATCTCAACCAGAGGCCAGAGGGGAGGAGGTCAGTTGATGCAGCTCCCATGGTCAGCCCCAGCAGGAAGAATATAGAGTGAGATCGTTACAAGGAACCACCCGCATTTGATGGCTGAGGAACAGGAGGAGGTCAAGTTCCTTGCTTCAGGACATTGAGCTAACAAGCAGCAGGGTTGGGATTTGAACCCAGGACCCCGCGGCTCCAGCGCTCCCCATGGCACTGGAAGCAGGGCATGCCGGTGTCGGGAGCCCAGCCACGTGAGTGTGTGTGTGAGTGTGTGTGTGAGTGTGCTGTCTGCTGCTTAGCACGCTCCCCCCCCCCCCCCGCCCCGTGCCGTGCGCCTCGGCCCCCGGGCATGGGTTTCTGTGGGCGTTCTCTTTTTTCCGATCTCTGTTACCACCAGCAAGTTTCAAAAGCAGCCAGAGAGAGATGAAATGACACTTTTACTAAACAGGAACCATCTCCCACCATCTCCGCACGCTCGCGGTGCCTCTGTGTCTAATTAGGGGTTGTGTAGTTCGGGGTGTGAATGTGAAACACCGCGCACTCGGCAGGCAGGCAGGCAGGCAGGCGGGGGCGAGGCAGACACCCCGACGCCTGGGAAGCAGGGGCTCCTCCGTGGGCCCTGGAGGGGCTGCCCGCTCCCTGGAGACCATGCCGGTGCCCCGTGCCGTGCGGCGGAAGGGCCACGTGCGCACTAATGGGTCCTCCACGCAGCGCAAGGTGCCAAGGCCTTTTTATTTTTTTTTAATCAGTATTATCATAATTGGTCCTTGAACTTGAGTGAGGGGGAGGGAAGGATTGAATGCAGGTGAGGACCGGCTACCTATGATTTCACTTCCTCCTTGCAGCAACCAGGGAGCTCTGGTTACACCCAGCAGAGTGAGACAATCACCGTCAGTGGAGCTGGGGTCAAGGGCAGATCCAAAGCCCTACACTAAGAGTCATCGCGGCAGGATCAGGTCCCGGTGGAAATCTTGGGTTCTGGAGTCCCGGTGCCTGGGTTAGATCCTCACCTCTGCCGTTTCTCTGCATTATGACGGGTGACTTATCCGCTCTGTGCCTCAGTTCCATCATTTGTCAAGTGGGAGTGACCACAGTACCCCCTCCAGGGGTCAGTGAGTGAAGGCATGTAAAGAGCTTGGCACAGTGTCGGGCGCATGATGGGCACGCAAAGCAGCAACTCCTTATTTGTAAACATTGTGGCCCTACCCTGGGATAGGACATTTGCTTCTCTGTCCCACCTCCAGAACCTCCCTCCTTGGGCACATCAGAGCAGGAATGTTTGTGGAATGAATTATTGATTGACTTGGGCTGGATGCTGTGTGGAAAGCATTCAGATCCAAAGGCTGATAAGATAAGACTTAACTCTGATGGGACTGGAGCTTCACTGGGAGGGAAGGGGGTGCTGGGACCCTCCCATGCAGGGCTGGGAGGAAGGAACTGAGGCTTCCCACCAACAGCCGGGAAGCGACCTGAGGTTTGCTGTTATGGGCTGAGTTGTGTACCCCCAAATTCCTGTGTTGAGTCCTTGAGCCCTGGTACCTTGGAATGGGACTGAATTTGGAAATGAGACCTTCAAAGAGATGATGAAGTTAACACAAGGCTGTTGAGGTGGCCCTCATCCAACCTAAGTGTTGTTCCTGTAAGAAGAGGTGGATACACCAGGGACGCAAGCACAGAGGAAGGGCCATCTGAGGACACAGTGAGAACACAGGCTTCTCTAAGCCAAGGAGAGCGGCCAGGAGAATCAGGCCTTGATCAGGCTGGCACCTTGATCTTGGACTTCCAGCCTCTTAACACCGTGAAACCATAAAGTTCTGTTGTTTAAGCCACCCAGGCCGTGGTGGTTTGTTACGGCAGCCTGAGCTGACAAAGACTCCTGCCAACAGCCATTGGCTGTTGGTTCTAAGATGGCTGCACCATCTTAGAAGCAGCTCCTCCAGCCCCGGGCAAGCCTTCAGGTGAGGCAGCCCCAGCCCACGCCCTCACTGCAGCCTCACAAGACACCCCAAAGCAGAACCACCCAGATGCACTGCTCTCGAATTCCTGACCCATGGCAACTACATGAGATAAACATTGATGTTGGTTTAAACTGGTAAGTTTGGGGGTGTTTTTGTTCTGCAGCAGTGGAGAGCAAATACACCTGTCATGCAAAGGGCCACATCTAGCCCCCAGGCTCGGCTTGACCCACACAGCCCAAGGTCTGTAACGGATAGAGAGACACATCTTGCTTTTTCATTCAACAACTGCTTTACGCTTGGCATATAGTTAATGCTCAACAAACACTTGTCGATGAGTGAATAATGAACCCTGAGTTTTGCAGGCACCTCCCAGGCAGATGGGTACTTAATCGGGACTGCTTTCTTTCTGGTACATGTTTAAAGTCCAGCAAGGAAAGACACCCTGAAAATTTCCCTTAGGAACTTTTCTAAAAGTCTAGCAACCCTTGATGTCGTGAATTTTCTGCTCATACGCAGCCCGGTTTTCATCAATTGCAGCTAAAACTCCCTTTTTTCTTTTTAGGCTTTTTGTTTAATTCCTGTTATTTGTTGAGCAAACATCTCCTGAGCACCATTCAATAGCCTCGTCCTCTGGGGTGATCATCAATGATGGGCGGCACCTTGCCTGTGAGGAATGAGAACAGGCACTGGGACGTCCTCAGGGGGCCTGAGTTCCACTTTCTTCCTGTGACTGGGGACTCCGTTTTCCCATTTATAAAAAATGGGGGCTTTGTGCTCGATGGAGGGCAGCAAGGAGCTTTGATTGTGTGCCAGTTCCTTGCAGTCAAGAGTGGCCGCCTCAAGGTCCGGACTGAGGGTCCTGGGGTGATGTTCACGCTCAGTGGGAAAGAGAGCTGGGCTCGATTAGTGTTGTCTGCCAGGGTGTGGCCCAGGAAGGTGCTGGGTATTTGCCAACCCCGAGCTTGGTAGGCTCAGAATTTCCTGCAAATTCTGACAGTCTCTGACTTGGGGACAGTTGGTGGGCCCGTGTGGAATGTCTACCCACAGATGCGAAGCTGGTGGCCGTTGTAGCCAAGATCCACGGAGAATTCTGCACAGGGAAATGGTAGCTGGGGCCAGAGAGCCTTCACAGTGGGTCAGTGCATAGAGCCTGGTTGGCACACAGAGGGGGGGGGGGTTTTCTAGGCAGCGAGAGAGGAAAGCGTAGGGTGAAGCAGGGGTGTTGACTCAGCTAGTCCCGGACATTCCAAGGTGTGAGGAGAGACCCCCCCTTCCCCTGAGGTCCTAGAGCCTTGTTTGGGCCTGAGGACAGGGCTCCCCGAATTAGGGGAATTCATGTGCACATCTGCATCTTCCCAGACAGATTCAGAGCTTTGGGGGATCGGATTACATCAGGACAGGCCATGTGGAAATGTAATATTGATAATAATAGTAGAATAATAGCATCCACATTGACCACGGATAATCGAGTCCTTACTATATGCTGGGCGTGGTGAAGGCGGTTCATATGGCTTCTTCCATGTGACCTCCAGGATGCCCCTATGAGGTTGGTGCCGCCCTCGACCCCTGCAGTCCACAGTAGCCAGGGCGGCCTTCGCAAACATCAATCAGACCATGCCATCCTCCGCTCTACACCCCAGTAGCTCCCAGTGCTCTGAGAAGATCTGTATTCATCACACAACCTCCAAGGCCTATGCCTACCTCTCCATCTCGTGGCCTACCCCCTTCCCGTCCCTTTATTCTGCTCCATTTGCAAGGGCCTTCCTTCTGCTCTTCAGACACGCTGATCAGTTCCTGCCTCAGGGCCTTTGCACTTGCTGTTCTCCCTGCCTGGAATACCTTTCCTGCAGATGTCTGCATGTCACCGTTCACCTCTCATGTCAACTGCCTTGCCTGGCCTCCTTCTCGAAATAGCTTGGACCCTCCCCGTGGCTCACTGGGCCTCACTCTGCTGTGTATTCTTCCTCACCATCGTCCCTCCCCGACATTATCATGGAGTGTTTCTTGTTCAGCTGCTTCTTGCCTGTCTTTCCCTGCCCTAGAAGGTTATCTCTATGGAGACCCCTCCCCAGTGAGGGGTCCTCTCTGCCCGAGGGCCACCCAATGCCCTTCATTGTAGCAGAGAGAAGAGTGATGTCCCCAAGGGGCGGTCCAGCTGGTCACCTGAAGGTGGACAACGAAGCACCATGAGCCCAGCCCGAGGAGTGGCCTCTGGGAGGAAGAGTCTCCCCCATGAAGGTCAGGACAGGAGGTCCAGAGATTGATTCCCCTTTGGGAAATTGGCACCATCTTTCACCCCTTGCCACAAAAGAGGAGAAAGTCAGAGGACGGTCGGTCGGGATGGTAGCACGCAGCCCCCATGCCAAGCCCTACCATGAGCACACTGGCCGTACTGACTCATCTCCTTCTCACAACAGCCTGTAAGGACGGGAAGTCATCACTTCTGAGGGGCCCGGCTTCCCTCCTCGCTGAAATCAAAACATTTCCGACCACCAGGGGCTGGTCAGAGTTTCAGAGGCAACGTTTCTTCTAAGTGGTGCGTCACATTACGGCGCAGCCGACATCGGTGGTGGCTTTGTTTTGACGAAATACGGTATCATTGCACCCACTTTCCAGCTGAGAAAACGGGGTCCCAGGGAGGCTGGCCTTGCCCAAGACCAGGGCGTGGGGAGTGGGGGAACCCAAAGGCCCCCACTGGTCTCAGAGAGCCTGGCTCTTGCTGCATTTGAACGTGCCCACCAAGAGCCAGGGCCCCTGGCCGCCAGTACCCCTCCCCCCGGGGCACCCGGAAAGGGCCGCGTATGCGTCAGTGGCCCAGCATGCACTGGGGAGCACACAGCCCTGGGCAGCATGACTGTCTTTCTATTTATTGCCTAGGTGAAGAACGTCTTGGCATTTTCCAGCGATCCTTTTGGCAGCCAACAGATCTTTATCTTCAGAGGCAGAGATGAAAGACACCTGGCAAGGACAGGTGAACGCCCAACACATCTCCCTTCTGCAGAGGCCCCAGGGCCGGGGAAACAGGGAGGCCGGGCCGGCTCTCCATGACCACTGTCCTGAGACTGGGACACCCCCCCACACCCCCAGTCGGGCAGGTGACCAGAGAACAGGAGGTGCCATGGCCTGACCACAGGGGGCCGGGAAGATGAGAGCTCCCAGGCTCTGAACTGGGGACTCCAAGTCCACAATCACACCCACTCTGCACCCCTGTGTCTCCTGGTGAATAGAAGAAGACCGGGAGAAGTATCCCGGAGCGGTTAGAAGCAGAAGTGGGCCACGAGAGCTGAGTTCGAGTCCTTGCTTTACCACTTAAGAGCTGTGTGACCTTGGCATATAGTTAGTATATTATTAATGTTAGCCACAATCATATGTCCACATCAATGCGTAGAAGAAAGATGGGAAAGAAATACACTAAAATTGCAGTGGAGGTTCTGCACTACCGTGGGGCAACAAAAAACCTTTATTTTCTCCTTTAGAGTTTAAAATTTTTTCTAGGGGCGCCTGGGTGGCTCAGGCCCCTAGACGTTAAACGTCTGCCTTCGGCTCAGGTCATGATCCCCGGGTCCTGGGATCGAGCCCCGCATCAGGCTCCCTGCTCCGCAGGAAGCCTGCTTCTCCCTCTCCCGCTCCCCCTGCTTGTGTTCCCTCTCTCGCCGTGTCTCTCTCTGTCAAATAAATAAAATCTTTAAAAAAAATAAATAAAATTTTTTCTAAACATTTTATAACAAGTACCCTTTCTTTTGTCCTAAAAAATAACCCCCTTTGGGGGTGCCTGGGTGGCCCAGTTGGTTGAGCATTTGCTTTCGGTTCAGGTCATGATCTCGGGGTCCTGGGATTGAGGCCTACGTCGGGCTCCCTGCTCAGCGAGGAGTCGGCTTCTCCCTCTGCCCCTCCCCCCATGCTCTCTTTCTCTTTCTCAAGTAAATAAATAAAACCTTAAAAAAACAAAACAAAAAACCCTTTGAAACCTGTAAGCTGGAACTTCCTTTAATGAGGTGTCCTTAGCAACCCTGTTGCCTCTGGAGGTGCCAGGCCACCTTGGAGTTCATGGCTCTGGATTCCAGCAGGCAGGAAAGAAGGGGGTCACAGAGGCCTGGATGACACTGGGGCAGGAGACTGGACATAATGGGTCACTCAGGGAGGGGGGGCTGCCAAGACTTCCGAACTTGGTGCCAGGGACATTGTTGGCCAATTTGGGGACGGTTTGGGAGTTTCTACGGAAACTGAACTTCAACCTCCCCTGTAACCCAGTAATTCTGCTTCTTGTTTGACATCCAGCGCACCCCTAGTTCCGCAGGGAAATACCTCTGGGGACGTTAATGGCAGCTCTCTTCCCGATCGCCCAAGCAAGCCGGGTGGCTCGCAACAGGAGAGGGGAAAAATCGGTGGTGGTGGCTCACGATGAGCTACTTATTACACAGCAAGGAGAAAGAGCCTGTAACGGCACCCAGCATGGCCAACAAAGCTCATACAGACAATGGCGGGGAGGAAACGCTGGACACACAGGCTCACGTAGCTCTCATTCCGTTTGTACAAAAGGAGAAACAGCGGAGATTTGGTGGTAGCGACTGGCTCCCTGTGGGGAGTCATGTGGGGGAGTGGCTGAGGGGAGTGAAGGGGCTTCTGGTGGCCTCCCGGTCACGTCATCCGTCTGGGTGTTGGCCACAGGATGTGCTCACTTCTGGAAATATATTGCTCTGAGCACTTATGACTTATTTATTTATTAAAAAGTATTTTTTTAAAGATTTATTTATTTATTTTAGAGAGAGGGAGTAAGAGGGAGAGCAGGGGTGGGGAGGGACAGAGGGAGACGGTGAGAATCTCAAGCAGACTCCGTGCTGAGCATGGAGCCACACGTGGGGCTCAGTCTCACGACCCTGAGATCGTGACCTGAGCTGAAACCATGAGTCAGACGCTTAACCGACTGAGCCACTAGGGGCCCCAACACTTACGATTTATGCCCTCTTTTGTGTGACACATATTTCAGTAAAGATGTGGGGAACAAAAGAGAGAGACAAGGTCAAGATGGTTTCCTCTTTTTCTGTTGGACGTTGCCGTGTTTGCCTAAAAGGCTGGATCTGAAGCAGCCATTTTGTGACTATGGGGCTATCAGCCGAGTACAAAGCAAGGTCAGCAGAGCAGAAAGATGGAAGGATCCTGGATTCTTCCTGACCACGCTGAGGCACTGCAGAGGTGGGTCTAAGTTCCCTCCCCTTGAACCTTGGGTGAGCCTTTGTGACTGCTTTGACCAGTGGGTGCAGAGGAAGTGAAGCTGCATGACTTTGCAGCTTGGTCATGGAGGTGATGGGCGCTCTACCCGACTCTCTTTTGGGACATGCTCGGGACACCGAGCCATGAACCGCTATGTAAAGAGTCCGGCTTTCCTGAGGCCGTCTTGCTGGAAAGAACACTTGAAGCTGAAGGCAGATACCTGAGGTGTGCCGGCTATTTAAGTCTTCCCAGCCCAGTGCCATACGCATGAAAGAAGATGGCGTCCAGATGACCCTGCGTGAGCCACCGATGCCTCCAGCTGCACCATCTGGCTCCTGGAGCTCAGAACTCCCTGCAGAGCCACTCCCAAATTCATGACTCACAGGAACTGGGACATAAGAAGTAATTATTGTTGCTTTAAGCTTCTACATCTAGGGATGATTTGTTGTGTGGTCATAGACCCCTGACATGCCACCCTCATTCTGGGCCTTCATCAAATGACGCAAAGTCTTTTTTATTGTTTAAGCCAGGGTTGGAAAAATGTTCTTGTAAGGACCAGAGAGTCAATACTTTAGGTTTTGCAGAACTGGCAGTCTCTGTCACAACTAGTCAACTCTGCTGTTGGAGCGTGAAAGCTGCCAGAGGCAATACTGAAACAAATGGGCATAACTGTGTTCCAATAAAGCTTTATTAACAAAACAGAGAGCCAGCCCATGAGTAGTAGTTTGGTGACCCCTGGTTTAGGCCATTTTTGAGTTAGATTTCCTGTTACTTGCGACCCAAAGCATGCCACTGGTTATAACTATCTAGAGAGCCTGGAGCTAAGGGCAGCCAAGAGAGGGTCTGTGTGTGTGTGCACGGACTCTGGGTGTGTGTGCACATGGATTCTGGGTGTGTGTGCACAGACTCTGGGCATGAGCTCTGAGCAGGTATGCATGGGCTCTGGGTATGTGTGCATGGGCTCTAGGTGTGGGTGCACAGACTCTGGGTGTGTGCATGGGCTCTAGGTGTGTGTGTACAGACTCTGGGCATGAGCTCTTGGCAGGTGTGCATGGGCTCTGGGTGTGCGTGCAAGGCTCTGGGTGTGTGTGCATGGATTCTGGGTGTGCACACGGGCTCTGTGTGTGTGTGCACAGGCTCTGGTGTGTGCACAGGCTCTGGGTGTGTGTACACGGGCTCTGGGTGTGCGTGCAAGGCTCTGGGTGTGTGTGCATGGGCTCTGGGTGTGTGCACGGGCTCTGGGTGTGCATACACGGGCTCTGGGTGTACATGCACAGGCTCTGGGTGTGTGCACGGACTCTGGGTGTGTGTGCACAGACTCTGGGTGTGTGCACGGACTCTGGGTGGGGTGGGGTCCCACCTCTCACCACCTTATCTGCTCAGACAAGAAGGGCTGCGCTCTCAGAGCATTTCTTATCAAGAGATTACCAGCTCCCTCCTTTCCTCCTTGCTGACTCTGGAATCTCTGGAATCCTTCCTACTGGATGCTCAGCCAGACAGCCAGGCAGGAGCATGAGAACCTTTCCCAAATGGGGACCTTCGAGCTAGAGCCAGGGGTGGGACAGGCCCGTGAAAGAGAAGGAAGGACAGAGGTGTACAGTGGGGAGTCCTCCCTTGCACCCTCTCCCCTCCGGCCTCCATAGTCCTGGACCGATGATCATGTAGGGAGAGCTTCCCGTGTGCGGAGTGCTGGGCTCGGTGTTTACAAACCTCTAATGTGGGGGAGAACTCTAAGAGGTGGATGTTCTTCTTAGCCCCACCTCATGAATGAGGAAATGGGCAGACAGAGAGAGGAAGTCACTGTCCCCAGGACACACAGCAGGAAGGGGGATTCAGCCAGGCTGGGCGGCTCACGCCCAGAAACGATGACTATTCAATCTGAGCTAGAAAAGATGTGCTCAGCCACATCCCAAGGCCATAAATCTCTGCCCACCAGGGCCCCGCCGCTTGCCCTCCCTGGTGGCTCCCTACCCCCCCACCGTCCGGCAGGGGTCTGGTGTGGGCAACTCCCCTGCTATAGCTGCTTCCCTTCTCATCTTGTTTGTTCCTATTATGTCAAGTAAGCCATTATAATTTTATGTTTTTTAGATTAACATTTTTGCTCAAGGGCATAGTAATTAGCACATGGCTGGGAATTTATTCTGGGAGATAGTGAGGAAAAGTTTTCCCTAGTAAATCTTTGGAAAGGCCTGGAGGCTGCTGCGTGGCCCACGCAGATCCCCAACTCCCACCAGACCCCCAACCCCCACCACTCCTGGGATGTGTGGGTCATGCGACCTGTCCCTCTGGGTCTCTGCCAGAGAGCTGCTCTCCCCTCTTCCCTTTCCCTAGGCTGTGCCTGGCACAGAGTTGCTCAATAAATGCATATTAATTGAATGAACGGACAGAGGTGGCAAACCAGTGGCCCAATGGTCAAACCCAGCCCTTGATGCATCGAATCCAGCCAGCACAATATATTTTTGTACAATTTAAATAACTCACTGCCATTTGATGAGGAAGGCATTTTATAAGCATCTAAACTTCCAGCTTCTCTAGAAAAGCCAGGATTTCTGGACACCTTGGGTCCCTATTCCCATGTGGCTGCAAGCGGTGGAGGTGGGTGTGGCTCTCCTCTCTAGATGGGGCGTGGGCTCTGGTTTGCCATAGTCCCCACCGCTCCCTATTGCCTCACACCAACCATGCTGCTCTCCCATTACCTATCTGGCCGGCTGAGCACTCCTGATTTAGAAAGCCTCCCCCTCGTGTCTTAGCACAATGAGTCTCTCGCTCGCATGTCCGTTTGGGGTTCGGGGTGGTATTTTAGGTGGAGGGGGGCTTCCTTTCTCTCAGTCATTCGTGTTTCAGGCTCCTGCCATCTTATGGTTCCACCACGTCCATGAGCTTTATTGTGACCACAGCGTCCAGTAGTGCAACAAGAAAGAGATCAGGGAGCATACAGGGGAGGCTTGGAGGGTCAGCCTACAAGTGGCCCACGTCCCTTGACTCTCCTTCCATTGGCCGGAGCTCGGACACATGGCCATGGCTCGCTGTGAAGGAGGCTGGGGGACGCCATCCTGCTCCTCCCGCCTTGGGCAGAAGAGCAGATGCTGATGGACAGCTAGTGGGGTCTGTCCCATCCCCTGGCTTCTTTCTCCAGCCCCGGAAGCCATCCCCTCCTCCTGGGCTCACAGGCAGGTGCATTGTTATACGTATTTTCCCCAAGTCTTTTGTTTGGGGCATCAATTTCATGTCTGAAGCTCTTCATTGCTCTAGCTCTTGCAGCTCAAAAGCCCAGATTCTTGCAGCTCAAAAGCTCCGGCTTCTGAAACAGAGCAGCTTTTCTACTCTGTTTTTCTTTTCCTGGGCAATGAAGTTCTTGGGGGTCTAGTCTAGCAGAGGGCCAAGGGCAAGGAAGGAATCCCTGGCATAAGAAGGGCACCCGTTAGAAATTGTGTCCTGCCTAAGGTCATATATGAAGGGCAACATGCTCCGGCAGGACCCAGCGTTTCCCCTCATAGGCATCCACCCGAGAGAAATGAGAACATATGTCCCATATAGTCTCTTACACAAATGTGCACAGCAGCTTTGTTCATCATAGGTAAAGACTGGGAAAGCCCAATGTCCATCGGCTGCTGGACAGATGAATGATGCATGCACATGCTGGAACCCCGTCCAGCGGTGAAAAAGAGGGACCTACTGATCCACACAGCGATGTACGTAAGTCTCAGCACCCCTGTGACTGAGGGGGGCACACATTTCCTGGAAAGGGCCAGATGGAATATTCTTGGCTTTGTGTGATGTAGCATCTCCATGTCGATGGTTCAACTCTGCTCTTGTAGGCGGGAGAGACCACAGACCTAGACTCAAACGTAAACGAGTGAGTGTGGCTGCGTTCTAATCAAACTTTGTCTGTGGGCACCGAAATTTCATTTTCATAATGCGTTTCATGAACTACTCTTTTGATTTTTCTCAACCATTCAAACATGTTGAAACTCAGATATTCTCATTCGTTGGCAGTAGGAATGCAAAAATGGTACAGTTACTTTGAAGATGGTACTTTCGGTTGAAGATGGTACTTTCGGCGGTTTCTTACAAAACTGAACATACTCTTACCAGACAACTCAGCAATTGTGCTCCTAGGTATTTATCCGAATGAACTGAAAACGTACGTCCATCTAAAAATGTGCACGGGGATGTTTATAGCAGCTTTATTCCTAATCTCCCAAACTGGAAGCAGCCAAGATGCCCTTCAGTAGGGCGAAGGGATAAACTGTGGTCCGTCGTTGGGATCCAACATTGGGACGTTATTCACTGCTAAAAAGAAATGAGCTATCCAGCCGTGAAAAGACACGGAGGAACCCTAAATGCATATTGCTAAGTGAAAGGAGCCAGTCTGGAAAGGCCACATACTGTATGATTCCAACTCTAGAACATTCTGTAAAAGGCACAACTATGAAGACAGTAAAGACATCAGTGGTTGCCAGAGATCAGAGGATCTTGAAGGCAGAGAAAGTATTCTGTCTGCTACTATCGCGGTAGGCACCCGTCACGCATTGGTCCCAGCCCACAGCATTGTACAGCACCGACAGTGTGCCCTAATGTAAATGACGCACTTTAGTTAATAATGATTCACCAATACTGGCTCATCAGTTGGAACAAAGGTACCACACTAATGCAAGATGTTAATCATAGGGGAGACTGTGTACCGGGGCTCAGGGTTTGGAATAGCCTACTTAACACGAAACCCTCTGTATGCTCTGCTTGATTTTCTGTCAATCCAAAACGATATTAGAAAAAGAAAGTTTATTCGTTATTTTTGGAAGGACAGAAATAAAAGTAAAAACCATTCTTAGCTTACAGGCCTTAAACAAGCCGGCAGCGGGCCCGATCTGGCCCTGGGGCCCCTGTTTAGGGAAATAAGCCAGTCCCATAGAGCACCGTGTGTGATCCATCTCCACTCGAGTCCAGAGAAGACAAACCGGCTCCATAGTGACATAAAGCAGATGGGGGGCTGCCTGGTGGGGGATGGGGCTGTGTGAGAGAGAAGGGACACGAGAGAGCTTTGGGGATGACAGAAATGTCCTCTGTGTTGGCTGGGGTGGTGGCTACGTGCACAGTCATCACATGTCTGAACCACGCACTCCTAGTGGCTGCGTTTCATGAAAACACGTCGCAGGACCCCCAGCCTGAGGGCTCGCGGGAGGGGGAGGGGGTTAGGGTTAGGGCTGCCCCTGTCCTGTTCCCTGCCCGGAGGGACAGAGGACCTGCTCAGTGCCCATCTGAGTGAATGCACGACCCAAGACGGGTCCCGTGGTCCGGGGCCAGGGCAGGGTGGGAGCGGGCGGGAGAGGTTTGAGCTAGGATTTGGGGATCAATCAGGCCCACCGTCTGTCTGCCATAAAAGGGGAAATAGCTGGGCAAAGGCTGGGAGGTGGGAAGGGCCTGGTGGGTTTGAGGAAGCAGCTGGATGTGGCCTGAGCTGAGATTGGAGGTCAGGCTGAGGGTTGAGGCATTTTGTCTGCAGGGCGGAGAAAACGGGGTGGTTTGTGGTCACATGTCCTTTGTATATACTACTCACCCCTACGGGCCAGACCCCCTCAACCGAGGTGGTGGCCCCAGGCCCTTGGGTCCCTCTGCCCGGGAGCAGGGTGGGGGGGGCGCAGACGGGGCCGGGGGAGGGCTTCCATGTCCTGAGGCTGGAGGTGGAAGTTTCTAGATCCAGAGACAGGCTTTGTGCCCAGCCGGTCCCAGGGAAAGAGTTCTCCTCACCCAGAGTCAAGGAGGGCAGAACTCGGCCAACCGAAGCAGGAGTGGGTTTGGGAGGGTTTCTACCAACATGGGTATTTAGAAGGTGTAGGGGTTCTTGCTGGGGTAACAGATGACCACACACTTAGCGGCTCGAAGCAGCACAAATGTATTCTCTTACAGTTCCGGAGGGCAAACGCCGAAACACATCCATCTGCTTCCCTCTTCCAGCTTCCAGACACACCTGCATTTTCTGGCTCCCCTGCCTCCCTCTTCTAAGGGCTGTGTTGGCGACATTGGGCCACCAGGATAACCCGGGATTATCTCTTCATCTCAAAGTCTCCTTTGCACCTGTAATGGGTTATATTTTCCCCCTGAAACTCATGCATGGAAGCCCTAGCCCCCAGCCCCCTGGAGATAGGGCCTTTCAACAGCTAATTAGGCTGAAATGATACCAGGGGGGCCATCTCGGCCCAAGGCAATCTCTTACGGAGGGCTAGACCCGCTGCCCTGCTAGACCCCTCCTCCAGGCCTGGGTCCTTCTGCGGCCGCCTCTGGCCACCTGGGAACTTCTGTCCCATGCCTCGGGCCCTGAAGCTTCCAGGCGTGGTCTCCTCTTCTGGTCCTGAGGCCTTGCCTCGCTGTCACGGCAGCTGTCAGAGTCTCAGACAAGAGGCTGCCCTTGGCATTCTGGAAAGAAAGCTGCTTCCCTGGGCGGGGGGGTGGGGGAGTGCCCCTGCCCCTTGAGAAACGTCAGGCAGCTCCTGCCTGCATCCCGGCAGGGAATGCCAGCTTCAAAGCTTTGCAGGGGCTGGTGCTGGGGGCTGCAGGTGGCGCGTCCCAGACGTGGCTAGGCAGGGGCCGCTGTGTGCCATGTTGTAGGGATGAATCCCCGCAAACCCAGCTCCATCATTCACTCATCCACTCTTTGTCCACTGATTCATCCTGATGCCCTAGGAACTGGGGCCGCAGCAGTAAAGGAGAAAGACCATAGACAAACAAACAAGGTGGCTCATGGATTCTGGGCAGTAGGAAGGGGTAACTTCATGAAATGAAGTGAAAAGGAAGAGTGACAGAAGGGGTATGGCTGCCCTAGAAAGGCCACTGGAGGCCGCCCTGTTTGAGGCGATCTTTGACCCAAGTTGTGCCAAGATCTGGGGAAGAACAGTCCAGGCAGGGAGAATGGCAGGTACAAAGGCCCTGTGGCAGGACCAACCAGGTGTGTCCAAGGGCCCATTAGGAGGCCTGCGCGGCTGGAGCAGAAGCTCCAGGCCCAACACAGAGCCTCCCACAGCTCTCGGCTCCCTCCCCACTTTAGCCTAAAGCCACTGCTGAGTGGTCAATGCCCTCCACCACATGGACCCCACCCACCTTCCTACCACACCTCCCCATTCTCTGTGACCTCCACGGTTTTCCTGCATCCCGGCTGTTGCTCATGTTGCATTAGGATTTGAGTTTATTTTTTGAACAAGAAGCAGGGAGTCTGCATTCCTTAGGCCGGACACCTTTCTCAGAGTCACTCCCTTGGAGGATGGAGGTGGGAGTGGCTGCTGGGCCGAGAAACTCCTCTAGAGGAAAGGGCAGCACGGTATAGCAGGCGTGGGACTGAAGGGGGGAGAGACTGAGGGAGACTGGGTAGGACCAAGCCAAGGGCACCTCAACACCTGAGCGCTTTGCTATCTTGTAGGGGCCCACCAACCCGTAATGGACCCACCGCAGCTGGGCGGACGGGTGCCACTGCCTCTGAGATCACCCCGAAGTCTCTCTGGGCTTCTGTCTTCATCTGTTGGGGCTGCTATAACAAAAGCACCACAGACCGGGGGTGGGGGGCTTCCACCGCAAACAGAGCCCCCACAGTCCTGGAGGCTGGAAGTCCGAGATCAAGGTGTGGTGAGGCCTGCTTCCTGGTTCGTGGCTAGTCACCTTCTTGCTGTGTCCTCGCGGGCTAGAAGGGGCCGGGGAGCTCTCCGGGGCTTCTTTTATAAGGATGCTACTCTCCTCTTGGTGACTCAATCACCTCCTACCTCCTGGAGGCCCCACCTCCTGATACCATGACTTTGGGGATTGGGTTTTGTTCAATATGTGAACTTCGGAGGACACAAATATTCATTTCACATCAGCCTCCATCGGGGCATCTGGAGAATGTGTACAAGATTGGTAAGTTGGTTTCTGGACACTTGGAAGATGAACTTAGCCTTGCTAAGGAGATCAAAATTGCCAGCCCACCCCCTCCCTCGGGGACACGGAAACTCCCCACTTGGCTAGCAGCCACTTGCGAGTTTGTCTTAGCTGCTTGCTCTCAAATTCCTCAGGGCAGTGGGATCCTCCTTAGGCGAACTTGCCTGTTTCCCCGGCTCCACTCCTTCCTGGGGGAGGGGCGGCACCAATCCCGACCCCGACCCCGCAATGCTGCCCCTCCGCTCATTCCAGGGGATCCTGAGTGCCGGCAGAACAGGGGGGCCAGCCTTGAACTCAGCAAAGAGGAACGCTTGACTCATTTCCAGCTGGAAGGCTGTGCCACGGCTGGGATTTATGCGCCTGCTCTAAGTAAATGCTCAGCGCTTTTGTGAAGGGGGAAGGGAGAGTACTAGCCGATTTCCACCGGATCTGTGTCCCCTCCCCAGACAGCCGCCCAAGGCCTCTGCAGCCTCCAGAGCTCAGTCGGCCAGAGAGGATGCCACGGGTGCCAGACCGCGGCCCAGGACCACCCACCTCTGCCTCCAGAATCCTGTAGCTGGGGAAGACCAGAAAGTTCTGGAAATGGATGGTGGCGATGGTTGCACAACAGTGTCAATGTCCTGTGTCCCAACCTCCCCTCCCCGCACCCCTTCCCCACCTCCTCCTCCTTCTCCTGGTACAGGGCTTGTGGCGGGGGGGGGGGGGGTGGGGGGGGGGGGGGGGGGGGGGGGGGGGTGGGAAGACCCAATATTTGGGCGTTTTATCTGTTTGGATTCCAGATCATCAGACATTATGTCAATGGTCACACCAGCTGGGTATGTTATGAAAAATACTGATTTGATTCTTTTGGATGCCTTAACATCTCTGCAAGCTAGTCCATTTTTAGCTCACATTTACGAGGACAGCACTAGTAGCCGGCAGGGGCATCTCTCAGACTGTTTGGCCGACGATACCCGCAGCAGGAGAGGGGATTTTTAAGGCTGAATAATACTCCACGGTACGTTCCGCCGTCATTCTGTTCACCTGTTCATCTGTCGATGGCCTTGCGGGTGGCTCCCACCGTGTGTGAGTAATTGTGAGTAATGCCTGGGCTCTTTTGTTACCGTCAGGATCTTCAAACGCACCTTCGCTGATAATCTGACGCTGGTGTGCCACATGCTGGGGGCCCGGGAGCCACCGGGCCTCCCCCATGCTGCGGTGGGGGCGCAAAATGGCACCCTGCTTTGGGTAACAGCTGGCTGGCTTCTTACGAAGGTGAAGATACGCCCATACCCCGTTATGGGGTCGCTCCCGGCCCCAGGGCACGCTCAAGAGGAAAGCAGCGCGCGCCCCCCGGGGTCCCGCACCCGAATGCTCGCTGCAGCCCCGCTCACAACAGTTGGGAGGTAGACACACGCCGAGTGTCCATCCTCGGATGAACGGACGCACACACCGCACAACGGAATATCGTTCGGCCATAAAGAGGGATGGAGCCCTGACATACGGCTGGGCATGAACGAACACTGAAAACGTGCCGAGGGAAAGAAGCCAGACACAAAAGGCCACGTAGTGTAGGGTTCCACGGACATGACATGTCTGTAATGGGCAAATCCATAGAGTGCAAGGGCAGACTGGTGGCGGCTGGGGCGCTGGGCGGCGGGGGGCGGGGGCGGAAAGGACCTGCTAATGAACCCAGGCTTTTCTTTGGGGCTGAGGGAAAATATTCTGGAATTGGGTCGTGGTAATGGTTGCACAACCGTGTGAATATACTAACCCCACAGAATCGTACACTTAAAGAAAAAACTGGGGGGCTGTTCTGGAAGCCGTTATCCCTCCCATTTTCCAGACGAGCACACTGAGGCTCAGAGACTCAACACCTTACCCCGGGAGTTAGAGCTGGTGTGTGGGAGAGCAGGGATTTGAGACCAGGCCGGCTCTGCCTCCAGAGCCCCGCAGGTAACCCCACACCATCAGGGGCTCCCCAGGTCTGGGGCAAGCATCCTTGCCTCTCGGTGCCTCAGTTTACAAATCCGGGCAATGGGCATGAAGGCGGCGCGTGCTGTGCCAGGCACAGAGCAGATGCATGCGGCAGCACGGGGCTCCTCCCTCGTCTGCTTCACGAAAGGGTGGAAGGGAAGCCCCCGCGGCCCCTCCGGGAGGCTCGGCCACCTCTCAGCAGCTGCCCCGAGGCCGGGAGAGAGGCCACGGCACTGTGCTCCTGCTGCCAGTGTGTGGGTGTTTCCCGACACCCCCTTTTGTGCAAACACATCCCCGTTGCCATGGCGAGAGGCCCCCTCTTCCCTCCAGAGTGACGGCCACCACCTTGCTGGGACTAGAGCCAGCACCGCCCGAGGGCAGATGAATTCTGCCACAGCGAGTCGGGCTCTGCAGGCTCTGCGGCTCCCGGGAAGGCGAGCTGCCCAGCGCCCTCTCTTCTCGCTAGCTGCTCCTCCCCAGGGAGTAAGGTGAGGGCGCGCAGGGCCTCTTCCAGAGCTTCACCCTGTTTTCTGAGGTGCTGTGGGTGGGGAGCGGGCAGGCTGACACAGGTTTCCGTCCTGGCGCCTCTGTTTACAAGCTCTGTGACCTTCAGCTTCACTCGGTGTCCTTGAAAAGGGTCGATATCAACACTGCCCCGCAGCCTTGTTTTAGGGGATCACTTATTCATTCGACCAATGTTCGCTGAACCCTGACTAGATGCCAGGCACTGTGGTGAGAGCAGGGGGCCGGAGGCAAGGTCCCTGTCCTCCTTGTTAACAAAAGGATGAGCTCGAGATGCTACGCGGCCAGGAAACCCAGGTGATGGGACACGGGATAACGGAGAGGTGAGGTGACTTCCGCCTGGGGCAGGTGCTGGGGAAGATCTTTCTGAGGAGGTGGCCATGAGAAAATCTGGGGGACAAGCATTCCAGACAGAGGGACAGCACATGCAAAGGCCCTGGGGCAGGAACGGGCTTGGCATGTTTAAGGGAAAAGAAGGTCAATGTGGTGTCATAGAGTGCAAGGGCGCTTGGGGAAGGAAGTGAGGAGGGAGGGGAGGGCAGAGGCCAGTCACGCGGGGCTGTGTGGGCTGCAATGAAGAGTCCAGATTTTGATTTGAGAGCACAGGGAAGAGACTCGAAGGATGTAAGCTGGGGACTGGCAAGATTCAACGGGGCTTCTGCTCCTTGCCTTGGATGAGCGTGTTTCAGTTCCACAAACTGCATTTCAGAAGACAAAACTGGGCTTGACAGATCTCATTGGAACAAATCGTTGACTTTCACGGAACGGGCAAGTAGTCCTCCTTGAGCACTACCGCGTGGGCAGAAGCTGAATCATCCCACTTATTGATGTTCCTCCGTCGTGGGCTCTAGTCTGGCCTTTTGCCAAAACCTACCAGTGGCCTGGGACTCCGAGAGATACACACCCACGTTCAGAGCAGCATCACGAGAGTGAGAGACGGAGATCACCCGTGTCCGTCGACGGATAAACAAGAGTGGTCTATCCGTACCGAGGAGCAGTATTCAGCCCTAAGAAAGGAAGGAGACGCTGACATAACATGCTTAGTGAAAGCAGCCAGTCTCAAAAGGACACACGCTATATAATTCCACCTATACTGCGGCCCCTAGAACAGTCAGAGTCTGTCGGGCGGAAAGCAGGATGGGGGCGTCCAGGGCAGGGGGAGGATGATGGGGAGTTAGGGTTTCATGGGGACAGTCTCAGTTCGGGAAGATAAGAAAATTCTGGAAACGATGGTGGGGATGGCTGCACAACAGTGTGAATGTGCTTAATGCCGCTGAACTCTATGCTTAAAAGTGGTAAAATGGGAAATGTTATGTTATGTATATTTTCCCGTAATAAAAAAAAAAAAAACCCAAAGATGTGAATATGATGCAAATCGCTGACTAGACATTTCTTGATCAGAATATTCATAACTTTTGGTAGGTAGGATTCCAAGATGACCCCAAATAACCCATATCTTTGTAGAATTCCCTCCCCTTTAATTGTGTGTGGGGACCTGTAACTTGTTTCTAACCCACAGAATGTGAGGAAGGAAAAGGCGTTTTGAAAATGTAAGTAAAGTCCCTGATCAGTTGACCTTGAGCTAATCAAAGGGCGGTTATCCTCAGTGGGCAAACCCTTTAAGAGGGGGTCCAGCAGGGAGAACTAGGAAGCTTGCAGACCCTTTCTGCGCCACTGGCCGTGACTTCTATGGCCACAGGGAAGGGAAGTCGGCTGGCAGCGTATGGTAGCTTGCCGGGGATCCTTCCCGAATTGGGCCTCCAGAAGACAACACAGCCCGACCTTTACCTGGCCAGAGCCTGGTGGGACTCCTTGTTGAGAGCCAGCAAAGCAGCCCAGATTCCTGCCCCGCAGAAACAGGTAGCTAATAAACGGGTGTCATTTTAAACC
Organism: Callorhinus ursinus; assembly: GCF_003265705.2. Lineage (NCBI taxonomy): Eukaryota > Metazoa > Chordata > Mammalia > Carnivora > Otariidae > Callorhinus > Callorhinus ursinus. The sequence goes on along the minus strand of NW_027397103.1, from coordinate 13,160,970 downwards.
ACTGAGTCTGTCACGATTTGTGATGCGGCGGTGGGTAACCAGCACATAACCTGAAACAGAACAGGTGCAGGTAGAGAGAGAATGAGATTTCAAGCAGGTATCTCGGGGCTGAATCCTGGCTACATCTCTCCTGGACCACGTGAGCTCAGACAGGCGGTGGTCCTCGGGCGGCTTCTGGAGGCAGCCTGCCTGGGTCCGAGTCTCAGCTGCAGCCCCTTCCCAGGGATGAGGGACTCTGGGCAAGAGACCCCATCCGTGCCTCAGTTTCCACATCTATAAGTGGGGATGCATCCTAGAGATGTCGCAAGGATGAAACAAAGTCAAATGTGTAATCTGTACCTGGTGCAGGCTAAGTAGAAGCTGCAATGATATGTTATACGTAGGGAAGAGCCTCGAAGCCCAGAGGTTCTGCCGTGAAAATTGCCCAGGCTTGCGGCGAGATGCCCGTAGGGAGGAGTCACCTGGCCCCTGCCTGTCACAGGAGTTTTCTGAGAACAGGTGGAGCTTCCGTGCAGGGATGGAGGCAGCTGAGGGAACAGGAGCATAGGCGTGTCTCCCAGGGGCCTGTCACCCCCTTCACTGCAGAGACTCAGGCTTTGTTCCCCTGGACTCCCGTCCCCAGAGGCAGGGGGGTCCCCGAGGCTGTGCTGTCACCCCTCCGGCCCTCACCACCAGGCACCCAGGAAGCTCGCTCCACGTGAAGCTCAGGTATCTGAGGACAGCCCCTCCCCAGGGCCTTGGGGCTTTTCCTCTGCAGACCCTCCCTCCACGCCGGGCCTGGCCCTTGGCTGACTTCAGCTAAACGGCAGGCGAGGCTGTGGCTTGGGAGAATCACTGCGAAGAGCCACTGGGTGGAGGCTCAAGCCCAAAGAATGTTCCAGAAACAAGAACTGCTGCTCATAGAACTGCATGGCTGGAGGAAAGAGAGCAATTCGGGTTGATTCTGAGGGGAGGGAGGAGAGACAGACAGACAGAGGAACTGCCAAAGGTTTGCTCCAGAATGGAACCCCTGCCCTCTCTGACCCCGACGTTCAGGAACGGTGTTTGTTATTAAAGTCGTAAGTGCTCAGGGTTCTGGGGTCTCTGAGGGAGGCCCTGGCTGGACTGGGATCCACATGGCAGGTGAGGACTCAGGTGAGTCAGCAAGGTGGGGCCCAGATAGGGAAGGGGCCACCGGGCCACGGACCCCCTCCACAGGGGGTCACAGGAGGGCCTTGGGAAGCGGGACTCAGGCCAGGAGGGCAGTGAGTGACCTGAATCTGGCTCAAATCCCACTGGTCACTCACTTGTTGTGGGACCTGGGGCCCCTTCTCAGACGACCTGTGCCTCAGTTTCCCATCTGTCAAATGGGGATGGTGACGGTCTTACCACGCCATAGACTGAGACAAGGTGCGTAGAACGCATGGTACGTAGCGACCCATTAGATGTTGTTGTGTTGGTGTGATCGTTTTGGGTTTTTAAAAACACCCAAAGCGGGGGACCTTGCCAAGCCACGTGGGCTGGAAACTCCTGTGTGGGACACAACAAAGAAATCTATTAGACCGGCCAGGTCCCGTTAAATCCGTGATTAGCACCGGCATAGAAATCGCTCCCCTTACTGACCCCTGGAGTCAGCTGGTAATGGCTCCCTGGAGGCCAGCTCCAGTGAAACAGGTTCCTGAGAACCACAGGAAAACTGGGCCATGCTGCCTCCTCCAGGCAGCCCTCCAGTCTGCCCAATGGAGAGGGCAAGGGATGGGGCGGTCTAGGCAGGCTCACCCTCACACGTACCTCACAGACACTCACAGGGACACACCCAGACATACCCTCAAACCTGGAAAGCGGGAAGGACGCAGTGTTAACCTTTAAAGGTAAGCTATTCTAACTCCCATTTTGTGCAGAGGGAAACTGAGACCAGAGATTTCCCACAGTCTGCCCAGGGCTGCCCACCAGGAAGTGGCTGAGCTGGCATTTGGACCCGGGAGGCTGGCGCGGGTCCCGATCCCGGCCCCAAACAATGCTTGTGGTCATGTGTCCTCCCAGGGCACGGCAGGCGGGAGCAGAGCAGGGCCGCTCCGGCACCTTGTGTTGGTGGTGGCACTTGGTTTTCCTTTCTGGCTCTGCAGTAACATTAACCCGGCACCACTTCCAGGAGTTAAGCAGCCCTGGAGGAGGGGGTGAGCATTGTTGTGACTGAGCCTTAGAGCAGAAAGGGGAGGGGACAGCAGGGAGCTGAACTACCCATCCCGAGCGCCCTTCCCAGGAAGCCCCTGTGGACGCTGGGCCCCCGGAATTGTGCAGTGTTGAGTCTGCACAACCTCCCAGGGCCACCCTGGCTGAGGACTGTTCTAGAGCGTAGCATCTGGGGTGTAAGAGAGGCCCTACTCAAGCCTCTGTCAGTGGCAGCATCTGTCACTTAGAAATACCGGGGGCTCCCTGCAAATGACCATCTGGGCCGTTTTTTCGAAAGCTTCCCAGCCAGGAAGCTATGTGCCTCAGGCCTCCATTGTCTTGTCAGGGGGCAGGGGGTGCTTCTCTTCCGTCTCCAACACACCACCTCCCTCTGAGCCTCTCGTTCTCCCTAGAACAGACTTTAAGGACTAAAGGACCAGGGATCTGCCCTTCTACCCCCAGAGACCTCCTCAAGGAGGGAAACTTAGTCTCCCTGGAGCCTCGGAGGCTGGACTCCCCACCACTGTGCGCACATCTGCCTTGAAATCCGTTCAGGCTCCAGAGGGCAGGTGGTGAAATGTCCCATCCAGTGGCGCACAGCCAGCCCCAACCCAGCTGAGAGGACCTGCTAGGGAGCTATGTGCATATCTGGGGGGAAAGCGTTCTAGGTGGTGGGGATAGCAAGTGCAAAGGCCCTGAGGTGGGAAGAGCTCAGTGTGTTTGGGGGATAGCTCAGAGGCCAGTATGGCTGGAGCTGGGGGAGTGATGGGGGGAGGAAGGAGATGGAGCACGACAGGTAGGTGGTCAGGGGCTGCTCCCCCAGGACCCCGTTTGTTGATGGGAGGGGGCTTGATTTTATTGTCAGTGTGAAGAGCACCTGTCATTAGCCCTGCCGCGAGCTAAGCCCTTGACGTTCACTGTCACATTGATCTTCACAGCAGCCCCAGACCTCCGGCATCTCAGCATCCCCAATTCACAGTCAAGCAAACTGAGGCACAGAGAGGAAGCTGCTTGCCCAGATGGCCTGCCCCCTCGACCCTTTGGAGACTGCCCCTAGGGCTGACACTTCCTCCCCTCCCAGGAGGTGAATGACCGGGCCCCAAGTGGGCCTTCTTCGGCAGTTCAGGTCCTTTGAAGTCCCAGCCAGCGGACTTGGCCGCCCTGTTTCCTCCTGGACTCCTGCCTAGGCTCTCAGGGCTGCTGAGGAGAGGGGCGGAGGCGGCAGGGCAGGGGGCATGTTTTGTTTTATTCAATGTATCTTTCCAGATTTTTCCGTTGTGTATGTACAAGTTAAGCATTTTTTTGAAGGGCACGGTAAAAAGCACATCTCTGTCTCCCCTCGTCCTCAAGTGCCCACCACTTCTCTGCCCCAGAGGCATCTGCCATTCACAGTGTCCATGTTTCCTTCCAGGGGTGACCTGCAGAAATGCACAAACGTGAATATGAACATACTCCTTCAAGTACCGGTGATGGAGCCCTTTCTCCGTCTCCCGCACCTACCGAGCAATACAGCTTAAACAATTCATCAAGCCCGTCACCCCAGTCCCAGCACAAGAGAAACATCAGCCCAATCCCGACTGGGGAGCCTCCTACACACTCCCTGACCAGGGCTCCTATACGCTGTCCAGGCCGCCAGAAACAAGGACATTCTGCGTAGCCGGCACACTGAGGCGTCCAAGGGGACGTGCCGCCTAAATGCGGCGTGGCATCCGGGACGGCATCCCAGAGAGGAGGGCATTAGGGAGAAACGGAGATCATCTGACTGAAGTGTGGATTTATTGAATAATAACGTACCCATATTGGTTTGTTTGTTGTGGCAAGTGTCACATACGAATTTAAGATGTCAATAATGGGAGACTGGGTGCCGGATGTCCTATCTTCACAATTTGTTGTAAATCTGAAATTGTTCTATAAAATAGTTTTTGTTTTTTCTAATCCAGCAAGTACACCAAAGGCGAATGCACTGCAAGCCCTTTACTCTTATGTATAACTCTCGGTTAAAAAATACAAAACAGAAATGACACGGGAAGCAGAGATCTTCGAGGTGGCCCTGTGCCCCGACCGTGGGACAGCCTCACCTGTTTCGATGGCTGCGGAGCGTCCCTCTGTCTGGAAGTCCCGTAACTGGAGTTCCCTATCCATGGGCGCCGGGCTTGCTTTCAGGCTTTTGCCGGGCATTTCTGGATGTCCATGCTTCCATGCCCCATCCCAGCATCTCTGCAGGGTCGCTTCCCAGAAATGGAACAGCTGCTTCAAAGAGTGTCTGCGTGAGGAGTTTGGGTTTGGATGCCATGCAAGAGATCTTCCCAAACAAGATGGAAAAAGATGATGCAAGGTCAGGGCAGGAGGAGGGGACTTAGCCCTTTTATGCAGGGTGGTCGGGGAGCAAAGACGTGAATAAAGGGAGAGTAGGAGTACGTGTGCAGAGAAGAGAGTTCCAGGCCGAGGAGACAGCACATACAAAGGCCCTGTGGTGGGACCACTCCTGGTATGTTTGAGGAACAGCGGGGAGGACAATGGGTTGGAGCAAAGTGGGTGAGGGAATAGAAGACCACAGAGACTGGAAGGGGCTGACTCATGGGGGCCAGATTCCGCCATTGGCAGGAACTGGGATTGTATTGTGAGCAGGATGGGGAAATTTGAAGGATGGCGACGGGCCTGAGGTAGGTTTGACAAGGATCCCTTTGGCTGCTTGGAGGGAGAGGGCACAGGGTGGATGCAGGAGACCGGGGAGGGGGCTGTTGCCCCAGTCCAGGCAAGGAGAGATGGTGGCTGGACCAGGGTGTTCCCTGTGGGTGGGGAGGGGGCAGATTTGGGGTGTATTTTGAAGGCAGAGTCAACAGTGCCGACTGAAGTGCAAGGTTACTAGATCAGGGCACTATGGGATGAATTTGTTTTTTTAGGACTACTGTAACCAAGTACCACAAACTGGGTGGCTTAAAACGGAAATGCCTTCTGTCACGTTCCAGAGGTCAGAAGTGTGAAACTGAGGTGTGAGCAGGGACATGCTCCTACTGTAGGCTCTAGTGGAGGATCGTTCCTTGCCCCTTCCGCCGTCCTCGGCTTGCAGAAACTCCAGTCTCGGTCTCTGTTGTCTCACGATGTCATCCCCGAGTGACTCTGTGTCTTCATTATGGAGCTCTCCACTCTTATAAGGATACCAGTCATGCTGCATTTAGGGCCCACCCTGCTCCAGCATGACCTCATCCTAACTTAACTAATTACATCTACAGTGACCCTATTTCCAAATGAGGTCACATTCTGAAGTCCTGGAAGTTAGGACTTCAATCCGTCTCTAAGTGGGACACCCTTCAGTCCAGAACAGGGGGGAAACAGCATTCCAAGCAGAGGGAATGGCACTTGAAAAGGCCCTGAGGCAAGAGAGGGCTGCTGGCCCCAGACCTTTGTTTCCTGCAAAACTTGTTCAGGAGGAAAAGCCTGAGGCTGAATTCTGAGTTGGGGGGACGGGGCAAGAAGCGCTGTGCCCCACCCCCCGTTCAGTTGATAGCCGCCCCCAACCCCTAAAATTTGCCAACTCTCCCCAGACTCTGCCTCCACCTCTGTTCCCTTCCTCCCTCCTTCCGGTTCAGGCAGCCAAACCCTCTTATCACCCATGCACACTGCTTCCTTTTTAGCCTGAAGGTCGTTATTTTAACACCTGCTGGGAAAACCGGCAGGCACTCTCCTGGGGGCGGGGGAAGTACTTGGGGAGAGGCTGTTTGCAGGGCGCTGGCGGGGGGGGGGGGGGGGGGGGGGGGGGGGGGG